>NW_004955411.1:20699439-20759082 GCF_000276665.1 Chinchilla lanigera
ATTATATATAAATCACATTTTGTTACAAACTATAATACCAGATGGAAAAATATGTCCTAGCATCTCTAGAATGGGGATTTGCCATGATAATTAGGGACTGCTCCAGGTGAAAAGTGGCATAGAGCATTATAATTTTGAAAGATAAGAATATAATTGAAATGATAGAGTAGACAAAAGTGAAAGGAGAAGATATAAAGAGTACTAACTGATTTTAAGCAGCGCCCTTTTATCTGTAATAATGGTAAGAATAAAATTAAGGTGCAAAATGAACACCTCTGTATTGTGATTAAATAGGTAATAGCAGCAGCTTTCTTTCCAGCTGACAAAGATTTTCAGAGAGTTTCTTCAGTATCCTATTGTTCCAGTTACTTGGAAAAATGGGATATTTACGTTAAAGTTATTATGTGCTATTTTAACTTTGGTTCATTTTGAAATTTTACTTTAATTTATACCATGAGCTGCCATAAAAATCATATGATTACACAAAATAAAGTGCAAAATTAGTAAGATTTATTGCTGTTATTTGTGTTAATTTGGTCTTATTTTATTTGCCCTGTAAAAAATGTAATTACTTAATGATTGTATTTTTTTTTGTCACATGCATCAGTTAAATATAAAAAATGTAAGCTCTGGACATGATGCCTTAAAAATACATAAAGTACTAAGTGTAGATTATTATTCAATATCATTATAATAGTCACAGTGTTGTTCATGAGACAGTTAACTGATGGGATATGAAATAAAATACATCCAAAATATAACTAATTATTCAGTATTGAAATAACCTTAATATTGTAGGGTCGTCTTAAGTTCTTAAAATTAAATGGAGTTTATTAATTTAGAGTTGCAACTGTTTCATATGATTAATCTCCTCAAATTGTTAGGGATTTTTCTGAGTGTTTCAGAAACACTAGCTTAAATTCAGCAGTGGAACAAATCAAACCATTATGGAGATCTTATCATCTAAACTTAAAAAGAAGTAAATAGAATGTTTCTGTAGAAACAAACATTCATATAAGAAGACATAATGGAAAAGTTTGTATATAATTCATTTTCTTTTTTTTTTTGTTTTTTTTTCCAGTACAGGGAATCAAATTCACGACCTTGCGCTTGCCAGGCAGGCGCTGTGCCGCTGAGCTAAATCCCCAGCTCTCTAATTCATTTTCAATAATAAAAACTTTCCATTTATAAACTGTGTTATATCTCAATGCTTTATAAAAATTTTCCAAATGAAAGAATTTGATGCATTACTACATATATTTTGGGCATTGATATTAAAGATAATTATCAAGTTATTAAGTTAATAATTTGTTACTGTAAAAACCAAACTGCAGGAGAAACACTTTAAAGAATCAACAAGAAATCACTAAAAGGGGGAAAAGAAAACCCATGAATTGAGAAAAAAAATTAGCCAACTGTAACTCAGACAGAGGACTCTTGTCTAGAACATATAAAGAATTTAAAAAATCAGGGCCCCAAAATTAAATGACCCAATCCAAAAATGGGCATCTGAGATGAATACACACTTCTCTGATAAAGAAATATAAATGGCAAATAAATGCATGAAAAATATGTTCAACATCATTAGCCATTTGTCAATGCAAATTAAAACAACACTGAGATTCCATCTCCCCAGAAAGAATGGCTATCACCAAGAAATCAATCAATAACAAATCCTGGAGGGGCTGTGGGGAAGAAGGATCCCTCTTCCACTGTTGATGGGAGTGTAGACTGGTGCAACCACTCTGGAAATCAGTGTGGAGATTCCTCAGTAAACTAGGATTAGAGGTCCCATTCAACCCAGTTATTCCCTTCCTGGATATTTTTCCAAAAGAACTGAAAACATCACACCACAGAGATGATTGTGCACCCATGTTTATAGTAGCACAATTTGTAATTGTTAAATCTTGGAAACAACCCAAATGCCCATCAGCTGAGGAATGGATAAAAAAGATGTGGTATTTTTATACAATGAAGTATTGCTCAGCTATAAAGAAAGATAAACTCGAGGCTTTTATAGGTAAATAGATGCAACTAGAGACCATTTTCATAAGTGAAATAAATCAGACCCATATGTGTAAACATTGTATTGTCTTCCTTGTATAAGAACCTGAAAGAGTAAGTAAAATCTGAAGCTCACAATAGATATTGTGAAAGGGAAAGAAACCTCTCACATAGAAAGGAGGAACTGGGATAAAGGAGGGGATAGGAAAAAGAAAGCAGGAAGAGAAAAAAATGTGTATATATACACAAGACAGCTAATTGTACTACTAGTTTCTATTGGTTTATTGAAAGGAACAGTTAATGTGTAATTGTTTGATCAATCTTACATCCATATATCTGGTTATCTGGTTGTCTTACATCCATATATCTGTTATCTTTGAAGATAACATTATGTAATATAAGAATCATTGTTAATATCCTATCACCTTGTTTTGAAATTCAGTATTCCATTTTTATTTTTCAGTGCTGTTTTGTTTATGTATTTGGTTTTGTTATTTTAGGGGTTTTTTTGCTCTTTAAAATGAAAAGCAAAATTTATATTTATATTTAGGGTTAGGTGGGATACACATATTGCTGATGTCTGGTTTGTTGAAAGAAACAGTTAATGCCTAAAATTTTCTTTTTACTTGACCAATTTTGCATGCTTGTATCTGTTAATCAGAATGACTGATGTGAAGACAACAATATACAATATAAGAACCATTTTTGAATTCCTACCATGTTGTATGGTGAGGCTCTGCATCGTTTCCAATTTTTCTTTTTATTACTTGTTATTGTCTTTGATTATTTGACCAGTCTTGCATTCTTACATCTGGTGGACTGAGCAACTTCACTGAAGTTAACAGTATGTAATGTGGCAAGCATTGTTAATTCCTATAGTTTTGTTTTGAGGTCATGTATCATTTTTGTTGTTTCTGTGCTGTTTTTATTTCTGTCTTCATTGTTGTTGTTTTGTTACTTTTTTGTCTTTAAAATGAAAAAATATAGAATAAAATACCATTTAAAAATGTATTGTTATGACACTCATATTTGACTTTATATGAATTTGTTAAAATTAGACCTTATCTTTCAGTATAACAGTAAACTTGCAACTCTAGTGTAGATGGAGTAAGAATAAATGAAATACTAATACAATTTTAGATGTCACAGTTTTTTAGTGTTACATAAAATGTGTCACTTATTCCCCCAAGAGAATGATGATTTCACAAATCTTTGAAGAACATACATATTTTGCATTGTTTTTGTTTTTGTTTTCAGCTTGGTGTGGTGAACTGGTGAGCTTTCTGTTTGTCATTAATTGCACCCCCCAAAGGGAGAAAGTGTTCACGAAGATTTCTTGGACAAACAAAAATGTTGATAGGCGCACATAATAGGATTTGCAGCTATTTTTAGTGAAAATGAGTTCTTTAATCCTCTCTCTAGTGGAGGTAGAATTAATTCATTACTAACCTCACAACAAATTTCGGTGAAACTAGGTCTGCTGTAACTGTTAAATTGTGGTAGAAATTCGGAAATGTTGAAACGGTCTCATCAAGAAACTGCATAATGTCATTTGGTGCATTAACAGAGCCCTCCAAATTTTGTTCAAACGTGTTTCTCTGTCTTCATTTCACCATTGTGTGGCTCATTTGAAACAGCCAGCATGTCTGAAGCAGTTTCAAACTGGCTGGAGAAACTATTCAGCACACCTCGTTAACTAGCAATTTTACCTCAAGACTATTTTGAGCATTTGATTCCTCCTGGTTTATTCTTTTAAAAAGAAAAAAAAAAAGAGCAAGCTATAAACATATCTGAGAGTAGGGATGGTGTCTTGATGAGTCAAATAACATTAATTCACTTTGTTGGCTAACAATGGTTGTTGTGTGCGTGTCTATGTCTGAATTGCTAGGGTGGTAACAAAATTCTCAAAATGATAGTAGTTTGGATGCTTAATGTTCTATCTTGGTTGTTAATTCCTTTCCTCTTCCCCTGGAATTTCAGGAGGTGAGGGTGGTCAGGTAATTTGGGTTCTACTCCCTGCTGTGTAATTGGCTCCACTTGAGTGAACACCAAGACAATGCCGATTCCTACGAAAACTGTTCATTAGAGATAGCTGGAATAAGGACTGCCTCCCAGTGCTCTCTCTCCGTCTCTCTGTCTGTCCCTCTGTCTTTGTCTGTCTCTGTCTGTCTCTCTCTCCTTCTCCCTCCCTGTTTCCCCTCTCCTATGAAGTAGTAAGTCTCAATATTATTTTTAAACTTCTAGTAATTCTTTCTGTAACTCTAAATAATGTGCTTATATGGCACTTTGGTTATTCAAACTTGAAGGTGTCTGTTGACCCTTGTATGAAGAATAAGATATTAATTCATACATTTTCTCACTTTTAATTTTTACTTGCATTTTTATTGTAAAGCTTTGATTTGTTAACTTTAAAATGAATTGTATCAAATATATTTTCCAGTGTAAATGAATTTCTACTCACTCATGAAAATAGAAATTTTGAAGCTTTATCAAAGAAATGCAAACCAATAGCATTCAATATATTAGGATCAAGTTTTTAATCTGCCTTAACGTGCGAATTAGAAAACAGTCTTTGGACAGATCCACTGTGGAGACAGGGAAAAGCTGTCCATGAATTTTGGCTTAACATATGCAAGGAGTGATCAAAATATGTGGTATATACATTGAATGTTACAGTAACAGTGTTATTGCAGTAAAAGACACATTGCCATTAATCTCCCACAAAGTACTCTCCCCTCATTTTAGACATACTTATCTTATTATTCTTGCCACTTTCTGAAGCAGTGCTGGAAGTCATCTTTCCTGAGTGTCTGTACGAGTTGTGATTTAAAAATCAGTGAATACTTCTTCCTAGGGCCATCCAACTGGACTTCCTAGGGTCTTCCACGAGGCAGACTCCTGCAAACATTACACTGTCCTCATGCACCATATTTACCAGCTTTGGCACTGTAGAACTTCTCTCTGTGACCCAAAGAATGATAGAATAAGAGTTTTATTTAATTTTGTTTTGTTTTGTTTTTTGCCTTTTTGAGACAGGGTCTCACTATGCAGTTCAGGCTGGCCTTTAGCTCACTTTGTAGCCCAGGTCGGTCTCTAACTCGCAAGGATCCTCCTGCTTCAGTCTCCTGAGTGCAGAGATTATAGAAGTGCGCCACCACGCCCGGTGATAGAATAAGAGTTTAAAGGAGTATTAAAGGGGGTATTTTGAGGAGCATTAATAGCAATGTGTATTTTACTGCAATATATTTACAAAAATTTTTAAACATTCATCATATTTTTGACCACACCATGTAGCAGCTTAGAGCCTCAAATGTACCTGAAGTTCCTGAGCACAAGGTGATAATTTACACTTAGCAATCTTCTTTCCTAGAAAAATGTTGTGTTATCTGGTACAGTAAACTGAAGCAAATGCCTTCAGTAACTGGGAAAAAATATGCATCTTCCTACAACCTGTACCTAGTAAAGAAATCTGCCAGTGAAGAACTGAGTTGTTGATAACATTGGTCACGTTAGCACACCGCTCATTTCCTAGGATAAGTTTGTTAGTCTATATTTTTTAATACACCATACCAATTCACCTAGCTTCTATTTCCAGTATTTCAAATATCTCTGTTGTACTAAAAGTTTCCACATGGACCCAAAACTAAAACATTTTTCTGTTTTACTGTGTAATCAAATCCTGTGAATTTCTACTCATGCTGCGTCTTAAACTTTTCCGTTATTCATTCTCTTATTTATTCTCTTGTACATTTAATGATGCTCCACCTGTGTTTCTTTCAATTTTTGATGGTTAATATATAACCTGATATTATGTGTTCAGCTTATTACTGAGATAATAGCTGCTACAATAGTTCTTACAGCCAAATTATATAGCACTAATTACATCCAATGTAAAAGTCTTATTAATTCACATATATCAATTCATTAAATCATCACAACTGCACTGTGAGTTTGGTACAATTATTGCCTATTTGACAAAAGATGAAATAAAGTCACAAGAAGCAAATGCTTAACAAAGATCACAAAAAATATAAATGGTGAAACAAGCAGTGGAATAGTAAGTTCAGGCATCAGTCCCTCCAACATTCTCTCTCTTTCCTCATAAACATTTATATAATTATCATTTCTTTTCTAGGAAACTGGTCTTACTCCTTTAAAAAGCCCTCACAGGCTTCTCCTGTTTTTTATACCACCTGAGACAGAAAAATTCAATAGAATTTGAATTCTTGAATTTTTGAATAGTTGAAAATGCCTTTATGTGTATACTTACAGGTTTAAATTTTGGATATTTAGAAACAATCTGTTTTCACGTGAACAGTAAAATTGTTGCTCCATTCTTCTCTACTATTGCATTTGACTAATGAAAAGTCAAAGGGTAGCCTCATTTCATACATTTATAGGTTAGATAACCTAATTTCCTTCCTTCACAAGTTTTTCTAGCTTCCTATTTCATTTAATATTCTAAACTTTCATTAGCCATATTTCAAAATGGGTGTTTTCATATATCTTATTGAGCCCTTAACTCTAAAAACATGTTTTAATTCACATCATATTTCCCTATTTTATAGTTTATTGTTTTTCTTCTGTGTATTTGCTCAAATTTATTTATTTATTTTAAAATCTTACTAGTTCATGTTTGCAGTACCTAAGGATTCCATTCATTTTAGGGAACTGGTACAGGTACATAACACATCTCAAACCTTTTTTTCATTTTCCCTCTACCCTCTTTTATTTTATCACCATCAGATTCCTTTCTATATCTTATAAGTTATTATAAAGTTAATTATCATATATGGGATAGAGATTAACAACCAGATGAACAGGCTGTAAGACATATAAAACTCATAAGACAATAATATTAGTCCAAGTCACACTTCTATATACATTTGCTATGCTGAATACCAGCAACTATTTATCTCTCTCTTCCTATAATTTGTCTTTTATTTTGTACTTTATTTATATATTGAGTTTTTCTCATGAGAAAAATCATATGCTTGTTGGTCTAATTAACTTAACATTATGATCTCAAGGTGCATCCATTTTCCTACAAATGATTTGCATTTAGCCTCTGGATAGTGCTCCATTATGTATATTTACACACTGCTATACACATTTTCTTTCTTCATTTGTTGATCTAAGTCCATATCAAGATTTAACTATTATGAATTGTGCTGTTACAAATATGGGTATGCATGCAACGCTGTAGTATGATATCTTCAACTCTTTGGGAAAGATACCTAGGAGAATAGCTGAGTCAAGTAGAATTTTATTTTAACTTATTTTGAGGAATCATCATACTGATTTCTATAGCAGTTACATCAGTTTACACTCCTACCAAAAATGAAGATTCCCTATTTCCCCACAGTCTTGCCAGCATTTTGTTAATGTTGATTGCTTGATGCTAGCCATCCTTTCTGGAGTGAGCTGAAATGTCAGTGTCAGTTTAATTTGCATTTCTCAAATCACCAGCAATATTCAAATTGGGGACACCTACTTTTTTTAAAAAGTTCTTTATATATTCTAGATATTAGTCATTTGTCTGAGTAGTAGCTTACAAAAAATTTTTCTTCCCATTCTATAGGTTGTCTCTTCACTGTTGGTGGTTTCCTATGCTGGGGTTCTGAATTTCTCCAGGTTCTCCTTCCCAAGGAGATATCTAATTTCTCCAATGATTTTCAGTGCAGGTTTTGAAGTATATATAAATCAGGGTTGGAAACTGTTATCTTTTAGGGCTTGAAACACTTCACTCTAAGCCCTCCTAGCCTTTAAGTTTGTGTAGAAAAAAGGTTAACCTTTATATGTGATTCATTGTCTTGCTTTAATGGCTGTTAAGATTTTGTCCCTGTGGTAGAATTCTGATACTTCAAGTATAACGAAGTGCAGAGAGGTTCTCTTTTGGTCATGGTTACTTGAGGTTATATTTGCCTCACTTATTTATATGTTTATTTCTTTCCCTATATTTGGGAAGTTTTCTGCCATTATTTCTGTGAAGAGTCTGTTTTATACCATTTACACTGTCTTCCAATTTTTCACTTATTCCAACTATTCTCAAATTAGTCTGATTTTTATCATCTAGCAGTCGTTACTTTCATTTTTCATGTTCTCTTTTTATAGTTGATCTTTGAAGGCATCACTGTCCTTCAGCTTTGAAATTTGGTCTTTAGAGTTTTCAATTATGCTGCTCAAACATTTAATATGAATTTTAGCCCTTCAGATTTCTGCTTGAAAGTTTTTCATGAGCTCTATCTCATTGTTAAAGTGGTCATTCATGTTTTGTATCATTTTGTTTAGCTCATCCAGGTTTGTATTACTGTCTTTTCAAAACTCTTGCATGATTTTGGTTATATCTTCTTTAATTACGATGCATACCTCTATGATGTTTTCCTAATCTCTTCTGCTGTGCTTTAAAGAAATTTGGGTGTAGTTTCTGCCTCTTGGTGCCTCCTGGGTTGGCTTCAGAGGAGTTGAGAGTTTGGGGAAGGATTTTGTTGCCTTTTATTCTCATGTTTCTATTGTTTTTGTTTATTTGCTTGTACATGTGTGGTTGCTGACATTTGTGGATGTTTATAGTCTAAAGGGATTTTTGCTAATATAGAGATCTTTCTATTTGTTTCTCAGTGATGTAACTTGGGTTTAACTATTTGTAATCCTTCACCACCCCCTCAAGATCCAACCACATCAGTTAAATTGGGAGGGGAGGGCACAGTGTAGTTAGTCAGCCAATCAACTTCTCTGAGCATAAACACTAATTTTATTAATGACACAAAAACAATCTGAATGTTGGCTTATGGAAAAATAGAAATAATTATGCAACCTTGCTAATTTCAAATGCATCAGCTACACATATACCATCTAAAACAAATTAGATTTTAAAATACCATTAGAACCAATTATGTAAATCCTTAATCACAGAGAATAGATTGCAAATTATAGTGTAAATATTACAGGTATTGACTGACAGGTAACATGTGCTCAGTACAATAGCTGTATCTCTGCTAATGGTACAGAAGGAAAACATTTGCAGAGTTAACTACTAAAAGGCTACCAAAGCTTTATGGTTATACTATTAAAGCTCTAAGGTTTGTGAGTGGAGGAATGTAAGAAGGAACTTTTGAAATCATAAACTCTATGATATGGCAATGAGGAAAGAGAAAACCAGTACAAAGGATTTCATTATGAAGTACATCAATAGAGTTAGGTAAATGTAGAAGAAAATACTGCCAGAAAGCAGAAAATAAGAAAGGGGGAGAGAAAAGAGAAATAAATGGTATAAAAAGTAAAAATAAGAAAGAAATAATTAAGAGGAGGATAAAAGAGGAAAATAGAGAGAAAAAGACAGAGAGATGTGAAGCAAGCAGAAGGACAAAGGAAAACTTTCTAAGCCCTAAGATACTGGTAAAAAAGAAAGGAAAGTAGAGGAAAAGAACAAAACAAAACCAAAACAAAAAATAACTACGTTCATACTCTCAAAACAAAAACAACTAACCATAAAATGAACCAAAACAAAAACAAAAAGAAAAATAAAGAAATTTCTTTGTGATTTCACACATGTGGTTTTCTTCAGGGGTCTACTGCTTTAAGGTTGCATGAAATTCAGATGTGTCCCTATTCTCGCTTGTGCATAAAGAAGCCTGCTACAGCCGAGGTGCATGCCGGGTACAGTCAGTCGCAAGAAAGCAGTAAGATTACGCTGAGGTTGTCAACTCCGGGAATTTCAAGTCCAGAAGAATACAGATGGAGCTTCACCTCTGGCCTTGGAAGTGAAGAACCTTGGCCTTTTAGTTTAAACCCCTCTGATGTCGCTTGCTAGTCTGACTGTGGCTCCCTGACCACAGATGTCTCCTGTGGCTGTCCCCATCACCATGGGAACATAAAATCAAGGCCCCTGAAATAAACCCAACCCACAGCTGCTAAGTCCTGGATTCAGTTGACCACTCCCTGGAATGGCCTCTGATCACTTTCTCCAGGGGATGGCAGGTGTGTGGACAGGAGTCATTCAGTCGCTGTTGCAGCAGGCAGCATCAGCTGGTCTGTTCCACTGCTGCATTTTTCCCTGAAGGCCTCTGGAGCAACTCACTTTCACTGTGTCTCTGTAAATTTAATCAGGCTTTCTCACAAGCCAAGAATCAGGAGTCAGGGGAAAAGTGCGTAGCACCTCTTCCGTTTTCCAGTTTGTGTTCTTACTGGGCTTTGCAGGGATGGAGTCTTCTTCAGGTGGTGTATATCAGTCAGTGCTTGCTAGAGAAACTTTTAATGTAGGATATACAAATATCTAAGAATTTACAGATTAGTTTACAATGGCTGCCCATAGAATCAGATGTGGAAGAGTGCAAAGAGTTTGCCTGCACAATGGAGATGTGAAGGACCTAGTACAAGGCCTGGAAGTCAGTGTAGTGCCTTTGTGAGTCCACATGAGGAAGATAAATTGTCTGCAATGGGAGGCTGTGGGTCTGTGCTGGAGTCAGGAGATGATGTCCAAGGTGAGGGCAAAGACTTGAGCTCTTCCAAAGAAACACAAGTGAGGCTTCCTCCTTCATTTCCCTTTTACATCATTCTGGGGATAATCTTCCCGCGTGGGTCTTCCACACCCAGATATATGCTGAGCCAATGTAGTTGGGCATTTCTGACTCCAGAAGATATAGTCAGTTTATTATCACAAGGTAGTTTCTAGGATTTTTTTTTCTTTCCTGAACAAAGAATTCATCAAGTTAAGTGCAAATGGTAGCAAACTTTTATTAAAAGTAGAAAAAGAAATAGGCTTTCCAGAGTGAGTCTGAGTGAAGTAAAAGGAGGAAAAGAAGTACACCCTTTAGTAGGAGGGCAAGCCCCCATGGAAGAGTGAATCCAGTGATAAAAACTCAATGATGTCTATCCATTTTGTTCCCCTAGTCCTCAGGCTGACATCATCTCTAGGTCATCCTTGGAAACCTGCTCAAGTTCCCGGGAGAAGTCCATGTGCAGCTCTTCGGTACCTGTTGTGCAACATGTGTCCTGAGATTTTTGTAATTAACAGGACAGACCTATTTCCTCAGCCAGCTTTTCTGGGCCCTAATCTCTATCTCATTTCTCCCTGAGAGACAAATATTGTGGTAATTCTTTATGGGGTGTTCAGGTAATGGACGTATCCTTCTTTTACAGCTTTTTCTGGATGGAAGGGGCTGTAGGCCCTACCTATTGAGAATTATATTATCTCTAACTACCATGGGGTGTTGTGGATCAGTGGCTAGGCTGAAGAAAATAACCTGTCAGAAGACAATGGGAAAAGAATTAGTGACTAGAGCTTTCTGATCTATGGGAGGAAGAAACTTTACTATTATGTAGGGGCTAGAGAACCCAAATATGAGGAGTAAATCAATTTCCATGCCTCTTGTGGAGGACAAAGTATAACAGAGAGAAATTAGATAAATTATCAAGAGCCTGAGAGCCATCGCCTTAGCAAGATTATGCACAAAATGGACCTAATTAAAAACACAAACTTCAATGCAGGTATCCATTTAAACTAAGGTGAATTAGGGTCATTAATAACTCTACTCACCTGTACCCAGAGCAAGACAGAAGTGTCGCCTTCTGAAGAGGAGTCCAAGTCTTCCAGAGGTTTTCAGGAATAGGTTTTTCCTAGTTCTGTAAAAATTCTAGTGACCATTTCCCATGTGGAGTATTTATAGTTTGTCATTGTATCACTTGAGGAAGGATCAGAATAGTTCCTCAGAAATAAAAATAAGGCCCTTGAGGGGTGGTAAGGCTGTCTTCCCCATCAGCAGTTGGATTTCCCAAGAAGACTTTTCTAAGTCTTTGTGGTATCCCTTACAATGCATAACTGCAATCGGCTTGGGAAGATGCGCTGCCTTTAGAAGCTGTAGCATTTCCTGCTTGTGCTTTGTAGATGATTGCTTATTAGTTAGCTCTTTCTTTTCAGTTTGCTGCATGGATGAGTAGCACTAAAGATGCATACTTGGAGTCCATAGGTACATAGCTTCTTAAATTTTCTGGTATCAATGCCTTAGCAAGAACTATTAGCTCTGCTTTTTGAGCAGAGGTCCCTGACAGAACAGGTTCTGCCCTCAGTGACCTGCTGGGAACTAACAACTGTGTAACCTATCTTTTGACATCTTCCTTGGACAAAACTACTTTCCTCAGTGAACAGAACCTCTTCAGGATTTGGGAGGGGTAGGTCCCTGATGTGCTGCCTGCTTGGGTAGGTCTGGGAGATCACTTGTTTGCAAGAGTGGCTGACTTCTGAGTCTGTAGGCATCAACGAGGCAAGACTAAGTGTAGTGCAAATTCATCAGCAGGATCCACCTGTTGGCTAACTTTGTTAAGGAGGCTTTGTATAATCCCAAACAGGTAAAATCTGTTTTGGTCTTTGCTGGAATTTGAGAATTGTCCCCAATTTTGCTCATAAATCCCTTTTCAGAAAAAAGGTAGCCTGCTGTGAGACAATTAGAAGCTCATGTTTAAATATTTGGCATTTGAAGTGATACATGACAGCATGAATACTGAAAGGTCCCCTCAACCCTAACTATGGCTATCAATCCAGAAAAGAGTTTTCCAGAAAAGGAAGTTAAAACTGAATGTAACAATTGAATTGCTCACCCATGAGATCCATGATTACTCATGATTTGCTTATATTTGGGTTTTCCTTTAGATCATTTGGGTGAGGGCTGGGGATACAGCTCAGTGGCACAAGTGCCTACCTGGCAAGTGCAAGGTCCTGAGTCTGATTCCTGGTCCAAAAAAAAAATAGATAAATGAAGATTATTTGGGTGAATTTAAATGCATTATCAATTTTGATAGCTATAAGTTCAGCCTTTTGTTTTTGAACTGCTTCCAGATCCCAATTGTTGAACACAGAAAAGGCCATGTCTATCAATTGGGTCATAGGTGTCTGTCATCCCATCTGAAGTGTATTCATTAAACAGATGGGAGAGACACATATCCCCCTAAGAGACAGGGGACAATCCAAGGACAGGATCATCAAGATATCTTGCTCTTCTGTGGGGGTCACTCTAATTATCGTAGCTTCTGGCTTTTCCTGAGAAAAAGAGTCACAAAAGCCTGAAAATAAGGGATTGCCCTCCACCTTCTGTATTTCAAGCAGAAACAGTTTAACTGAAAATAGTCTCGTAATTTATGCTGTTGTCCTGTACTCCTTTCTTGCCACTTCCTAGCTCACATTGAAACCAAACCTGATTGCCATAGTAGATGAGCTGTTGCCATTTAAATTGCCAGAGTCAAACCTTTCCCACTGATCAGGTGCAAAGTCAGTGAATCCACAGGGCATGGTTCATGATGTTTCCCACGGCTCATTCTGGAGCCTACAGAAAGAGGCTTAGGTCAAGTAGGTCTTAAATCCTTAAGTTTGTGTCCTATGTGGAAGGAAGAGACCAAATGAGCCCACAAATTGTCTTTTGTGAGAGTCAGATATTCACTAGAAAATGTCTGTGTCCCGAGCTCTAAAGATGTCGACTGTCATGGTTTGGGGTTTTACAAAGGTGAACAATATAGTACAGGACACATATTTTATAAGATACTTTATAATAGTTACCCAAAGAATCATATACAAGAGAGTGCAGGAAATCTGTCCACATACTAAAGAACAAAGAATCCAGCTGAGGCCTGGATCCCATGGTAAGGTCCTGCATGAGTCCAGCTGAAGACCTAGAGCCCATAACAATGTCTCACGCATGCCTGTTTCATGGATCTGTGCTGGGAAGGCCCAAAGGTCAGTGGTGGAATCTAGGAAGTCTGTGCCAGTGGGATGAAGGATCTGTGCTAGCAGGCTGAGGGATATGTACTGGAGACAGGAAATAACACACAAAGTAAGAACCAGAGCTCCCCTGAGAAGTACCACAGCCATCCTCAGCAACAGTGATGTTCCGAGCTTCTCCAATGATCAAAACAGTGAAATTCCCATCAGAAAAGCCAATGTGACAAGCTTCTCCTAGGAAGTGAGCAGTGTACCATCTTCCCTTCCAGAGCCAGGAAGCGATGCTCAGAGCGGGGACCAGAGCTCCACCAAAATAGACCGAAACCATTCTCAGGAGCTCCTTGGAGGATGAAAACAGCCAAGTTCATCAGGAAAGCCAGCATGACGAGCTCTTTCAGGAAAACCAACAACTCCTTACAGCTTCTCTCTACTTCCAACAGGCTCCCAACTGCTTCTACCAGCTCCCAACAGCCTCATAATGTTTTCCTCTTCTTTAGTTCTGCCTCTTATGCTGCTGGCAACAGTCCTGAGATAGGCCTCCCACACCCAGCACCACATTGATTGAGTTCAGCTGGGTGTTACAAGCTGCCCACCATTTGTCAATCCATTACACTGACATCTTTCATAGACGCATAGAAGAAAAACCCTACTGTGGGTTTTTTGTCTCCATACTGGGGCCCACTATCTCTTTAGGAGAGATGGTTGAGCCATTCAGTGTTTCTAATGATTCCTTCAAATCCCCCATGAGATCAGGATGGAACTCCCCCTCCCCCCACAGGTATGACCTTAGCCCCTATGGAGCCATTTGATGGCTCTCCTTAAGCAGGGTGGAGCCACTTGGGCAACCATGTCTCTTGCATTTACCCTGACAGTGAAAAGTTTGGATTTTGTTAAAGAGAGTAGAAACAGATATCTCTTTTTTAAGGGGAAAAAAAAAAAAACTTTAAAAATCTTATAACTCAGAGTCACTTCAGTTAAACTTTCCTGGCTATACTTTAGTTCTTTCTGCTCAGGTTGCTAGGTGTATGTTTTTAAACTACCTGCATTTTGTTAGAAGAGAGAAGGAAGGGATTGAGAAACAAACACGGGGGGCTGACACCAAATTGCACCCACCATGTGACAAGATAACATGGTGATCTTGAGGAAGATCCAGCCATCTAGGGGAAAGAGTGCAGATGCACTTTGAGATCAAGAGGAGTAATCTTGGGCAAGCAGCTACTCAGGTAGAAGACTAAGTTACCAACGGCTATTTTCCCCTAAACAGTGAGAAAGTTGACCAGCATCAAAGTGAACAGAAATGAGAGGCCCAACAAGCATAAGAACTGACTCTTTGGCTATTTAAATCATAGGGCAGGCTGTCCTATAAAAACCTGCTGAAGTTCTCATGAGAAGTCCACATTCAGGGCTTTGAGAACTGTTTTTCGAATGTGTCCTGGGATTTTGTACTTGAAAGTTACATATCCTTCCCCAGCCAGCTTTTCCAGACCCTAATCTCCTGTCTCAGTCTCTCTTCAATTCCTCTGCAGACTTCCACTGTCCCCTCAGAGTCTTCCTGAGATCCAGAGATCACTTCTCTTCTTCTATTCCTCCCCTAGTTGTCATTTTCTAGTGTCTGGATTCTAAATCTTTCAGGGGCTGATTTGTTTTTGTTTTTCACTCTGCCATTTCACCAGAAGTCCATCACCTTATTTTCCAGACATATGGCCAATGTTTTTTGTGATAATCATATATTTATTTTTCTGGAAATTTTTTCTACTCTCACATGCTTCCTTTTTATTATGACTATCTGTAGAGATGTTCATTCCAATTTAATATATAAAGGGTTTTGCTTCATTTGGGATAAATTGTCTTCCTTCAGTTGGATCCTGCATTATAAATTTTTCTCACATGCCTACTAATTCTTGTGCCTAAGGTGAGTTAGTATTAGAATTATGATTGATAGCTAGTGTGTGAGTGACACTGTATTTCCAGAAGAAGGTTTTGTTCAGTGTCAGAAAATTTACAAGTTGAAATCTTTATATACAATATTTTTCCTGTCAGCAAGACTTTCTTTCAGGCACAAGGATAAGAAATAGGTGGGCAGTCTGTGTACATATGTGTCACAGTCTTCTTGTTTTGCTGTAGCAGAATAGCACAGAATGGATGCTTTATTAAAACAACAAAAGAAAAGGGATTTACTCCACAGTTTTGGAGGTTTGCATGTCCAATAGCAAGCTGCTGGTAAGCTGCTGGCATGTGTGAGAGGCCTCCTGGTGCTTAATGCCATGAAAGAGGATGGAAGGTCACTGCAATGAGAAACAGCAGAGGGCGGGGGCAAATTCTTTGTTATATGAAGTAAACGCTCCTGCTGTAATGAAACCTCTCCAACAATAAAGATGTGAATCCACAATGCCATGGTCCTCATTAAATACTTATTTCTTAAATTTCC
Organism: Chinchilla lanigera; assembly: GCF_000276665.1. NCBI lineage: Eukaryota > Metazoa > Chordata > Mammalia > Rodentia > Chinchillidae > Chinchilla > Chinchilla lanigera. Next base: position 20,715,579 of record NW_004955411.1, read on the forward strand.
CTGTCTTGATATTTCTGCTTTGGAACTTTAGCTTTTAATATATTACCTTTTTGGAAACACATTCATACCATAGCAATACTTGCACAGAAATAAGAAGAGCTTCACTTTGGAAACCCAAAGACATACGGGATGTTCTCTATCCTCTCATGCTGGTATGTATTTCACAGTAGAGAGCAGATGTAGCTTCACTTTTGGTCTACCTGTGGACAGATAGGGGAGATGGATGAAAACATAACACCTTTTTATGCTGCAACATGTGGAATCGAGTATGTGTAAGGGTAGATTTTTATCACTTTTGTAACAATACATCTAATTAACGTACCCTGATTATTGTTTCACAGACTACTGATATTCTAGGTTCCTCCTAAGCTAGGGAATTTTTTGCATTCTCATGAGTATGTTCTGCCTGTGTCTACAGTCACATTTGTCTGCCCCACAACCTAACACCATATGATAATGAAAAATCCACTGTCTGTCTTAACCTCAGAGCTATAATAGATTTATATCACTTAGAAGGGATTTGGAGGAAATAGTGTGGACAATAAATATGTGTTAAACTTGCAGTGTTGAACTGGAGAATCTAAACAAGCTTTCTAGTTGTTGATAGCCATTAGGCTAAAGTACTCTTAGGTTCAGGTGTTTGTTAGTAACCAAAGTGGTAACATTAGGCATCAAATTCATTTAAAACTGTAAGTTTCACTTAACTTCAGTTAATTCCCATATTGTCTTTCCCATTTCTTTTGTTCCTCATTATGATCAAATTTAGAAAAAAATATTCCCCTCCTCCAACTTCTTCCCTTGTTTTGTCTTTGTTTCTTTCTTTTAGTTTTTAAGATTCTGAGCTTTTTTTGTTTCTTTCTTCACTCACTTTTTATTAGTACTCCCACCATTCTACCAAAAGCATCCTTTATAAAGACATAATTCCTTCTCTAATACCAAAACCAGTGGTTATTCTTGGTGTTTGTACTACTTGAACATATTAATATTTGCTCCAGGTTATAACTCAATTCTGATAAAAGTGTCTTTTCTTTTCACTTTTTTTCCAAGTTACTACCTAACTCAAAACTCACACCTGTCTCCTATTATAAGAATTCCAAACTCTTTTCTGATATCTGACTGCTGACATCTTTTCAGTCCAGGTCTTCAGCTTTCTCTTCATAAGAAAACCCATAAGAAAGCTGAGATCTCTCTTCTTTGGTTGTTCTGAGAAAATCAAACCACATAAGCCCCTGGCTGAACCCGCAGTCTGAGCTTCTGTCTAAACACAACAAAAACACCAAAACAAACAAACAAACAAGGGAGGTTGTGCCTTCTTTGCTCTCTCAGAGCATTTTAGACGAGACTGGGAAGGCTGCTTTGCTGTCCTGCAAAGCCTCATATATCATGTAAACTTCACAAGTAAACATTTACCCACCCTCTTGGTGTGTGTGCAAACTGATGAGTCATGATCTCTGACCTTAGCGTTTCCATGCCCTATCATGTTAAGAGGACTCAGAGAAAGAACCGTTGCTTTACTTTAATCTACCCTCAGTGCTAGAATGGTTTCTTTAATTGCTGGGTCTGTTATGTATGATCTAAATGATAGCAACTCCCAAATATATTATTTGCAGCAGTTCCCATTGAGTTTTCAGCATCTATTTCAATTCCGTTTTTAAGATCACCGTTCATCTGTCTCACAAACACCCGCCTGTGCTACTCAGCAGTGAGGTCTGAATCTCCCAGAACCTCGTTCTCCCCAGATTCCCTTTCTTTACTAATTATGTGGTTCAGGCTCCTTGAAGGCATCCCTGACCTCCTTCTTTCAGGTGTACTTCACATGTAGCATGCAATCAAGTCTGCTTCATGCTCTAAATTCACGTGAGACTTTATCACTTAACTCCACTACTACCTCTCAGACTGTCCAAGCTAATATTCTCCAGCCAGGCTTAGTGAAGCAACCTAGAAATTGATGGTTCTTCTTCAGCCCTCATTGCACTCTGTCTAGGGTCTCCTAAAACCAGCAGTAAAATGGCCTTATTAAAATTTAAATAGGACTATGTCAATCAAGCCATCAGGTGGCTTCCTGGTTCACTGGAAGAAAAATTCTTATAAACTATATACATAAACATTATATGTAGACATCAGTATAATCTTGCATCAACAATCCTTTAACTTTATCTCTCTTATTTTCCCACTCACAACAGCCAGCTCTTTCCTCCAACATACACAGGTGTTCTCCCACCACGAGGTGTTGCATTTGCTGTTTCTATTACCTGGAATGAACATTCTCTGTGTTTTTTCATTACAAATTCTAGTATTTTAGGTCATTGTTCGACTCACAATATCTTTATGAAGTCATTTCCTTCAAGGGAATTCTCTCTTTTCTTTATTTTTCTGTCTCGATTCATGGAGTTTATATCCATATACTGTTGTATGTTTCATAAAAATTTTAGTGGGTAGGTTAATAGTAGAATGTAAGCTTAATGATAGCATGGATTATATTGTTTCTTTTCCTGTTACTATTAAGACATTTAAAACATGTAACACATTCAGAAAGTAGTTGTTGCTGTATTATTTGAATAATAATTATTATACATACACAATGTAGCATAGGTAAACTGCTATATTTCTCACAAAGTTCTTTAATGTTTATTTCATAGTCAATCAGTACAGTGTATGTTTGTAACTAATTATTTGTTTTCTTCATTCCTTTAATAGGGACAATAATATAAGGTGTAATCAAAAGTCAGTGTTTCAATATACATTTTAAAATATTATTACAGCAAAAGACACATTGCCAGTACTCACTCACAAAGTGAGTCTTTCACTCTGAACACACTTACTGGATCATTCTTGCCAACTTTCTAAGATGGCACTAGAAGTCCTCTTTTATGAGTATCTTTTCGTAGCTGCCCCAAAGCCCTAAATTGACTCACAATATTTATGCCCATTTCTATCGAAACTGTTACTGTATGTCACCACCCACCTTGTTCACCAGGTCCTACACTGAATAACTTCTGACTTTTCTCCAAAGTCAAAACAGTCATGAAAGACAAATATTTCTGAATTTCATTCGGGACTTTGGGGCAGCCCGATAGCACAAACTGAAGCCCTTCAGAGATGAAGACTTCCAGAACCGCTGCAAAACGGGGCAAGAATGATGGAATAAGAGCGACCGAAGTACTGGGAAGTATCTTGAGAAGGGTTAATGCCTTTTACTGTAATAAAGTTGTTTAAAATTTTTACACATTCACATTTTATCACACTTTGTACATAAAATCATATTAAAATGCTTCATAATAAGAACAGTCTACAACACATAACAAATAAGTGGTGGGATGCATAGGGTATTGTGTTTCTGAACTGGTTGTATATGTAAAATAGTCCTAGTATCTTTTTTTGTTTGTTTGTTTGTTTGTTTTGTTGGTTTTTTTGGTTTTTTTCTCCGGTACTGGGAACCGAACTCACGACCTTGCACTTGCCAGGTAGGCGCTTTGCCGCTGAGCTAAATCCCCAGCCCCGGTCCTAGTATCTGTATGTCTTCATTAATTAAGATTTACCCACCACTTAAGTTTGTTCTCTTCAGAGCAAAGATTAATAAGTGAACAATACACGTATGTATTAGAATACCAGTCCTGAATAACTCTGTCCTTCTTTCTCTTGCAAGCCCAAAAATGGACTACTTGGGTTGTGTTATGAAAGTGAGAGAGGATATTTCAGTGCACAGGTTGTAGATAATATGAAGAAAATAGGACAATTAGAAGAATAAATATACACAGTTCAAGTTCAATAATCAAAATAGAAAGCAAATCACAAAGAAACAGCCAAAACTGTGGGTGAAGCTGAATACAGAGATTAAGCAAGTTTCAGTAAGCCCAAGTTAACAAAATCAAAATCAAGACAATATTATTGGGTCAAGGAGAGGTGATGGATTTGTATAATACCATGGGAAATTTCTTTTTATCTGTGGTGACTTTTTATGTGCGCTATAGGGTTGGACAAATAGTCTTATCTAAAAGATGCTAAAAGCAAGAAGAAAAAACGTACGTACCATACATATATGGTATACATATGTATAGATACATATACATAATATATGTACATATAAAACATTGAAAATAATTATGCTGAATGGAAAGTGGTGAAAGTTGCAATACGAAGTCAAAATATATGTTGAATAAATTCTTTAAAATTTTAGTAAAAGATGACCAAATTCTTTTAAAAATATTATAATTATGCAATATATGTAAACTGCTTATAATACCGTGTCTCTTTGCTTTTAAATGAATTGCAAATTATAAAAGAAACATTATCTTTACTACTGTGTCTGCAAAAAGTAAAAAAAAAAAAAAACAACTAATTCATAGTAAGAGAATTGGTTTCATCCAAGGGATATTATGAGGAACTGATTAAGTCTGGATGCTCTCCCCAAGTCTTATAATATTCATATTATTCTATTGCAACAGTACCATATTCAAAAGAAATGATTTGCTTTAGTTTTGAAAAATCAACTTTGATTCTAATGGATAATGCAATTTAAAAAGAAGGCTATTGCATAGAGACACATAATTTACATTTTAATATGTTGGCTGCTTCTCTACAAGGTGACCAAATTTGCTGTCAGAGACAAGCTGGTTAAGTATGTTAATAGTTGGGCTCTTAAGCACATCACTTAATATTGCTCACTAACATTATTGATTCTTGAAAGAGACTTGCTAGTAAAGCCTCATTCCTGTGCTGGTACGATTAGGTTTATCCTGCATTCATGCTTTAGTTTGATCATTTAAATGTCTCCCAAGTTCAAGTTTTACATTTTAATTTATTCTTAGACCTGTGACAATGCAACTAAATCTTTAAGACTCTGCTCACTGAAATGATTTAGCCTTGATTTTAATAAGCTTGGAAAATGGAAAGCTTTAAATAACACAAGCAAAGCAGTAGTTTTCAAGATTTTTGCACATAACCACACATGATTATAAATATTATGAACAATGGGGTATGATTGTTCATGGAAGAAGAAAGTTTCCTTTTATAAATTACAAAGCATCTATTCATTCTGAGTGAGAAACTTGACAATAATTTTGAATGCTTTTTAAAATAGCCAGCAGTGAAAAAAATGAATAAAATGAGTCAATGAAATTAAAAATTGACTGAAATTTGCTTATTTTATTATTATCTCTGGGTTTACCCTTGAAAAAAAAGGAACCCAAAGGTTGCAGATCAGAGAATGAAAGCATTGTTACAGATGTGTACAATTGCTCAAAACTAAATAATTTATTTCATGGAACTTTGAATTCCTACAGTTTGCAGCTTCATTTTTATAAGCATTAGTGGTCACATGAAAGGTCATTTTTTATGTTCCTAATTCTTTAAAAGTTTCAATAGAGCATCAAGAAGCTATGTTAATCAATAAAAGCTTATTTTCCAAGCAGCCATTGTTTATTTGATGCATATGTATAGCCCTTTGTTATTTTGTTACTCAGACTTTCTTTTGATATTTCCAAGTTTCCCCATTACCTGTGAATTTTCCTCAAAGTTTATTGGAGTATTTTATATTTCTTAAGACATGTTTCATTCATTAGGAGACTATAAGAATATGCTACATACACTTCCCACTTCTACCTACTTACCCTACTTACCCGTAGATCAAGATGAAATAACATTTGAATGCTCAGATTGTTTCTTAGGTAACTGTGTTGCTAAAGTTATTAAATTGAATACCTTTGGAAGAAAGGTAAGTTGCAGTCATCATAAAGATAATATTCAAATTGTTACAAAGTACACAAAGAAAGTACATTAACAAAGTACACCTACAGAAATGACAAATTTCGATGTATTAAGTGTTCTGAAGTAAATAAAAATGAGGCAAGTTGGCTGTGGTGACCTGCATGAGCACATTTAGGGAGGTCCACTCTCTCATGAGGTGACAAAAGGGCTGAATGATGACCATCAGTAATATAAGCAAAGACGTGATGAAGTGAAGACAGACAGCTGCTGTTATTCTAATTGTATTGGAGAGTTCTTGGGGAGATTGGGAGTGTAAAAGAACTTGTACTGACTCAATTTGATGGTTAATTATCACAATGCTTTCTCAGCTTGCTTCCTATTTATACCCAGATCTGTGCAGGAGAAGGTCCTTAACACCGTTTGTCCATCTATGTTTCTGTTCTTATGCATGGAGCAGTCCTCTGAGGGCAGAGTTTGATTCTCCCACTTTTGCGTTAACCACAGAGGTCTCCTGCACTGGGCACCAAAATTAGCTCAGATCCACTAGAAAAATAATCCAAAGTGCAGTACTTCTCCAGTTCTACAGGAAGATTTTTATGGCTGAGGTCAACAATCCTGCCTGTACCTTCTTCCGCTGGGAAGTCAGGATCAATATCTTGCTTTTCAAACCTTGGATTTCTCTTTTATCATCTTAAATTTAATTTTCTGTTCATGTAGATAAACAAAACAAACAAACATAAGAAGAGTCCTCTAACATATTTACTACTGTGGACACAGCAGTGTCTGGTTCCAAGCTCCACTAGGGGAAAAAAACCACTGGGGTCTTGCTGAGTAAAATTCTTACAAAGCCATTTTATAACATTTGGGTCCATTAAACTGGGGGGAATAATCTAATTTCCATACATTAAAAGACCTGAAAATAAATGAATGAAGTCATTATATGTATTAAAGTAGTTTGATGTTTTCCCTATATTTAATGAACACATTTTCTGTTAAAACACTTTTTCTAAAAGAAAGTTGCATTTTTTAGAATTTGAAATATGCAAAAGTATAGAAAAGAAAACACTGAACACCATGGATCTTACCATCCAAATGAAATGGCTGTTAAAATTTTGTAAGTACTTTATGTGTGTACACGTAGTTGATAATTATTATCTGTGTTTGCACCGCTTTAGAAGTTGATTTTTTAGGTATTTATTTAAAGCATCTTTATATCTTAAACATCTTTGACAAAATTTGATTTTATATGCTGTATCTTAGTTTAAGTATTAGATTTGAGGCCTATTTCTGTTTTGTGTTTTCTACAAGTATAATTTTTGTGCTCTTTTGTTCTCTGCTGAGATTTTGCTTATTAAATAAAGAGTATATAGCTTCATACTATCATTAATAATAATATTAGGGGCTGGGGATTTAGCTCAGCGGCAAAGCACCTGCCTGGCAAGCGCAAGGTTGTGAGTTCGGTTCCCGGTACTGGAGAAAAACCAAAAATAAATAAATAAATAAAAATAATAATATTAAGTAAAAAATCTACAATTATACTGTACATGTACATGAATTTTTGTTACCACATTAAACCAACTACAGCACATAAAATAAAATGTTAAGGCTTTAGGTTTGCAATATTTTTAAAAGGTTATGTATAAGTTCTGGTATTTCTTAACTACTATTGTCTACTCTTCTTTGAATCTTTCCTACATGCAAATACAACTTTTTAACATAGAAAGATTTTGAAGATTATCACTGTCTTATTGCATAAACAATTTCAGCCTAGTCAATTTTTTTCTAGTTTGGGTCGTTAATTAGTGTTTCATTTTTTCACCTTTGAGTTCTGAGATAATTCATTTAAGACTGCTATTTATTTTATAAATTTCCTTATGTTCTACATTTAAACTCAGTCTCATCTCCTTTGTGGTTTTTGTTTAGGCAGTAGTAATCTCTTTGTCCTAATCTAAAACTCATTAGTATTACATTGAACTGTGCTGGAGAAATTTAAGAAACCATTTTTTTCAATGTTTTAATAATGATTCTTCTTAAGACTATCTTTCAGAGTGATTCGTTTTTTAAAAATAAAGTATATGTCATATGCTTGTGAGATATTTTCCCTTGTTAACTTATTTCCTGATATTTATATTTGAAATGAATTATTTTTATATCACACAGATACAGACAAATAATGAAGCAAAATGTTATATATTCTGCAGTTTACTTATTTGGTTCATATTTACAGCAGTTTGAGGAGAAAAGTAAAGTAACTAAAGCTCCAATTAACCTAAATAGAAAAGTGGTTCTTTCTCTTACCCTCCTCATCCACCCAAACTGTTTCTGTGATGACTGCTCTGCTTTGGCAGGTAAGGATTCACTACTTGTGGAACACAGTACTAATCCCCAGAACCCATCAGCAGTCTTTCTCTTTTTGCCTCTTTCAGCTGGCTCCAAAACCACAAACCAGGAGCAATTCTAAGTTTGCATCCTACCTTGCTCTCCTCCTGAAGTGGCTGCTGAATCCAGTGCTCTTTTTGGTTTACCAGGGCCCATGGATGTGTCCTATCCTCGTGCCTCTGGAAGAGCTCCGCCGGATCATGTCTTTTATTCCTCAAGCTGTCTCTTTCTTCTCACAGGAGTGGCATTAGGTGATGTCCTATGTTGTCTACATCAGACACTGTCAATAATTATCTAGCAGAAGGAACTATGTCACAGCTATTTCTCACTTTTCAGAACTCAGCACATACCCATGCATAGGCACACTCAGCAATGAAGTGAGAATCCAAGGAAGGGATATGTTTATTCCTACCTCTCTAAGAAGATTACTTGAAAAATAAAAACTCTCAAATCCACTTCTCTCTAAACATATCTGTGATGCCTCTGATTATGTGTAAATCTTCTCTTTAAAATGTAATTAGACTATGTTTTTCAAGACTATGAAGTGGTTATTACTTACCTGGCTTTCTACTTGCTGCATCCTTCCCTCTGGCGGTGTGGGGTGATGGTGCACACCTCAGTGATGGGTACGCCCATCCTGTGTTCCACAGTTCCACTTCAGAGCATCAACTCTGAAGGAGATGCATGATGTTCACAAATGAAAACTACTCAAGACTGTAAGTCTAAAATGTCCCAAGCAATAAGCAAACTAAGGACTAACTGCTTGCATAACAATAGAGCATTGTCTACACTGGATCAGACAGAGTAGCTGATGGAGTTTTAATCGGAATTTGAAGGGAAGATATGGCTAGGGATGTAGCTCAGTAGCATAAGCACCTACCTGAAGGGAAGATATGATTTCAGTCTATCTGAGCAGCAATTAGACAAAACGAATGAAATTCAAGAGTGTGCTAGAAAGATTTAACATTTCTCCATATAGTCTTCTTATTATGACTGTTCATCATGGCTTCCACCAGAACTTTTACACATTTGCAGCTGAAACTTTACTACATTATTATTTTTAAAATGATTTGTATCTTTGAATAAACAACAATCTCTCGACCCATTCTTCTACAACGTGTTTATGATAAAGTCACAGTTTCAGTAGCTCAAATTAAATGTTTTACAGATATTGTCTCACATTGCTTTCATTAAAAGTGTTCTTCAACTATTTTAAGAAAGAACTTGTTCAAATGAGAAATGATAAGTCACTATTAGCAAATTCATATTAACAGAGCTTCACCTATATTTTCACTCTCTACAAAACTGAATGGCAACATAATTTAAGAATCTGGATATTTTTAATTTAACAAAAATAATTTCTTTGTACTGATAGTTTGTTTCCACAGCATTGCACTAGTATATTGAAAGAGAAAACATCTTATTACATGAAAGTCCAATGATGTGTAAATGTATTGGGCAGTTTTCGGCAACTAACCCTACTTTCCTAATATTTAATTTTTTCTGCTACCAAAATACTTTTCTTCTTGTTTATAATAATAAAAGAAAGAAAGTCATTTAACTCAAAAACTTGTAGGAGATTTTTTATCTCTTTATACTATACATAATTAGGATATTGTGATATACTTCAAAGATATAGGGAAATATTGAATCGCATAGTTTTTCAAGGACTAGAATAGTTTGAAAATAGGACTGAAAAAAATATATAACTTTATTATGCATATCTAAGAATGGTATAATATTTACTCTTGATAGAATAACTGCGAAATGCTTATTTTGTCATTACCACATACTATGTTTTTATGTATATTTATGATCATTGTAATCTAAAATAAACTCATTTGCTTAAAATAGCCCTGTAATTTCATTATTTCATTCTTGAACATTATTGAATCCTAAGATAGCATAACATCAAAACCACTGTATTAAAAACTGGAGAGACTGAAATCTGAGTTTGCACAGTGACATGTTATACAATAATGGATAAATTGCTCAAATTCACTTGAGTCCAATTTTCTTATGAGTAAATAAAATTAAAGTAACAACTAAATTCTAAAGTCATAAAATTAAGTGAAGTAATTCATTTGTTTTTTTTTTTGTTTGTTTGTTTATTTTTCTTCCAGTACCAGGGATCATACTCACGACCTTGGGCTTGCCAGGCAGGCACTGTGCCACTGAGCTAAAACCCCAGCCCATTGGGTTTTTGTTTTTTTGGGGGGCACGGGTTATTTTTTTTTCTGGTACTGGGAATCGAACTCATGACCTTGAGCTTCAGGCAGGTGCTGTGCCACTGATCTAAATCCCCAGCCCCCAAGTAAAGTAATTTAAATAAGGTTTCTATAATATAGCAGAAGTTTAAATATGGTTATATTTATTGCTATACATTCTTTACTGTTGACTGACATATTTAACTAGTTTTATGATAGAAGATTAACTATGTATGTTTGTATTTTGTGAGGGAGATATTTGCATATTTGTTTAGAGAAGAATTCTGTATTCTAATTGACTGATTAAATGTGCGTACTTTCTGTCCTACTCTAAAGATTTCACTGAAATAGCAGAATAAACACAAAAGGATAAATCCAAAGTGCACTGCAACGCAAAAATAAAGTTTACCTGAAAGTTTGAATCCATTTGTATGGTAGAAACAAATGCATTTAGATTGATATTACTTATGGATCAAGGAAAATTTCATGCCTCTATTGCTATCTATAAGTTAATGTTTATTTATAAATCATATTTCTGGCAGTATGCAGCCATGTTATATTATATATGTTAAATTTATTTTAACTTTCTGAATTTGATTCAGTATGCATTTTCATTGAAGATTAAAATGAACAAAATGAAGACTAAAATCATACAATAAAGTCATACAGCTATCATAAAGAAGAGTATGACTTGAAATCAAAGCAATGTTTATGTAATATATGTAAAAATATATATTTAAGACATTTATATATGTATGGATACATATATGCATAATTAGTGCCCTCAAATAATTCTCTTCTGTCTATCATTATACCATGATTTTTAGTTATATCAAAAATGGGTATTTATATAATTTTGCTGTCACTAACTATTCTTTTGAGAGTGAATTAGAATATTGTATTCCTTTTGTTATTTAAGTACTATTATTTGTTTATTCATTTTCAAAGTTTTGTCTTTAAACTTTTATATCACTTTTGAAAAGTGTTTAGACAAGACATATGACTGTTTCTCCCCCTTTATCCAGAGACTTCCATGCTAAGAGCCTTATTACCCCTGCTTCAATCTGGCTTGCTCTCCAAATCCACTACAAATCTGCCAAGTGTCTATTAATGTATTGAATCCAGTGTTTGAAAGCTATTAAGCTTTCACTCTTGGAACATGTTCATGTCATTTAGAGCAATTGAAGAAGATCCACAATGTGGTACATGGGAGAAAAATGTTACCAATGTCTATGTTTTCAATTATCTTAATTATTTCTCTATTCTATGATCAATTGGCTTACGGTGAATTCTAAGTTGAAAATTATTTTTCCTTAAAATATTGAAGTCATTGCTTCATTAGTCCAGTCTTCTGAGATGCTCATAAAAGTTCAATTGCGTTTGAATATATCTCATAGATTAACTACATTTCCTTGACAGTTTTAGTGTCTATTTTCTCTCTAGTGTTAAAAGTTGTGTGATAACCAGCCTGGGTTTTTTTTTTTTTTTTTTTTTTTTTTTTTTTTATTAGTAACCATACTCACTAGAGCCTCTGATGTTCACTCCTGTGAAATTTTCTGTATTAATTCCTTGATGATATTCTCCCTTACTTTTCTCTGTTTCCATTTCCATCACTCACTTTTGTTGGAATAGGTAATTAAACTTTTTCAATTGATACTCTAATTTCACTCTGTCATTCTCTCTTTCTCTCCTTCTGATCTCTCTCTCTCTCCCTCCCTGCCCTCTTCAATCCCTCTCTCTCCTTTTCTTTCTCCCTCATCCTTTTCTGCTCTCTTTTATTTCCCCCTTCTCTACTTTTCTCTTGCTTAAACTTCTAGAATTCCTTACAGGTATCTATAAACTTGCATTTAACACTCTTTTCCTGACTTCTGAATTGCAACAAAATTTTGTGAATGAAACTGTCAGCTTTTCTAGTAGCGTCCTCAGCATTTATTATTCTACATTTTTCTAAAACAGAAAAAGAAAATTTTACATAGTGTATTATATATAATATATATTATTTTATAATATATTATATAAAGTATTTCAGTATTAAATTATATTTGTATGCTTTATATCACATGTTACATATGATATAGTTCATATCATATATATGAATATATGTAATATACATAGAGAAGTTTACCAGAGAACTAAGAATCTTTCCCACAGATCCCTGAAAATCTCTGGCTATAAAGAAAGCAATTATATAGATTTGACTGAACTTTTGGCCAGTAATCACAGTAGGTAATTTGAAGGCCATAAAAACACAATCTCAGCGGCAGGACACCTCACCCATTAATTAGCCCTAGTGGTGAGAGTACTTGCCTACTGATTCTCCCTAGTATTCTACGCATTGAGTGCAGTGAAAGTTTTTCCTCGGCATCTGTGTTGATATTGACTTCAGAAAGTGAGGACTAGGGTAGAGACAGAGGTAAACCCAAATTTAAAAGCAAACAAACAAACAGACTCTTAAGAGAAAAACAACATTCAGAATGGTTCTACATATAAGAGGCGTATTTCCAAAATATAAGATTTACACTTCCGATATAATTCATCCTTTCTGGTTTTTCTAAATTTGTAATCATTGAAGTGAAGCCAGCCAGCTGACAATGCTCTATTTATTGCAAAGATTTTAAATCAAACATGCAACAGCAGGGAATTACTATGAGAAAGTAGATGACACGTAAGTCAGCTATGTACACTGATTATGATAAAGATTCTATTATTGTAGGGTGTTATGTTTTAAATACAGTATATAGGCCAAAAGTCTCAAACTGGGAGGTGGGATCTAGGCAAAGGGACAGATCACTGAGGTGCATCCTTGACTCCCTCCTTTTCTCAATGCTGGCCACCATGATGAGAGAATCTTTTCTTCACCACGCTGCTCTATCAGGCAGCTTCTGCCTGATACCTGTGAACTGAACCCACCGGCACTGTGAGCCAAAATCAATCTCTCTTCCTTTGAGTTCTTGTAATTGTTAGATATTTTTTCCCTAGTGACTGTAATGCTGACTGATGCATATAAGGCTAGGTAAGGAGCTGCAAATAGTTGAAGACAAACAAAAACATGAAAAAGAAAGAGAAAACTTTTAAAAAGTCATAGTCATTAAATAGTTACACTAGGAAACACACACAGCTTTAAAGTGACTTTTACTGCAGATTTCTGCTATTTGTTCTTCTGCTTTTTATCGTTCCATACATCCCCATGTACTGTCCCTTTTGGGGAAATTAGTATCTCTAGTCACAGGCTTCATCTATTCTTATGAGGAACACTCTCATTGATACAGTTAATCAATTCCATACGCTCATTCTCATTAGGATTTTTTAGCCTTATATCTTGAATGAAAAATTTGTTCTGCTCTAAATTGTGAAAACATGGCAAGTTTGTTAATTTCTCAGTACCTTGCTTTCTTCCTAGACAAAAGTGAATATAATAAAAATGAAGATTACCAGTATGAATTATAAGAAGCCTCTTGACCTGTTTGGGTCTCCAGCCTCATCTTCACTATGCTCTGTCACACCAATCTTCTGCCATTTCTTTACATTCTATCTGTTTCAGACCATTGCCAGAGTTTTCTATCCAGAAATTTCTTTCTTATTTACCTTGAGTTGTAACTCAAGTTTGATGTCTCAACCTCCTCTGGCAAGTCCACCCTAAAACTCACAAAACCTCATTTGATGCCACTGTTCTTTTTTATTCTAGTCATGGTATGTATTTATTTATATTAAAGAACCCATCATATTATTACTACTTCATATTGTTTATAACTTCAAATTTACCAACACTCTCTAAACTCTTTAAAATAAATCACTTCTTATTTCAAGAACTTGTTATAGCTCATAATATGTGCACATTTTTTGGTGGTATAATGAAATAATTCCTCAGTGGACTATCAGCAGACTGCAATACATTACACACATGGAAATCCTGGATGCATAGATTGCACTCAGTACTTACTATTGTCAATTTCTGTCTCAGTAACTAGGGGTCTCCAGGAAGACAAAATTAATCTTTCTCTCTGTCTTAGTTGGTCAATTAATATATATCATTAATGTATATTATATATAATATATATTTTATATGTCAATATATATCATTAATATATATTTTAAGGAATTGTTTCATGTGATTATCAGAGCTAGAAAACTTGTAATTGGTAGAGAGACCAATAAGCAAGATATTCAGGTGGAACTGATGCCTTAATCATGAGGCAGAATTTATTTTTTCCTAGCAAAATCTCACTTTTTGTTCTCTAAACATTTAGTCAATTGGATGAGGCCCACTTACATCATGTTGGGTTGTCATCTTTAATTAAATAAAAATCTTCTGTTTGCTCAGGCCAACCAAATCTATACAACACCTTCATAGCAAGACCTCGGTTAGTATTTGAATGATAATTGAATACTCTACTGTATCCAAATTGACATAGAAGTTATAACAAGGTCTCTGAGAGCTTTCTTTTCAAACAGTGTCAACAACTGAAGGACCTGCTTCCCATTTTAAGCAGTTAAGGTAGTTTCAAAAGAAAAATAAATTTAGCTATGCAATATTGAACCCACAGACTCTTACCCTTACGTGGTTATCAAAAATGGACTTAGGCTTGGAGGAAGGAAAAGAAAACAGAACATTCATTTACTTCTACCCATGATTACTCAAATCAATATGCATAACAATGAAGTAGATTCAAGGCACTAGAAAATTTTCAAGGCAACCCAGGAGTTGCCTGCAATCAAAATTAGGCATCTCCCTCTAGGATCTACTCTAGAACAGAGTAATAATATCTCTAGAATCTACTCTCTCTCTATTTGTACATCTGCACTGTGTTCTCCAACAGCTTTAGACTTACTCTTTTCCAACTAAAAGTGCCCTGAACTTTCTCACATAATACATACTGTTTTGTAGAGTACCCATGGGACACACCATGGTTAATCTCTTTTCAGTTTACCTATGTGTATATGCATGGAGTAAAAGCCATTGAACTGTACTAACCCAAAGAATCTTTCATGTACATAAAAAATACTAGAAGAAAACACAGGTTGCAACTCTAAACATCACATTTTTTTTATCCTGCTCAATATTCTTCATTGGAAATAGGTATTCTCTTGGCACACAAATTAGATCACCAGAATTTCTTACAACTTTTAGGCAACACATTTTAATTAAATATTATATTAAACACAGGTTTATTATTTTATGTGAGGGAAATTTTTTTGTTTTCATTGTAAACCTTAAGGAATATATTATAAATAATGAATCTCATATTTGCTGTAAAAATACTACTTATAATTGTATACCAGTATACAAAAATGTATTTTGTTTGTTTGTTTGTTTGTTTGGTTTTGTTGTTTTTTGGGACAGGGTCTCACTATGGAGTTCAGACTGGCCTTGAGCTCACTTTGTAGCCCAGGCTGGTCTCGAACTTGCAACAATCCTCTTGCCTCAGCCTCCCGAGTTCTGGGATTACAAGTGTGGGCGACCACCCCCTACCTAAAAATGTATGTTTAATAAACAAACAAAAGGAATGGCTCTTAATTTGATATCTTTTATTTATAATAAATTCATATCAATATAATGATTTTCAAATAAAATTATCAGTCATATTAGGAAAATTGATGTCTCAAAGATTATTTTCAACAACTTTTGAAATTCTATAAATGATAAAAAAGATGCAATTAATTAGAAATGAATTTATTGGTTCTTTTGCAAATATCAATGTTTTCCTTGTAGAAAATAAATGATTCACTCATAATATTAGCTGACTCCTTCACTGGCACTTAATAAATCAGCAACAAACTTGATTTTTCAGCTTCAACTTGGGGGAGAGATATTTTTCTTACACAGGAGAGAAGGGAAAGAAGGGGAAATTATGTAAGTATGTATACACAGGATAGCTAACATAGTTGTATTACTGTCAGAAAACAGTAATTTTCTATTGCTCTACAGAAAGGAAGAGTTAATGATTACTTGTTTGGTCAGTCTTGTATGTCTCTATTTGTTTTCTGGAGAAACCACTCTGAAGCTATCAATAAGTAATACAACAACTGTGGTAAATTTCCTACAACTTTGCCTGTAACTCTGTTTTGTTTGTATTGTTCTTATGCTATTTTGTAAATGGATGTCTGTTTGTTAATATGTTTTCCTTCTATTTCTTAAAATAAAAAAAATAAAGTTTTCATTGATTTCTTGTTCTTACTTATTCTAGACTAATGTTAGGCCCCTCCTTTTTTGCTCATTTTGATTTTTTTAGATTTATTAGTTGGTTTGTTTTAATGAGTCTTCCTGCCACTCATTTCCTACCCACCATAATCAACAATTTTGTTTTTAAATTATACTATCCACATTTCCTATGAAATATGTTATCATCACACTTTGTTATACTGTGGATTTTGGGGAAAATCATTGACTTCAACATTTGCACTACCTTTCCTGTCTCTTTGAGAAGAACAAGTATCATTCTGCATGCCTGTATTTTATTTTGTCTGTCAATCCATATCTCTATTAAGTGTTGTTATAAAAAAAACCTTCCATAGTTCTCAGTGTGGCTTTCAATTTCCTTTTTTAAAATGGATGAGTCCGAGAAGCTGCTAATTGTCCTACAGAACATTATATGCCCCCCTTTTTTGCCTATGTAACAGCCTGTGATATGTTTCAAAGAAAACAAAGTTGATCTTGAACTCTTGCCCACAGTTATGGTGTGTGCAAACTTTCTGGATGCACTGATTAACAGAAAGAAAAAAATATAAAACATAACTAATTTTATTTCTCTATGAAGTTTTTTGATTTGTTTGAGGGGATGACTGTATTATTGCATGATTTAGGAAGAGGTGTAAATTAAGCAAATGAAATCAGAGTAAAAATATGGAAGCCAATAAATTTTCTAAAGCAGTAAAAGCATGTAAAAATCAACATGGGCAGAGAAGAGGTTTAATTTTGTCTTCCAATAATATGATGAAAAAGTAATTGCTGACATTTCTATTGACCTCCATAAAAGTAAAATCAATCGATAGGGAAACTGACCTGACATAAGAAATATATTTCCTGAGGGAACTCACACATATTCACAATACTTACTTTCACATAGTTGTCAATATTCAGGATTATATACTGACTAGTTGATTGATTGGATATGTTACAGTTCAGGTGGTTATAAAAGTAGTATAAACTCAATGGCATATATATAAAAGAAGTTTCTTCTCCTTCTTCCTTTGGTGGAGAAGTGCCAGTCTGAGACTAGAAGACAAAACCTAGCAAGGGGCCACTTTCTCATACATGAAGCTTGAGTACGGTATGGTCACAGAATAGGAAAGCCTACTTAACCCTCTCGGGTCCTTGTTATAAGAGTACTGTGTTAAACAGTTTTTCAGCACTATAGCAATACACTTGAGATCATCAGCTTATAAGGAGTAAAGGTTTTATGGATCACAGCTTCAGAGGTTTTAGTCTATGATTGGTTGGTCCAGTTGCTCTGGGCCTGTAGTAGGTGAAGACATCACAGTGGGACCATGCAGCAGAGCAGACTCACTCATCTTATGGCTGGGAAGTGCAAGACAAAAAAGAAAAAGACTGGTGTCCCATGGTCACCTTCAGGGGCAGCCCCAATACCTAAAAGCCTCCCGTTGCATCCCACTTTGCAAAGGTTCCACCTCCTCTTGATAGCGCCATGCCAAACACCACACTTGTCCCACATGTACCTTTGCGGAACACCCACAATCCAAGCTCTAGCACATACAAGGGTCTGCCCTCCTTTACCTAACCGTCTCACACAGACATAAACGTTCATATGACAGTAATCATTCTTTTCTCATAATTATTACAGGAGACTTCAAAGCCTTTGAGATGAACAATAAGATCCTACAAAGCCATGA
Source organism: Chinchilla lanigera (assembly GCF_000276665.1). Classification (NCBI taxonomy): domain Eukaryota; kingdom Metazoa; phylum Chordata; class Mammalia; order Rodentia; family Chinchillidae; genus Chinchilla; species Chinchilla lanigera. The sequence goes on from NW_004955411.1 coordinate 20,733,719, forward strand.
AGTCCAAAAGACCCAAATATCCCCAATATATTTCCCAGGAAAATAGATAGATAATGATGGCCAACAATCGTTCTGAAACTTTGACTACTGTAAGGTACTTGCAGGTTAAAGGCTCAGGTGGAACACACGGAGCCCAAGCCTCTCCTCTTATTTCCTTACCTACCATCATTCACAATCTTAGGTTTCTCTTTCACACCTTTTGGTGACCGTCATTTCTAGCCGGAGGACTCTCACGAGGCACTTCACAAACTAAGAATAATCATTACCACTCTGGGAAGCAAATGAGACTGAGCATCAGCAGGAAATAGACGTTAGTCTCTTATAATTTAATCTTCAGATCTAATAGTTTATTTGCTAATCTTACTTGACTCAATTCTTAGAGAGGTCTTTAATCTGTAATGATATTTATATCACTGCCCACAAGCAGTGTGATAGCTAACGACGCGTTGTCATTTCCAGTATAAACTCTCTATTGCACAAGTAGCAGGAGAACCAAGAACCTGTGACTTTCTTAGCTGAGGGCACATATCCATGCTCTTCTAAATTACCGTATTAGCCAGCCCACTTTTGTCAGGCAGTATTTTCAGGCAATTTAAGAAAGAACCTTAAAAAGGAAAAAGGAAAACAAAACTTCACTCACTATTGTAAAAATCAAATAAATATCTTTAGATAAAATATATCCTTTTTGTTTTACGTATATGAAGCATATTTTAGAAATAATAAATTTATGAAGAAGACAGTTTTATATCATTATTGCATGAGTGATTTTTTAATAACCTACCTTATATTACATGTAAAATAAATATATCAGCATGAAGAAATTCTAACCTTATATTTTATTTACTTTGTAAAACAGCCCACTGCAATAGGTGGCAAAGCAGGAAGGAGAAATATTACTAATTTTTATTTTATGAAAGATAATTTTGTAGTGTAAACATAAGAAGGATCTGATCATCATGACTGTAATGTTGTTGAAATGGATAAGTATAATGATAAGATTCCTTTCACTTAAGAAATTATTATAGCTGAGATTTCAATATGTCATTGTCTAGCCATGCTTAATAGCACAGAACATAGAATCAATGGTCCTGATCTTTTTGGACTAAGCTGCTGATTTCTGTGGAATGATGAATAGCCTTGCGTTGGAAGAACTGGATTACTCCACAGTGAATAAAGAATAGGAAAAATCCTGGAAACTTGTTAAAGTATATTTAAATGTATGAGAGAAAGAGAAAAAAAATCCATCTGAACTCTTCTCGGATGTTGTAAAAGGTAGGCCATAGAGATCATAGAGATTATGTGTTTTCAAAGGTGAATTTATTTCTTACACAAGTTTAAAGTGGGATGGAGGATAAGATACTGCAGTACTGCATTCTTTACAGTTGCCCAGCCCATTCACCCCTGTGAAACTCTTGAAAGGAGAAATAATAGCATTGGCTGTTTCTGAAACAAACTGTGAAAGTTCTATGAAGGAATCATTTTAAATAATTTGTTTTCTGGTTTGCTTCTGACTCTTTTTAGTATTTGTGCTGCCTGAGCGAGTGCTGTTTCTGACTCTTAAAGGCTCCGAAAAGTAAAAATGTTCTCTTCTACAATTTTTAAAAAATGTATTGTATATTTCCTTTGTATATAAAGAGAACACATTGAAGGCCATTTAAACTGCCATTGATGATTCAGTCAGAAGGTGAATTACTGTCTGATGATCTAACACAGCAGTGCCCCAAGGCCATACTGAGTTGCATGAGGCCATTTACCGTTACTGTAAATGTCTTTACACTCTGCTGTGTTTGAGGTTCTTGTGTTCTGGCTTTGAGGCCATTGTTCTCTGCTGTCACATCTACCTCTACACTAGTGTATGTTACTCTTCTCATTGAAATGGTAATCTCCATTTTAATTTAATTTCATGTACTTCAATTTAGTTGTATGCTACTTTAGCTTTTAAAAATCCCATTTTACTCTTCTTCAGTTCTATGAAAAATCTAGAAAAGGATGTTAGAAATTCATGTGAAAAATGTTTCATAGCTATGAGTGAGAATCTGAGTGGTTGTGGTGGCTGATGCATTACTCTGAATATTGTATGACCTGAGTTATAACTGTTCAAAGGCTTTCTGATTTCTTACTCCGTATACTTGATATTTCTACAAAATGTATTTGGAAAATTATTGAGAGTCATGCAGGAGATTTTTTTATGAAAAAGAGGCCAATTTAAGACTCCATATATTTAAATATTAAAAGAAATTTAGGAACTAATTTCCAGTAATTGCATCACATGAAAACCGTACATACTTGTTGTTGGATTTTGTATGCATTTTAGAAGACAGTACATATATACAAAAATGTTCCTCTGTCTCTGTTAATAATTTAGAAACAGTAATTCTTGAGCCTATTCCCAAAAGAATTAAAGACCATACTGCAGTGATGCATGTACACCATATTTACAGAAGAGAACTTTGATCAGTAGATAACTTAGTATATAAAATGTGGTACATATAACAATGGAACATCACTCAGTCATAAAAAAAATGAAGTCTTGTCATTTGAAGGAAAATAGATGGAACTAGAAACCGTCATATTGAGATTAGCCAGACTCAAAAGATAAAATATTACCTTATTTTTCTTATATTATAAATTTTATAATTACATAAGTTTTACATAGGCAATTAAAGGAGAGAAGGCAGAAATCCAGGAGGGAGACTCTTAGGAAGAAAAGAACATCAGGATGGGGATGAAAGGAAAAGGAAAATAACGGGATTGAAATTGATTTTAAAAATTATAATTGATTGAAATTGACTGTTAAATGCTTATAGCAGCTTCCCAAAATAAACCCCCAAAACATGTAATGTTACCATGTACTCATTTTTAAAAATACAAGCATCTACCAGAGAACAACAACAAAATGCATATTTTTTTAAAATCAAGTGTTTAAGGTAATACCTTAAAAAAAGTCAAGTGTTTAAGGTAATACCTAAAATGTATAGGTAAATGGAATAGTTTTCATAACCATTGTTTGACAATCATGAAAAGTTATCACCAGACTTTCCAGCACACTGGTAGCTTAAAGCTCCTGAGGACTGAATATATGATGGCACTGTTCTAGGAATTTGTCATTTAGTAACTGTTGTCATTGAGTAATTCTTCAAAACTCATAGGAAAAAGAAAACCCAGAATGTTGGAATTTTTAATTTAAATATAAGGCAACTATAACATGCAAGAGTAGGAAACCATACCATGACCCCAGAGAAATTAAATTAGAAGGCAGAATGCTATTCCAGATAGTCCAGGGCTGGGGATTTAGCACAGGGGCTGGAGATTTAGCTCAGTGGCAAAGCACCTGCTTGGCAAGTGCAAGGTCATGAGTTTGATTCCTGCTACCGGAAGGAAAACAAACAAACAAACAAAAAATAAAACAATGAATAGTCCAAACACAGAGTCATTTTTTCCATTGCATGTCTCAGTAGAAAATATATAATAAAACTCCCAAAGGGTAGCATGTGTGGATTGGGTGAAAGTCCATAACTATTGTTACCAGCTTTGGGGTCCCAAGGAGAGTTTTTCAAGGTTCCTGGTATCCTGAACAAAGGATGAGACAGGATGCATGGAAAAGGTAGTGAGGATTTATATCTACTGAAAGTGGGAAAAAATAAGCTGTGCACAGTAAGAACGGACCAGTGAACAGACTCACCACAACCACGAGGATAATGGAGTGAGTATTCTGTATATGGAATTCTTGGGTTGCTTCTCTCCATGCAAATGAGACATTTGGGACAGTTGTATCAGAAACTCTCTTGGCCTGATGCCAGATATAAGCTATCCTGTCAAAGGCCTGCTTGATTTCATGCTAGATGTGAATGAAAAATCAAAAATGGTGCTTTTCTAATGGTCCCATGGATGAGATTTGGGAACTGTATAATCTTCCAGGATTTTGTGTAGTGGGAATGTTCTCTGGGTCTGCATGATCAACAGGTCATGCCCGCTTGCTTAACTGGTTCTTCCCTGGTCTTACCCTTCTACTGTATTAAATGCCAACCAAATATCTACACATTTTATGATTACATCTTGTTTAAAATATGCTTAGGAAAGTTATTTTGAAAGTGAAAAGAACACATAGAAGAAATAAGGAATTTTTTTCTATTTTCTATATATTTAAATTATTATAGATTGACATTAAAAATGTAAGTGTACATTTAAATATATTTTAAATCCATTGTGATTTTCAGAAAGCATTGACAAAGTTTAATAACCAAAAGAATTCCACAAATAGTGATGATATAATAGAAAAGACAGTTGAATTTTCAGTAATATCATCAATGGATAAGGACCATGCCTAAATACCATGATGTACCTCTAGGAAGCCCATTCCTGGGCCCCTCCATCAGATTTAGAAACCCAGAGAGTTAGAAATTAAGTAATACTCACTTTCCAGGTTCCTTATGACAATAAAATTATATAGGCATTTTATTTTTATAAGACAATGCTTTTTTTGCTGGGGATTTAGCTCAGCGGCACAGTGCCTGCCTGGCAAGTGCGAGGTCGTGAATTCAATTCCCGGCACTGGAAAAAAAAACTAAAAAACTAAAAAGAAACTAAAAAAAGACAATGCTTTTTGATTACAAGTTTTTAAATTCTTTAGTGCAAGCATTCATCCATATGTGCCACATAGCAGAGAGATGGCCCTTTCTTTTCTTGATTTCTATACCCTTTTCCTTGTCTCCAAAGTCAGAATCTTGAGCTGGGGATATAGCTCAGTGGCATAAGTGCCTGCCTGACAAGTGCTAGGTCCTGAGTTTGATTCCCAGTACCAAAAAACAAAGAAAAACAAAGTCAGAAGTGTGACATTTAAAGGGCCCAGTAGAGTTTGTCTTCACCCCATCCACCCTTGACTAGAAAAATGCACTGGAATTTACTCAGTGGGAGAATAGCAGAAGGTCAGAGAAGGCTTAAAACGTGAAAGGGAATCCGTGTGTACACTCTTGTCTGGATCAAAATAATGCACAGAGGCATCCATAGCTGTGCGATATAGAGCCTTCCTGTGATGGGATTATGAGCACCCTATTAATTGAGTCAATCCCTCCCATACAGAAAGTTTTAGGAAATGTCATTAATACAACATATGCTGATTGCATTATTATAATAGACAGGATATACTTCTACTGAAGTATACAGCTCAGTAGTCACACTTATTTTGAAATTCCTATTTCCCTTGCCCCTATTAAGAATAGCTTTTACCCATCCTTGGACCTCCCTTGTGTGCCACATAGTGGGATGATGGATTTATGCCAGTCTTCACATCAATCCTGAATATTATCATAAGGAATTTTCTTGGAGAATCATCCCTGTGCTTGTAATCTTTGTCTCTTTTAATGCACTTAATACTGTCACCAAAAACCCCAACCAGTAAAGCAATGATATTTATGTACCAGGAACCCAGTTGCCACTGTGTCTCCACATTCCCTATTTCCCCTCACATTTTTTTTGCTTTAGGAAAAAAAATAACTACCTTGGTAGACAACAGGAAAATCAACCATAAAGATCTCACTTCCATTATTTCAAGATGTGAAAGCATAAACCTAGGAATAAGATAGAAAATAGATCTGGAAGGCTACGTATTCATTTCCTGCCCATCCTCATATTAGCTTTAAAATAGCCCCCAGATGCACCAGAAAAATAATTGGAGAAGAGATATGCTAGGAATTTCACAACTCTCTAAAAGCAGAGTTTCAAAAGCTTCTTTATCCAGAAGGGCTTTAACACAAGGGCATGCATAAGACCAGAGATAAGTTTTGAAATGTAACAGTGAAGAAAAACAATGCTCTCCACCCATTAGGAACTCCAAAATGTAACAGCTTCACCAGGGCCTGGGCCACCATCAGTGGATAGGAAGCATCTCAGAAGATATCTGAGTGGACTTTGGGCATCAGAGAGATGATGTTGGGAAAGAACTAAAATGTACGGTTCCTATTTTTTCCTTTCTAATTTTCTTTTTTACCTTCCCAGTTAATACTCCCTCAGTTTGATAGATAATTCAGTCCTAACCTCCCTGTCTACCTTAACTTTAAATTATTCTTTCCTAAACTGAACTGTCTTTACAGATACCAAAAATGAAAGGATAAAACCACCTAGGTACTTTGTTTTAAGAAGAAAAGAGGTTCTTCTTATCCACCAACAAGGAATATTTTCCATATTCTGAAATTCTCTTTGATCCTTTTTTTCAGAGTACTGTAATCTTCACTGTATGGATCTTTTACTTCTCTTGTTAGATTGATTCTTAGGTATTTCAATTTTTTGATGCTATTGTAAAAGTTATAGTTTCCCTAATTTTCCCTCAGTATGTTTGTTGTTTGTGTACAGGAATTCTATTGATTTTTGAGTGTTGATTTTGTATCCAGTTATACTCCTAAATTTTTTTATTAATTCTAGGAGTCCTTTGGTGGAGTTTTTGGAGACATGTAGAGTATCATGTCATCTGCGAAAAATAATTTTACTTCTTCCTTTCCTATCCTATTCCCTTTATTTCTCCCTCTTGTCTAATTGCTCTGGCTACTGTCTCCAGAACGATGTTAAATAGGAGTGGTGACAGTGGACCTCCTTCTCTTGTTCCTGATTTTAAGGTGAAAGCTTTCTATTTTTGTCCATTTAGTATGATGTTAGACATTGGTTTGTCAGAGATGGCTTTTATCAGATTGAGGTAAAATCCATCTATTCTGTATTTCTGTAGGGTTTTTATCATGAATCAGTCTTGGACTTTGTCAAATACTTTTTCTGCATCTATTAAGATGATCACATGATTTTTGTCTTTGGCTTTGTTGATATGTTGTATTACATTTATCAACCAATAACAAATGCTGGAGGAGCTGTGGGGAAAAAAGAGTCCTTTTCCACTGTTGGTGGGAGTGTAGACTGGTACAACCACTCTGAAAATAAGTCTCAGGATTCTTCATTAAGCTAACATTAGAGGTCCCATTAAACCCAGCTGTTCCCAGCTATTGCAAATTCTGGGTAATTTTCCAGAAAAACAGAAAACGTCATACCACAATGATATATGTACACCCATGCTTACAGTAGCACAATTTGTAATAGCTAAATCTTGGAAACAACACAAATGCCCACCAACTGAGGAATAGATAAAAATGTGGTACTTTTATACAATAGAGTATTATTCAGCAATAAAGAAAGACAAACTCAAGGCTTTTATAGGTAAATGGAAGCAACTAGAGACCATACTTATAAGTGAAATAAATCAGACTCACATGTGTAAACATCATATTGTCTCCCTAGTGAAAGAACCTAAAAGAGTAAATAAAATCTGAAAGGTACAATAGGTATTGTGAAAGGGAAAGAAATTTCGCAGAATGAAAGAACTGGGATGAGGGAGAAAGAAAAGAAAGAAAAAAGGAAAGAAAAACTATATATATATTTATATATATATACACACACACACACAAGGTAGCCAAGATTATTGTACTACTAATTTCTATTAGTTTATTGAGCAGAACAGTTAATGTTTAATTGTTTGATCAGTCTTACATGCCTATATCTGGTTATCTGAGTAACCATTTTGAAGACAGCAATATGTAATACAACAATCATTGTTAATTTCCTTTCACCTTGTTTTGAAGTTCTGTATTGCTTGTATTGTTATTATGCTGTTTTGTTCATGCCTTTGTTTGTTATTTTTTGTTCTTTTCTCTTTCAAATTAAAAAAGAAGAGAAAAGGGAAATCATTCCATGGAAGACAGTACACTACATGGTGATTACATGCATTCCTTGTTTCCAGTTGCTGGAATTCTGGTAGCTAAGATGCAGTCTTAAAGAAAGTTAGAAACACTGTTTCTGAAAAATGAGAAGCAATAACCTATATTTACTTTTACAGCTCATTTTAAATGAATTATTTGAGATGTAGAGCAACGAAAGGCTGCCGTCTTCTGCCTGTTTACAAATGAGGAGCAGAGAGGAGATATGGAGAAGTTCTGACGAAAATGTTCATGCATGTCTTACTAAGTTACAATAGCAGAAAACAGAGGAAATGCCAAAAGCCATAGTTATCTTCCTCACATCTACAAACCCAGGTCCAAAGGGAAGAATCAGCTTCTTTTTTGGTCTTCATGGTTCAAGTGAAAGGAAGTTTCCTAGAGTTACACTTACCTTCTTTCCTGTCAGGAATAAAGGGTGCATGGTTTCAAGCATGTCCAACCAAGCCAGAGGAAAAGCCAGGTGAATGTAAATCACTTCTTTTTGGAAAATCACTCTGGTGCTACTATATTCCAAATGGAATTTCAACATGCAGTTCACATTCCAAGGAAGAAAAGTCATAATATACAGAACTAATAGCAACCTTCACGCACATTTTCTACTTTTTTTGCGGGGGGTGGGCAGAAATCTCAAGATATAGATGAGGGAGAAATAGTTCATGATACATGTTCCACTATCCTCTTTGGTGTCTATGTTTGAGAAACCTGTATACTGAACAACCTCATGGGCAGGGAAAAAGTCTTTAAAAAATAATGAAAGAAAAAAATCTCACCAGAGCAAGTCTAGCTCCTTGAAGCATTGAGGAGAAAAAAGTACTAGCTCAGGCATTTCGCCTTGCCTAGCTCTTCTGCAGACTACTCCATAATGTTGTCCTAAGCACCTTATTTTGTTTAATTATCTAGTTCCATTACAAAGCGAAATGACTTTGTATAAAATTGCACTTAAATAGCACCTTCAGAAGTGTTATTTACTTATGTTCATTGAAGAGTTTGCTTTGTAGGTTTTATAATATTCACAGACAATGATGTATGCTTGTTTGCATTTAATTTAGACTTAAGGAATAGATAAAGGAAGAAGATGACTAAGCCCACAGGATAGCATTAAGAAAATGAGGCAGAATAATGCAGCGGAAGAAATGCAAATCTTTCAAAGTCTATTAGTATTGTTAATAGAGAAGTAGAAGAAAGAGCATCAACTACCTGACTGGGATAAACAGTCTACACCTCACACACAACACCCAGAATTTCCAACCCTGGTAGTTATTCTTAGACCTTATAGACTCAGAGGAGTGTCTTAGTTTGCACTGTGGCAATGTTGTGTAGATCTACAAATACATCAAAATGAAACCCATCACTCTGTATAACTGACATATGACAATAAATGTGAGGGTACAAAAGAAAATATCACAGGTCGATGACTTGTAAACTAGAGCAATTTATTTCTTGCAGTCCTGGATGCTAGAAGCCTGAGATTAGGTTCCAGTCTGGTTTGCTTCTGGTCAGGGTCCTCTTCTGGGTTGCAGACTGATTTTTATGTTCTTACATGGCAGAGAGATTTTGTGTTCTTTTTCAAAGACTCTGTCCTGGTGACACTTCCCAAATGCCTTCTGCCAAATTCTGTATCACTGAGAGTTAGGAGCACTCAGGCAGCACCCAGCATAAAATTAATATGTGCCTTCTGCTAAGGAAAAGAAGGAGCGAGGGCTTCTCTTCTGTAGACGAGTAACAATCGCCTTGCTGTAATAGTGGTGTAACTTGCTGCATGCTATTTATCTGAAGCATCAAGTCATTGAGAGATTTACAGGGATGTGATGTTCCTTGCTTTTTGCAATCTACATATGATGTTTCAAAAAACATAATTTAAATATCTAAACATCTATTGTGTAGATATTAGAAACTTATCACAAAATAAGCAGCATACAACATCACTTCTCACTCTGCCAATGGAAAAATCTCCGGATCTGTGTGTGAAAGGACACTTGAACACTCTTAGAATTTTTGTGCTACAATAGTTCTTTACAAACTTGCATGTCACTGGGGAAAGGTGCAAAGTGATTCTTAAGAACAACAACAAAATGTTTCTTCTCCTTCTCAGTGAGACTTAAATAAACATATTAAATAGGTACAGAAGGAGGTACTTGGTACCTGTACTACTTCAGTTTCTTGAGGTCCTGTTGATTAAATAGATCTGTGAAAGACTGCCCCAGCTATCTTACTTGCCTGAATGTCAAGGTAACCAAATATGTCAAACATCCAACCTACAAAATGTACTGCAGCCATGAAAAAGTTCAAAAGTAATAGATAAGGAGTCACCACATTAAGTTCACCATTCAACTGGGGGAGAGGAAGCATATGAACATGGAAATACATTCCAGCATTTCTACAACTCTTTGCTGATACAGAAACTAAGTACACATGCTAATAGGGTAATTAAGTGGCTTTCTCAGGCTGCTTCCTAACTTCCTAACTTCCTTAGAGAGAGTGATTTTCTAAGTGACTTTGACATTAAAAACAAATTGGTTCAATAAGAAATTGCTCAACTGGATCTGCGTTTTGTTTCCCTTGCTTTTCAGACGCCTATTAGCACATTTAGGTAAGGTTATTAGTACATTAGGTAAGGTATTACTTGATTGAGCATTTGCTGTGTGAAGTCCCCAGGGCACATATTATTCTGCTTTCACGTTGCAGGTCATGTTGGCACCAGTGTTTTTGCAGCTGTCCTCTTAATCTTTTGGTGAAAATGAACCGTGACACTTCTAGTGTCAGTATGCATAATGCCACAACACAATCTGTTTTCTTCTATTATTGTGCCCATCAAATACACCTAGGATAGTGACCTGCTCCCGAATGAGCTCCAGGGAAAATTTACTCCCGAACTAGCAAGTTTATTTGGAAGCTTATGATCCTAAACAAATTTTATTCTTTTATCATCTTCTTCAAACTGAATGAATAGATTGTTGATAACTAGTTAAAATTGCATTTTCTCAATTGGATTGTTTGGAAAAATTGCCAGGTATGCCACGAAAGCAAGCTCCCAAGGGCAAGCAAGCAGGAGAAATGCTGTTGGTTAGTTTGTCAGGAAGAGACTGCCAATACACAGTAGTATATTACAGACACAAAGCAGTCCTGGTTTCTAGTCATACAGGCCAATAATTTTCCAAATATGATTCAATTTGTAGTGCTTTTATTACAAAGCTCCTGTTATGTTTAGGAATCAATCCAAAGAATACAGTATGAGAGATGCTAAATCAAGTGTAACTTTCATGAGGGACTTTTGAATTTTGCCCTGTAGAGGAGAAGAGTGAGAGAAAAGAGAATATGATTTTCTTAGTCAACTTTGTGCAGTTGTAACAGGATGTGAAAGACTGAAGATTTACCTTTCTGGATGGTAATTTACCATTTACCATTCTGAATGCTGAGAAGTCCAAGGTCATGGCATTAGACTCTGATGAGGGGCCTCGATGTGTTCTCCCATGGAGGAAGGCAGAAGGCCAAAAAAGTGTGCACAAGAAAGGCCAAGAGCATAAGAGGATATTAGACTCACTGCGAAGCAAATTTATCCTCCTGTTAACTAAACTCTTTCTGAGACAGTAATGTGAATCCATTTGTAAGGGCGGAGCTCTTATGACCAAATCACTTCCTTAAGGTCCTATATCTGATCACTATTGCATAGGGGATTATGTTTTGAACAAATCAGTTTAGGGGCAGAAAGCAAACCATAGCTAAGGCAAACAAGTCACTGTAGTCAAGAATTCTGCTGGTGATGATGCGTTACCTTTTGTCATTCTATTATGGCCCTCAAAAGAACCAGATTGTCGTTATATAAGGACCAATGTCTTTAAAATTGAAATCAGTTGAAAAGGAAGTGACTGCAGCCACAAAAGGAGACCTCTGGGTTTGAGATGTGAAGGGCTGTTTGAATTTTGGCTTTGGCATTTCCTAAATCTCAATTCCCCCTCCTCCATTTTTCCATCCTTTTTTGGTTGATTTGATAAACAAAGAGCAAAAGGTACACATCATGCAGTAAACAGCCGCCATGTTTTACCATTCTTACACATTTTAACCTTAAGCACTACTCTCTCTGGGGAAAAATATGGAAGTGGAGATTGAAGAAAATGCTAAAAGAAAACAATGTAGGAAATTAGTGGCAGTGCTGAGATTAAAATATGTGTTACTTGATAGACTGGCTCATAATAATAAATGTATAGGTAAAAATTTTCTCTTGTTATTCAACATTGTCTCGGTTACTTTTGTCTCATTGCTGGGACAAAATACCTGATGCCCAAAATTAAGGAAGGAAAGGTTTATTTTGCTTACAGTTTGTGGAGGTTTCAGTCCGTACTTGGCAGATTCTAAGGCAGAGTGGCACATGGCAGAGAGCTACTGCTCAGGGTGGCAGAACACAGCAAAAGCAGCAAGCACACACCAGGGAGGAAATAACTAGAAGCACCCTTTTCCTCTCCCTTACATATGCAAACTGTCCACTCCAGGGTGGGTGTAGCTTTCAAACCCATAATCAAACTCTAAAAGCCTGCCCCATGGCCGCAGGAGGCTTTGGGGGGACACCCAAACACAAACCATAACAAACATGGATAGGCATTCTAGTATTTTGTCTGTGTCCATTAAGCCATGGGATCCTTAATAGGTCAATTTTTATGAACACAAATGCACAGATGCATATACATGCATGTTACACTTAGAAACAAAACCAAGCAAGAGGAAGAAGAAAATGTGAAATTTGTACTCAGTGGAGTACTACTCTACCATAATGTATGATAAGTATGAGTCACTTGTAAAAATAATGGATACACCTTGAAAACATAATATTCAGTGTAATAAGTCAGATACATAAGCTTCATACAACGAATCTAAACATTCTATATTGTAAACATCACAAAAAAATAAAGAACGGGATCAGATGCATGGCTGGGAGAAGGAAGGAAGCAAAATGGGATTAAATAAAGAAATTAAGATTTATTATGTAGATGTACTAATTCCCCACAAGGACTATGATATTGCATATTATGAACATGTACTACTTACATTTTTTTGTACTGTTTTCAAAGATAAGAAAAGACAGTTTAGTCGTAACAAAAGTAGCTAAAATATTCTTTTATGTACTTACAGTAAAAAAAATTCCCCTCGTATAATATTGTCATATAGTAAAAACTATGACAAAATATGCCTTTTGGGAATCTACACATAGGGGGTTGGAGTCAAACTACTTAGGATTCTCAGACAATATCCATTCTCGAAGTTTCTAAAGTTTCAGTGCTATTTCTGAGACTGTGCCGCTGCAGCTGGAAGCATAACAATAGTTCAGCCTAATGGGATCCATTTCCTGATTTAGAATCAAAAAGGAAATAATTGTCAAGACTTGAAATTTAATGCATGCAATAGTTATATATTTAAACATTAATATGAAGCTATTTAATCCAAACATCGAGCAATAGTTGTTAACCAGGAATAATCAGCATTGTCTTACAAATACTTAAATTTGAATTTAAAAACTTATGTATTGACCTTAATGTATGAGCAATATTTTAATATTTTTTCATCCATTAGGATTTTCATATAAAAATCTAATTTAAAGAATTCTGTGAGACATATATGTAAATATATATGCATATACTTATTTAACAACTTAAAAAATAGTCACTAAGAACACTGAACTTCTAAAAAGAATTTTTTCTGCAAAAATTTTTCTTGATCTCATATAACATACTGGGTAACTGATATAATTATTCCACAGTTTTTTTACTTTTATAAATGACCAATGAAAAAAATCTATATTAAATGCTGTTGTATTTTGTACTTCACAAAGATTATATTGTTTTATAATAGTGAGATTCCTAATTTATTACTTTTTCTCTACAGCCATACCACACTGAATGTGCCCAAGCTCATCTAATTTATTATTTTCTGTATTTTACGTATGAGATAGAGGGAACACAAAGATAAACCCAACTAGTGTGTGAAGGAACCGTAATTCTAACGATGTTTGTCCATATTTTCAGAAAGGTTGTCTAAAGTTAAATCAATTTGAATAGAAATAGGTGTTAATCTCAGATTATCAGAATATATATATCAAAGTATGATAGCTTTCTTCACTGCGCTTCCCCCATCTTTTAAAAATTCTATGAGCCTAGAAGTTAACCTTATTGTCAATTTTCCCTACCAATTTAAATCTATTTCTTATTTCTTTTCCCTTCTATTTTTAAAATTTTATCTGCCTGTATTTCCAGAAGCAACTGGAAAACATGTAATCTCTTAACTCTAGATTTACTTGCTGCCAAAGATGTTCATCAATGAGTTTAGTTAAAAGTTCAAACAATTCATAGGAAGTTTCACACTGGATTTCTAAATATTTTAAAGTTTTTCTGAGACAATAGTCTTATATGTTGACATAAAAGTTCCTTTGACATAATAAATTTGTCTAGTTCTTTCCACCTCTGTCTAAATAGATACTAACATAAAGAAATACTTTTGTGTGTGTGTATGTCTTTGTGTATGTCTTTTTTGAGACAGGTTCTCACTATGTAGTTCAGACTGGCCTTGAACTCACTTTGTAGCACAGGTCGGTCTTGAACTTGCAGTGATCCTCCTGCCTCAGCCTCCAGAGTGCTGAGATAATAGGCATGAACCAACACGCCCAGCAGAAATATTTATTTTTAGATAAACAGATAATTCAAATGAATTACTCTAAAGTGATTTTGTTTATGCCTTTAATATACAATAAAAGTCCAAGTGCACCACAATTATTTTTATCCTCAGATAAAGAAAATGAAATGCCAAAGAATGTTAAGGAACTGTGATAGCATTGGACCTATAGTATAATTATTGCTAGAGATTACAATTCATCTATCTAATGATTCAAGAAATATTCATCAAGTGAAATTATACCAGTAATGAAGATAAATGCTTACAACAGACTCTGAACCTCAACACGCTCACTCAGATCTGGGGCAGCTGGAATCATACACAGATTGTTATTCTAGACAGTGCTCAGTGACACATCAGAGATCCATCTAGTATCACAGAAGACCAGTGAAGTAGTTTTGAGAGAATACCATAAAGCTGAATCTCCGGTAGGAGTAACTAGAAGGTTGATGGTACAGAATAGGAATGACGTTTGTGGCAGCTGCACAAAACATCATGGAAGAATACCATGGTGATGTATGTAATGCAGAGTGCTGGGGGATTATGGAATTAGTTGAAATCCTTGTGTGCTGTGTGGAATTCATATATATAGTCATCTATATACATATATATTTATATATCAGTCGACATATAGACGGATGTACAGTGATGCATTTTAAAAAGACTGGTAAAAGTATGCAGAATGAATTGAGGGAAATTTAAATATGGATAAAAGTTAAGGAAGTAAGGAAATAAGGCATTCTTAGTGAGAGACAAGAGAATGAGAGAATTTGAAGACACTAACACGAGGAAATTGCCAGAATTGTCAAAAATGCGGATATTTAGGATACAAAAAGAGTTGGGGTGGGATTTAGCTCAGTGGCACAGTGCCTGCCTGGCAAGCTTGAGTTTGTGAGTTCGATTCCCAGTACCAGAAAAAAAACAAACAAACAAACAAATGAAAAAGAAAAAAAAAGGGTGCAAAAAGAGGTCTCTGCTATCTTCTGGATTATGCATTTTCTGGATGGATGGAGGAGTAAAAATGGAGAGTAGTGTGTAGGGTAATAGGCAGTGATCTACAATTTTACAGAAGTATACCTGTATACTTTAAAATGAAAGGAATAGTTTTCTGTTGATTCCTTTTTGAACAGCAGGATTCCTTTCCTCAGATATAACTAAGGCTTTATGTGTCCTTCATTGAAGGGACAAATTCATGATGAGAACTTTTCATGGAGAGACATAAAATGAATATAAAAAGAAATGATTAATTTGAGAAGGAAACTGGGCTTACTGGTATACTTTTAAATTTCACAATTAATAGGAGTGTTAATGGACTTTCTGGTTTTGTATTAAGTTAATTGATATATAAAATAACACTACAAAATTAAGATTCCAGTATGTATTTTTAGTCCTGAATTATCCAACCCTACATTGATGCTATGTTGATCCTCCCAATCAGGTATTATACAATTATATGTACTATTAAGCCATCATATGTAGCTTACAATAAAATATTACCAAAACTTTGTGTCTACTGTTGAAATAAAAGTGGATTCTTTTTTTTTATAGATAAAAGGAGGGAAGCATTAACAGACATACAAAAGTGGATTTTTAAAGAAATGTAAAAAGTATATTGCAAATAATGCATCTTCAGGTATGAGAAAATAACCCTACCACTAATTGCAATGTCAATTAGATTTAGTAACAGTTGAGCTTATTGAGAAAACAGACTTGCCAATCAAATATTCAAGTGTCACTGGATCATGACAGATTTTTGCCATAACATGTAGGCTGCAACTTGAAAATTATATATATATATATATATATATATATATATATTTGGTTTTTGGTGCCAGGGATCAAACCCAATGCAAGGCAAGAGCTCTACCACTAAGCCACATCCCCAGCCCTGAGAATAATATTCTTAACTGATTAAAATGGACTCATTGTTTACAATAGCCTCCTAACTTTCTATTACGGTTTGTGTCTGGATGTCCCCCCAAAGCCTCATGCATTCATTTTGGCCCAGCCTGGGCCAAAAAGTGAGCTCAAGGCCAGTGTGAACTGCATAACGAGACCTTGTCTCAAAAAGACAAAAACAAACAAACAAATAACTGCTAATATTATTTCTTTAATGAAAAAAATTCTGTAAAAAAATATATAAATATGCATTTGCAGAATAGCATACGACATTTTAAAATCTTATAGAGTTATTGAACTAGTCACCTAAAAATATTTTAATAAAATTGACTTAAAATTCCTTACAAACATATCTACTATCTGTAATATTACTCACCTATTAAGGCAAGTTAAGAGTTAACAAAAATCTGGAACTTATACGTTGAACCCTTTTTTTTCAAGGGTAAGTAAAAGCTTCTGAAAATGAGATCTTAAAGAATATTTTACTCTTTGAAAACCAACTTTCAACAATCTTAAACAAACTATAGAGTTTATGCAAAGTGAGAATACTGCAAATTCAGCATTAATGAAATTACTCTGTAATTAATGTTATCAATTTTTTCCAGAGTGTAACCTGTTAACCTTACTTTCAGGACTTGTACTTTCATTTTGCAGTCACTCGGATTACAGTTGTTTGATTTGCACTTTATTTTATTGCACAATCCCTGCAATTTAAGTTACCAGTAACACTGAGAGATTTAAAAGGTCTTTCCCACCATATTTTATGATGGCAAATTTGGTGAAGCCTTTTTTTGAAACTTCAATTTTCAATACATAGATATGTATATTTTCTTAGAGCGAGAATGAATATTGGGCTCCCCACATGCAATTTGATGGAAATGAGGACTTTCAGTGAGAGAAGCAGTCATGACTGCATACTTTTTGGCAGAGAAAGCTGACCTTCCTTACATGGAACATGGCCCCATTTAAGTTTCTTGGGACATCAAAATTAGTTTGGACATAACCGAATTGCATATATTTTGATAGTCTGTTGTGAATGAATTATAATAATAGTCTTTATTATGGAACATTTAAGAAAGTGATTGAAAATGTTTAAGAGCATTGTATGAGCATTTTGTCATTAATTAGGAAAATTATTCTAATGGAAAGCGTAAAATGTTCTTAGACTTTAAAAAGCAAATGTATGTTCAAGACTTGCAGCTGCAGCCATAAATGCAATTTTGTTGACTCCCAGGAAGATAATAGTTCCTTTTGATAAATGGGATTATTTAGAATTTTTTCTTTTGTTCTAAAAAACTAAAAGAAACAGTGAAAGTGTAGTGGTGAACATTCAATCAGGGCAGCAGTAGAGACAGCAAATACCCTAGAAAATAGAGCAACTTTATTAAAGGTTGCATGAGAAGTTAAAAAGTAAGAATGAAGAAATAATTGCTTTTAGTCACATGAGTAGGTTTTCTGAGGCTGCACTAGATTGATCTCTTCTAGCTCAAAACAGTAATAAAAATAAAATTACAAACATACAAGAGAGCTGGAAATGCAGCTCACTGGGAGAGTGCTTGCCTGGCATACAGGAAACCTTAGGTTCACTGCCTAGCACCACAAAAACAAAACAACAAACAAAACCCTTCCACCAAGTTAAAATGACATTTTGTTTCTGTAGAAGACTATGTTATATATGTGTCTTGGTTAATTTTCTGTCCTTCCTGAGATGAAACACCCGATGACCAGAATTAAAGAAGGAAAGATTTATTTAGCTCACACTCTGTGGAGGTTCCAGTCCATACTTGGCTGGCTCCAAGAGAGAGTGGCACATGGCAGAGAACAACAGTTCATGGAGGAGGAAAACAGCAAAAGCAGGAGCAAAAGGGAGGAGTCCGAGAGCAAGGCTTTTTCCCTCCCTTATATTGTATGCAAACTCCCTGCCCCAGGAAGGGTGTGGCACTCACATCCACAATCCCAGCATTGGACCATGGATCAATCACAAGCTCTAGAAACCCACAATATGACCTCGTTTGGTTTGTGGGGGGCATCTAGACACAAACCATAACAATATGCATCCATAGTTCCTAAAACAAGATCTGTTACCCATTACAATCCTGTAAAAATCATGTTATTGACGATTACTTAAAGGAGTGAGATTAAGAGGAAGTTAGAAAAGAGAGCATTTGAATGGTATTTTTTGCATTAGAACTTGAACACAAATATAATGTTCATCAGTCCATTTTTTCTCTAAAATTCCCTCATTTATTTTTGTTTTAAGTGTTTATTACTGAAAATAATTATAAAATATTGTGCCTTTATCTCTTACCTGTTTTTCTGTTAGTGTCATGACAAAAAAGATCAGAAATATTAAACAAATGCTTTATTACTGATATATTACTGACACTAATGATTTTACATTAAAAGCTAAAATCATTCTACTTTTCATCCTGATTGAGTGACTTACTAGAAAAAAATTATTTGGCAATGTAGAAATCAAAAGAGACAAAATATAACTCATGTTTCTTTGGCAGTAGTTACAATTAAAACTCAAGTCTATTGTGACTATGTTTGCATAAGAAATTATGAAGGTCAAGATTAGCATACATGGATGTGTTGAGGGTCACAACAAAACCCAATATTTTGTAAAATTAATAAGCTATAAAATAGACATAAAATGATTAATGTACTCTTTTAATAGTATTTTACATGACAGATGGAGAACAACAACAGGAACATTACACTGTCGGATTTAGATTCACGATATCTATTTATTTATATAAATCTATATCTTCTGTTTCATTCCCAGTGAAAAGACTGTTTACTAAGATATTTCTTAGGGAAAATGTAGGCTAACACAGAGTCCTGGGAATTTTTATTTATTTTAAGTGATGGAATTTAAAGTACCATATTGTTCAATAATTGTTCAAAATGTGCAGCATTTTGTGAATTGCATTTTAATATTACCAATTGTCCCCTGGGGCATAGGTAGATGTGTCTGTTGTTTCTTAGTAAAGGCGACAATTTGAAGCATGTTTACTGCTCATTCTATTCCCTGTGTTCTTCACAGAGAGTCTGATCCTACCTTTAGTATCACAAGTTCTCACCCGCCATGTCATTTCCAGCCATGCACCTTACAAGAGTTCCTAAATCTTCATCTACCCATGCACTCTGTCCCTAGACTTCAAAGCAGTGTGGCATAGCTCACAGAGCTTTCTCAAATCCTACATTTTGCTTTCCTAGATTTTGGCTGGTTTGACTACATTTTGCCACTACATGAGTCATGCATCTTTAAGCCTGTCACTTCTGGGGTCCTTGATTTTGGCTACAGAATTCACTCATCGTACTATGCAAGTAGCAATAGCCAGCCAGTTGCTGGCATCTATGTAATTTCCCTTTGTCCTTTCCACTTTCTCTGAATTGGTTAATATTTGCACTTGGCTCCTTACTCTGATCCTTGTTAATAGGGTTGATCGCCTGGCTTTTACATTTGTGAGTTGCCCTCGGAAATCCTCTTTAGGATTTCCGAGATTTAAGCTTCCCACATAGATTCTCATTTAGATTGAATGTCTAGTTTTAATATCTCTCGTTAACTGTGATGATAAACTCCTGTATTCAGTAGTAGCTGATAAACAACCCAGTGAACTGCTGTCCCCCAGTCCTAAATTTTTTCTTCTTTGATGTTTCACATTTGTTGCATGTCATATTTGAGTGCTGAAGTAGAAAAATCTTTCTAATTTTGAATTTGTATGCTATTTTTACCCTTTACATGGGTCAAAGCTGTTGCTAAACCCATGTGGTGTGGTCCTTGGAAGAAGATTTTTGGTCTCAAAATACTAGAGCTTGAAATGACACACAGTCCAAAGATAAACGTAGGAAAAATTTACAAGAACACAATGGAGTCTAAAATGGAGAGAAAACTATAGGAGGGGGTGTTCTATGAAGGAATACTATTTTAGTCAGGTTTTCTGTCACTGAGACTCAATACCAGTACCCACACTTAAAGGAAGAGAATTTTAATTCATCTCCGTTTTTCAGAAAATTCAGTCTGCTGTTGGCTGGCTTCAAGGCAGAAACATCATGGCATATGGGTGTGGTGGAGCAAAGATTCTCAGTTTATTGTGCTCAGCAAGCAGAGCAAGGAGCTACACCAGCGAGGATGGAGCAGACGACCAGGTGTAAACCCAAGTTTATGCCTCCGTGACCCACCCAGATACATCCTGCACTCTGCTTTATTAATCCTCCCATGGCTAAGCCAAGCAACTTCACAGTTAAGCTTAACCACAGAAATACCATATTTACAAAAGTCTGCAGACAGATTCTCAATATCGTTACTAATAAACACAATGAAAACTTACATTAGATACCAGTTCATTTCCCCTAGATTCGCAGCAATCAAAAAGTCTGTAAATATCAAATAACAGAAAATATAGATAATGGAATCTGGTGAGAATGTGAAAATACTTATCATTTCATTCATATTTCTATATTTCTGCATTAAGTACTTTATTATCAATCATATGTGAATATACCAGTATGTCAGTATACTAATTATCAGAAAGTCTTCTATATTTGGTGCAAGAAATATAGAAAACAATGTTCACAGCAGTAATTTCTTGTGATATCAAAAACCTGGAAGCATTCAAATTAAACTTAAAAAGGAGTGGACAAGTACATAGTTGTATAAACAAAATGTGAACTATTATTACAAAAGTAAAAGATTATGAATAAACTACAATTAACAAACTAGAGACAACAATTAGATCTTCAATTAGCATGATCTGATCAAAGTAATTACTAGATTACAACAAATAGTAAGATCTATTTTAATGAATATCAGAAATAGTATATTATACTATTAATCATATATGAATAGAACAGAGGTGTTAAGAACCACAACTAAAATAAGTAAAAAATATAGATTATGCATCCTTTTTAAGGACAATGAAGAAAGTTAAAGAGTAACGGCAAAAGATTATAGAACTTGAACACAATTATAGAACTTGAACACAAGTTCTATAGAGGAAAATTAAGAATAGTTTTGTGTTCATCCACAGGTTTCTAAGGACTCACTATATTATTATTCTGGATAACTTTGTATACCTATCACAAAAATGCATGAACAAACTAAAGATATGATTAAAGAATATATATTTAAGAAAAAATATACCAGTTGTTAGAACATAAGACATTTCTTTTACCTATTTTCTTATCATAAATTATTCCTTACTTTTATTTAAACTTTTTTTTTTTGGTACCTGGAATTGAACTCAAGACCTTGTGCTTGCTGGGCAGGCGCTGTACCACTGAGCTATATCCCTGGCCCCTATTTATGCTTAAAGAAGTGAGCATGTCTTTTTTTTCAGTTCCAGGGCTTTAAGCATGCAAGGTAAGTGCTCTACTAACTGAGATACATCCCTAGCTTACAAAGCTTATTCTCAAATGAAATATTAAATATAAAGTAGATGATGAACAATTACTTACTAGTTTTGCAGGTGAGATATTTTCATCTTAAGGATTTTAAATTGTAAGCAATCACATTTTAAATCTGCATTTTTATTTTCATCGGGTAATACTGTACTATATTTAAAAATTTGATGAAGGTAAATGTAAAAGCACTGTTAAAAATAATAGATGTTTGCAATTCAAACAGGATCTCTTGTGAGCTTTTGAAAACTCCAAGTATATTTAACAAGATAGTGTTCATTTCATGTTTGTTTCAAAGTAAGCTCTTTGCTGTCAATATGACAAAATCAAGTGAAATGCTGGCTACTTGAAAGCAGAACCATTTATCTTCTACTGCATATCAAGAAACATTAAAGAAAAACTATAAATTCTGACAAGGTCTTTAAATGTGTGTAACTTACCAATGCATAGAATATAAAAATGCAAAGTATTTTGTTCACTAGCACCAAAGAACTCAAGTGACTGAGCAGTTTGGAAGATTGTTAGGTCAGACAGCATTCACTGTCACCTTATAAGAGCTTCTTAGATTTTTAGAAAATAATCTATATGAGCACTTGCCATCGAACACATTGCCAGTGAATCCATATCAGACCACAACAATTGCCAGGAGATGTACCTACTAATAAGCCCCATTATGATCACATTACCACTCAAGAATCCATGCTGTGTGATAAATTTATTTCCTTCCCCCTCAGTGAGAAAACGGCACTGAAATCTGGAAAACAATTCATTGTTTACAGAATTACAACATTTAAACCAGGAGAACCAAACAATCCATCTCATATACTTGGTCTCAAATAAATCTGAAACCCATATTCAAATGAGTGTATCTTCCTTTCTCTGAGTTCTCTTAAGTGGTTGCTGTAACTATTCTGTGATCTTTTGATAATTAATTTTCTCAGGACTTTTGTAAGCATTTACTCTATCAGCACTTTTGTAGAAGGATTCTTGGGGTAGGAAGTCTGTCTATGTTTTATAATTGTTCTTTAATCTCAGCACTATACCCCAGTAATTGGGCCGCTGTGGCATGTAAATATAACCTTTCTTCATGAACTTCCACCTTTTCTTCAAAGCAAGAACTTTGCATTGCTGGAGGTCAAGGGTAAGTGACTGAAAGCACCTAGGAGATGATGCAGTCTTGACCTGCATCTGTACCCTGGCACTAATGGACTTTCGCTGTAACATGGGTGTGACGGATGACCTCTGCTCATCAGAGGGGTTGACACACTCTTATTTTCCTAGACTTAAACAAACACAAATTTTCTGCTTGAAAACACATAGATTTACCTTTTGACTCCTAATTTTCATGAAGTTAAAAAGTTGGAAAATAAACATCCCAGGAAAATCTAGAAGACCAAAGTGAAGCATATAAGTTTCTGGCTACTTTGATGTGAATAAAGACAGGAAGAGAAGATGGTGAATGGTGGTGACATGAATCTCGTTAAATTAAGCTCATGACTTTTCCTGACAATCCTATCACCCAAATGCTCTGTTCTACACTTCTCACGTCCTTAATATTCACCAAAATCAGCTTTTGGGCCACCGAACCTGATAAGAAAGGAGCGATCTGCTGTGTGCTATTTTGTCTTATAATTGGGGTCAGTAAACTTTTTCTGGACAGGACATATGCTTTTTGTCACAGCTAATGAGCTCTGCCATTATATTGGAAAAGAACCCACAAAGAATGTTTCAATAAATAAATGAGGCTTTGTTCAAATAAAACTTTACTTATAGGCCCAAATGGAATTTCATGTATTTTTCACCTGACACAAAATAACTATTCTTTTAAGCTATTTCAACAATTTAAAAATGTAAACTACTTCTTAGATTTCAGGCATGCAACAATAAATAATAGACATATAGCATTGTTAGTATATCCACTGGAAGTGACAGTTAAGACACGTAGTAAATATATTCAACTTATTACAGGATGTCATTTTTTTCTAAACTAAGAGTGAATTCCCTGGAACACTCTTTTTATCTATTTGCATATAAGGGACTTCCAATAAACATGGATGGACTTTTGAAAATGATTGTATTTTCTTGCTATCAGTCAAACAAAACAGGAAGGAAATTTTGAAAAGATTTAAAAAGTCCTCTTTAGAAAAATAAAATGAAACTAGCAATTTTCTTTCAGGTGCAAAGATGATATGTTTTGCTTTATAAATATCCTTAACTAATGCTCAGCCAGGAATGAAGCACAGGTGTGATGACTAGCCATAGCTTCTGAGAATTTAAATAATTTTCTATCCACATTATAAATCTGCTCACTTTTTTTAGAAGCACACACCAAATCCATCTCAGAATTAATGTTCTTCATCTACATTCAGAAATCCAATTTCTTAGAGATACCTCTGAATAACTAAGAAATGGGTGACGTCTGAGAAAATTATGGCACTGCGGGGTCCTGTTAAGGATTTCCCTTGTTAATATCTAGCTTCCTACAAAGATGTCAATGGATATCAGAAGTTATCTATCTATTCCTTGCTCTGCTCAGCAACACCCCTGGTAAATTCTTCTTACTTGCACATATTTCTTTCATTTTTGACTTTTTAAATTTCTGTGTAGGTACCTATCATTTGAAGATTGTTCAATACTTTCACAGATTTTAATGTTCACAGTTGCAAGTTTAAGTCAGTATGCATAATTTCACAACACTTTTGAAAGATCTCATGCTACAGTCTGAAGCAATTTAAGTCTTTTCTGTAGTCTTCCCTGACTTACTTCATTCTTTCCATATGCTTTGGCTTGTTTATTTCTAATTGTCTCTTGTCACACAATCTGACTGTGATTAGTGTGCATTCTGCTCCCTCTGACATCGCTGCCATCAGACACAGTGATTTCTTTTTATCTACAGCTCATTTGCATTCTCACCTGAAAAAGTACGCCATCGCAGTAAGCCGTGCTTGCCAGTGAACCCAATTACTCCCACAGTGCAAAGCAAAGTGGGCCTGAATATCCCTAGTGAAATAGGCAGCATATGGTTGCTACCATCAACACAGCTGGAACATCTGTGCACAAATGCATGCTGGGTGTGCATTACTTTAGTGGCACGTGCTTATAAGAGCCTGAGAAGAAGTGCAGGGAGCAAGCTTACATATAATGAAGCAAAGAATTAGGGAGTACAATGGAGCGATCTGTTTTTCCACTCACTGCACCAGTTCTATGCTGCCTTCTCGGGGAGAATAGAGCTAATCACAACTACTTATTTAAAATATCCTTAATTTTAGAAACCTAAGAATTTCCATGAGCAAATTTAGAAAGTTTGAGAAAATACTGTAAGTCTTTAGTTCAGCCTTTAACAATCTGTTAGAAGGGTAATAATAATCTAAAAAAATGACAATATTATAATAACTGTAACTGTGTACCTATTACTACCTTAGAGTGCTTACATGAATCAGCTCCAAAAGCACATTATGATAATATTGATTATTTTCTATTTATCCATGAGTGAAGAGAGCACAAATAAGTCAAACTTCCCAATTATAAAAGTCTAGACTAGTATTGAACCATTCTCAGTTTACACAAGGACATTTGCAAAGTTCACTCTCTCTCATTCTCTCTCTCTCTCTCTCTCTCTCTCTCTCTCTCTCTCTCTCTCTCTCTCTCTCT
>NW_004955411.1:20759182-20766682 GCF_000276665.1 Chinchilla lanigera
TCTCTCTCTCTCTCTCTCTCTCTCTCTCTCTCTCTCTCTCTCTCTCTCTCTCTCTCTCTGCCCTGCCTCTGAAAAACATATTAGTGAATTGCTAAAATAAGGATTTGTAAATTTCTGACACTTTTCCAGTAATGTTACCAGTTTAGGAGAGCTGGAGGCATACCTGGGAAGGCAGTATAGATTCTGAGAAGATAGAATAGCTGTCAAAAAACAAATAACTATGATAAATGGAAGTGTTATACTTGATACACTGTGTCAACTTGGGAGTCCAGCGGTTTGGTTGAAGGACTCCACAGTTCTGCATGTTGGGGTGAAAAGGACTCGCCCTTACCCTTCTGGGATGTTGATCATTGTGTCAATTTGAGAAGTTTAGAAGGTTAACTGAGTGACTGAGCAAGGAGCCAGGGTACTTACTTTGTATCCATCCTGAGCCTGTGCAAGAGGCAGGCATGCAGCAGGTGTGGGTGTAGAGGACCACCCCCCAGGGCAGATAGGCTGCGTGAAAAATGGGAAATAAGGAAGGACTGATTGATGGTGCTCCACTTCTCCTTCAGCTTGGTCATCTCCTGGCTTCTGGTGCAGACTGTTCGGCTTCCACCTGATACTCTTCAGCCTTCTGTTGCAAGCTCTCTGGCCTTTGTCATAGATTCTTCAGCATTCCATTGCAGACCCATCAGCCTCCTGATACGGACTTGAACAGACATTGCAGTAAGCTGCAAGCCTGAGACTAGGCTCTTCAAACTCCAGTGAGCAGACACTTTCTGCACAGTTCCTCATCCAACCCTGTGGCTGACCATTGTAAGCCTAACTTGTAATTTCTTGTACATTTGCATATCTTGTGTTACATCTGTTTCTGTGGTAAACCCTCACTGATACAGGAAGGAACAATAATTTTTCTTTCTCTCACTTCATGACATGGCAACTAACTGGTGGACCTTCTCATTCCTGACAAAAGAATAGCAGTTTCTGCCGAGCAAGAATCTATAAGCAAGTGCTTGCTATTATAAACACACACACACACACACACACACACACACACACACAAGTGATTGTATGAATCAGGTTTACTAGGGAAACAGATACAACATAAGATACACAAATGTACAAGAAATTACAAGTTTAGCTTGCAATGGTCAGCCCAGAGCTGGATAAGGAACAGTGCAGAGGGTGTCTGCACACTAGAGATTAAAGAGCCCAGTCCAAGGCCTGGAGCTAGCTGCAGTGTCCGTGCAAGTCTACATCAGGAGGCTGATGGGTCTGTGATGGACGGCTGAAGAATCTCTGATGAAGGCCAAAGTCTACACCAGAAGGCTTAAGAGTCCTGGGCAGAAGCGGAACAGTCTGCATCAGAAGCCAGAAGGTAATCAAGCTGAAGAACAATCAGCCCCTCCTCATTTCCCTCATTGTATGGAGCCTAACCACCCTGAGGGGGTTGGTCCTTTACATCCACACCATCTCCATGCCTTCCTCTTACACAGGCTCAGGATGAATGCAAAGCAAGGACCCTGGCCT
Source organism: Chinchilla lanigera (assembly GCF_000276665.1). Classification (NCBI taxonomy): domain Eukaryota; kingdom Metazoa; phylum Chordata; class Mammalia; order Rodentia; family Chinchillidae; genus Chinchilla; species Chinchilla lanigera. The sequence continues at coordinate 20,760,695 of NW_004955411.1, forward strand.
CCTGCTGAGTCACATAGTTAACCTTCTAAACTTCTCACATTGACACAATGAACAATATCCTAGAGCAGGAAGGGCATGTCCTTTTCACTCCAGGATGTATAACTGCTGAATCACTTAGTTAAGCTTCTAGACTCTTCAGGTTGACACCATGTATCAACCATAACAGTGATATAAGGACAAAGTAGAGCAAATCAGTCTAAAACTATCCATCACTCACTTCTATCTAGAGTCTTCATGAAAAATCCTAGACAGTGAGCCTTTGCTAGGAACAGTTAGAAGTAATGTCTTCCCAAATTATTCCATGGAGACCATTAATATTGACAAAGCATTGATGGATCTCAGAGTATTTTAACTGGAAATACCACTATATATATAATTTAGACTTTGACTTCAGTTTGACAGCTATTATTTGTATTTTATTATCCAACAATTAAATTTTATAATTCAAATAAACAGAAGAAAATATAAAATATTGATATTAATTTAAAAATAATCTTTATAGAAGCAAATTGTAATTGGCAATCTGAATTTATTAATGCCTACTCTGACCTAGATATTTCCTAAATCCTGAACATTTCTCAATAGAAAGAGGAAAAGCAGTTACAGTACTAGAGAAGATTAGAGTCTATATGCATAATAAAGTCCTACTATCCAAAGAAATCACTTGGAGTTTAATTCCAAAGTTATATGTTCAAGAAAATATATAAAATGAGCCAATGATGAAGTAATTTAAAGCATGAACAATGGGCATGAAATAATACAAAACAGTGAGCCTTGACCATTTTTGATGAAATTATGAAATGCAACTTGTCAGAAACATTATTTCTGGTCAGGGAATAACAAGCAAAAGAAAAACACACTACAATGAGCATACCTTGACTCCGCTGGAAGTCCTGAATGCAGTTAGTACAGAAGGTGACATTATGGAATATTTAAAGTGTTGTAAGAAAATAAAACAATTGTGTTTTTTTTTTCCTCTATGCATTTTTTTTTTTCTTTTTGGCCTGGGAATCGAACTCAGGACCTTGCGCTTGCCAGACAGGGGCCATGCCACTGAGTTATATCCCTGGCCTTTTTTTTTTCCTCTGAGGAATCATACCATCCCAAAGTTAATTTTCAGTGAAGAGGATTGATGTATAAAATGCTTTAGAGGAGCTCAGTTAATTAGAAATGTATAATATCAGCTATTAACACCCAAATAGCAGCACAAGTGGAAGAAAAATAGACACAGGAAAAGACAATGAAGAATTTTTAGTTTGATTTAAAAGAAGAATGGCTGAGAAAATTAAGAAGGGTGATGGATGATTATGAAAAATAATAAAAGAAAGAATATTAGTGCTAAGTTTAGAGATTTGGTGATCAAATTAATTAAAGCACCAGAGATAAAGTTTTTAGCTAAGAAGATAATTTCCTCATAAGGGAAGGGAAATTTTCCTTTACACACAGGTTGATTTGTTTGAGACGACAAATAAATAAATACAGCTGGTATTTAAGAAAGGGAAAATTTATAGAGGTTAGATATCACAGTGGCGTAAAAGAGATTGAAGAGAAGTGATAATCTTGCTAAATTAAAATGTACAGAAAAGGCACAGAATTTCGAGGTTTGAACTGGGGAAGGCCTAAGAAACTAAATTATCACAGGCGAAACTCTTAAGGATAGTCCAGTTAATGGCAAGGGCGTAATATGCTTCAACTATGAAAAGTGATTCACCATTATAAACGACAGGATTGGAGTGCCAAGATCTCAGTTTATTTATGGAGGAGAAGTTTTTGAAATAAAAAAATTATAAAGTGATCTATAGTTCTCAAAAATTATATTCCTTGATTTTTGTTAAAATAAACGTTGCATATGTCTCTACTTGACACAGAAACAAACTGTATTATAAAATTTTTATCAAAATCTCCTCTCCATCATATATTATATACATTTTATATTGATGGATAAATAGATAAATGGATAAATATAAGAAAAATATTTTAGAACAAACATAACAGCACAAGACTAGTGGCATAAATTCTGATTCCTTCTTCTTTTTCACTATGCACTGATGAGCCAATGGCTTAACATATCTGTCAATATTTCCAATAGCAAATATTATTTAAAGAATGAGGATGCTGTTATTGTCTAACTCATGGTTTTATTATGAGTATTAAAGACATAACCTATATAAAGTTTTGTCATTTCTCTTATTATGCATCTATATCTGCATTTAGATTATATAACTTGTATGTAATTAATACCATATAATATACACATATAGGTGTATGCATTACATGTATATATTTTGATTATAATATGTATTTTAATTATAATGTAGATATAGTTTATATTCATGTCCGTGTGGACTAGATACAGCTGAAGAAATTTTAATTTTATTATGTATTTTTCTTTCATAAATAGACAAGCCATTCTTAAATATACTTTTCTACCACTTCTGAGGTGTAGAATCTACAAGTAGCTCAAAATTTCAGTTTTGATATACTTGATTCTTGCAGGGAGTGAAACCGGAGAATAATGAGTGTCTGCTTTTACCAAAATTGGTGACTTAGGCATAGCATCTTATGCTCAATTCTTTATTGATAAGGCATAGTTCTGAGAACAATAAATGATAAAAATATTTGGAGTTGTAGCTGAATAAACTGTTAAAACATCACAACTTTGTAACTGTGATTTCTCTATCATCTGGTCTTACACACCAGAACATAGGATATTATTACACACTGAACTGAATGCTCTTATTTGGAGAGATGAGAGATTGAAGTTTATGCATAAATTGTAATATTTCATTAATTTCAATGGAAATGGCTACAAGAAAATCATTCATAACAGTTAAAGTTAATTTTTAAACATAAATCTCTTGTGAATGACAAACTAATAATCAGTATCCTGGAAATTCAGTGTGATATAGAAAAAAGATGCTGTTGTTAACTAATTTTTTGGGGTGTAGCCCTGTTGTTGCCTAGTTATAAGATTAGTTTCTTTGCTTGTATATATCATAAAGAAATATATAACCCGGGCATGGTAGCACACACTTTTAATCCTAGCACTCAGGAGGCTGAGGTAGAAGGATCATTGTAAGTTTGAGACAAGCCTGGGCTACAAAGTGAGCTTGAGGACAGCCTGAACTGTTTATTGAGAACCTGTCTCAAAAAAAAAGACCAAAAAAAAAAAGGAAACTCAAAATAAAAAAGGGCAAAAAATAAAAGAAAAAAGAAGAAATATATAACTATAGCTATAGGTTCTTCATGCAAAATAGGTCAAGAGAAAAATGTTCCTGTCGAGGAAACGTTAACATATTTGAAAATGGGCATCAAGTCTGTATTTTTACTTAATAAATATACAACATTTCTGCTTTATAAAAATAATCAGTATTTTTAGGAATGAATACCTTCATATATCAGAAATAGGGTCTATTCATAAGAATATAAGTCACACGAGGTAAAATCAATGGAATTAGTTTAAGAAGAATGATCATGCATATATTTCCATCTTCTTGTCAAGACACTAAGCCACCAAGACTCTGACAAAGCTGTGCTTTGATTTGTTGTGTTCAGTCTCTTTTCTTTGATATCTATTTAGCTTTAATTCTCCTGGGGCCATGACTCACGTCTATCCAAACATCATCTACATTGTACTAGAGACAACTGCACACCGCAGATTTGCTCCTGTTTCTTTAGAAAAGTCTGTTTTTTGTGGCTTATCATCTTTACTCATACCTAATGTGATATTATTGTACTAAAAGTAGTCAGATGTTGGTATGTTCTAATTGTATTCAGAAATCCTACAAGACAAGATGTTACTGCTAGGGGGTGTGGATAAATTCCATGTGCCAGGTAAAGATTCCCTCACCCATTGATCTGAGAGCTTATTGCACGTACTTTGGACCCCACCTGCGATCAACACAGTAGTGTATGATTTATGGCAGGGTTCAATAAATATTTTAACCTATGAAATAGTCTCAAATCCTTCTAGCAGGAAGTAACCAAAAAGTAGCATCTATAGTGTTCATGTCTACATGAACTTTATCGCTCTCATTATTCCAATCCATACCGGCATCATCTATGCTTGTTTTAATGACACTACCACAAAGAGAAAGGGTTCCGTTCTCATTTTGTGTTCTGTGTTCAGATGTAGCTTACTGGTAATACTGAGGGATACATTATTGGTGGTATGAATTAAATTAAAATAAATGACTTAAAAATGAAAATTCCTATATTACATTGCCCTTAGCTAATATTGCTATGCTAATCCTAAACATGAATTATACATTCAAAAGCTTAGATGATCAACACTGGCTGCATATTTTTCTCCTGATTTTTTGCCAAATTTTAAAACTAAGAAAGATAAGATTTCTATGTATACTATTAACTGCAGTGCATGTACCCAATAGCAATATAAAGAAGCAGATGTTTGAAAAGATTGAGAAAAGCAGTTAAATTCAACTTTCACAGCTCTAAAAATGACATCAAACAGTAAGTGGACTTGAAAGTTAAATTTACAGGATGAAGGAAGTCTTTGAATATAGTTTATCATCTATTAAAGTCTTTATTATTAGGCATACTTCATTTTAAAATACATTAATTGACCTGTAAAATGTAGAAAAAATCCTAGAATTTAATGTATTATTTCAAAAGTAAACACTTTTTTACTTTGTTTGAAATAAGACTTATAAGAAAGAGTAAGTTAAGAAAGTAATGAGTCATGATATTAGTAGAGATCTATTTTGTATTTTTTACATTTTATAGTTTTTCCAAGTAGCACTAGAATATGTATATATAAATATATTAATATATTATATGTATCAAGTTCTCACTATCAATATAAGGCATAAAATCTTGAAGTATTGGTTTAAAACTAAGATATAAGATAATAACTTATATTAGAAACAAAGCCCTGGTTCATTTTATACATATGACATTATATCAATTTTACAAGAATATTACATGTCTTAAAGTTTTTACTTAATACCAATATAATTTATTACTTTTGTTTTATGTCATATGAATTTACTAACCTTTGAAGTTATTCTTGCTTTTATTTTATGTCATATGAGTTTACTAACCTTTGAAGTTATTCTTGGTAACAGTTGAAGCATGAACAATGATGCAGTGTTTTTGACATCTTATAGTAAAATTTTAATTAAAAATGTTAATGACACCTGCAAGACCCTTTTCTATCATTTAAGAACTGTCAATAGTATTCATTTTCCTGAGTAGATGTTACTTGTAATTTATCACTGGTAATGCCTCTCAGAGAACTTCTGTGACCACATAATTGTCTTGTAACCACGCTGTGGGTACAAGTGTGTAAGAGCCTATGACTGGATGTAAAATGAGAGTGAAGCACTGTACAATACCAAGAAATTTTAGTGATGTGAATAAATATTTTTCTTCAGGAGAATTATTTTTCTTTTTAAATGCTTAGAAGTTAAAATCTTTTACTCTAATTATAAACTTCGCAATTAGTATCACATTATATTTTATTTTTACTTTATTTTTGGTGCCTTTTTTGCATGATCAGTACCAACTTATAGAAACTGATGATTTCTGATCCTGCAAAATTCTACTTTGACCTGACAACCCTGGTATTATGTCCTTCGGGCTGGAGTGTCTGCATTCATTTTTCGGACACTAGCTGAATCTGCACTAATTTTCCTGGCACTAGTTTGGAAATCGTAACTTGCCCTCAAAGACTTACACAGGCACAGTCTAGGATCAGTGCAGCACCCAGGTGGCAATGGGAGATTTGTGTCATCTCATCGGGTCAAAAAACATATACATAAAAATCACCAGAGCCATTCACAGTGTAACACAGAATTACTTATATATACACAGCAGATTGGAGCAAATTATTACTCTATAAAGAATGTAGTTTGCATATACTGGTACAAATAAGAGGAATTTTTATTAGAATATTAGTACCACATAATATTGAAACACAGTGAGTGTGTATAAACATACCTGCATAAACATTTAGATTATTCCAAT
>NW_004955411.1:20771682-20799383 GCF_000276665.1 Chinchilla lanigera
TTATATATTGCTTTGAAAACTGCTCATTACTGCTTGACATTATTTGACACATGTCAGTCTAACACAAGCAAGAAGACTTCTGGATATTCAACTTTTTCTTATCAAATGTTATTTAAAAAACTAGCATAAAATATAACTCCAACTTTCCTGAACACAGTTTTTATTATTTAAATTTTTAAAAACTTTATAATATGGCCCATTAACTTATCTTAAAAACTGGTAATTTTTCATTGCTTTATTTAAACAGTTAATCTGCTCTTTAATTGGTTTTACAAGAAAAAAGCAACTATAATGTGTACAATTTTATACACATCTCTACAAAACTAAAAAGTAATATCTACATAGAATTAACAAGCTCTGAATGGACTTTGTGTTATCACATTAAATCTGTACCAATTTTTTTTATTTGATTTTTCCATTATTAATTTTCTTAGCTCATGTTGGCTATGCAGAATAATGGGTTTCATTTTGGTTTGTTCAGCATGCAGATAATATACCTTGATTATTTCCACCCCTCCTGTATCTTTTCATTCTTCCCTCTTCTCTTCCTCTAATTTCTTTCCCTTGTCTCTGAAATCTCCTTTCTTCTTTCCTGCCTTCTTTTACAGCCCTAAATTCTACATAATTTTAAAAAATGTTATTTTTCTTTCTGACACTTATTTGCTTAACATGATGATCCTCAGTCCATTTATTTTCCTGCAAATGATGACGTTCATTTTTATGGCTGAATCATTCATATATATATATATATATATATATATATATATATATATATATGCAGTTTCTTTATCCATTATCAGTTCACAGAAAGTGAGGCTATTTCTATAGCATAGCTATTGTGACTTATGCTGCAAATCATGGGTATGCACGCTTCTCCAAAATATCCTGAGTATAATTACTTCAGGAATATGCAGAAATTAGTATAGCTGAATAAAGTCATAGGTTTTTTGGAGGAACCTCCACATCGATTTCTATACCGGCTGTGCTGCTTCCTATTCCCACTCACATTGTAGATGGGTTCCTTTTCCTTCCCATACCAGCCAGTGTTTTCATTTATTTATGTATTTATTTATGTTTAATTAATGTTATGCATATAATTTAGATATAAATAATTGTGGGAGACCTATAATTGGCCACCATGCTCTACTGCACTGGCAGCCATTTTATCGTAAGCATCCACCCTGTAAGACTAAATTTCTGCTTCCAAGATAAGTTTCCGTTTCCTCATATTCTGCCTGTTTCCCCGCAGTCACATGCCCTTCCCGGTTGGGAGTAGCCACCGTTGCCTAGCTACTCCCGCCTCTAGAACTAGGACAGCCCACCGTTGCCTAACTACTCCCGCCTTTGTCCGGTTGCTTGGTTACTCCCGCCTTAAGAACTTACGCGTTTTTCCGTGCCCTATATAAGCACGGTACTTCCCGCCAATAAATGAGACTTGATCAGAATCCTGTCTTGTCTCCATTCTTCTTGTCTCTTGTCCCTTTATCATCCCCACTCCCCCTCTAGGGTCCTCCTTGATTGTACCCGCAGGCAGGGTCAAATAATGGTCACATTCATCATAGGGAATTAGTACCTGTGCGCTTTATATCTTCGTTCTTCTTTTTTTCCCATTCCCCTCCCTTGCCGTTAACCTCTCTTCCTCTCCTTATTTATAAATCTTTGTTTCCATTTTATCCTTCTTTTCTAATTTTTCCCTTCTTTCCTCACCACCACAATTCCATTACCCGTGAGTGTATGTGTGTGTGCGTGTGTGTGTGTGGTGTGTATTCTTAATGTAGCAGTCCTGACCATGGAAAAATATAATCTCAGTGTATTTTTGATTTTCACACTCCTGATGGCTAAAGATGCTGAACTATTTTTCCTAAAGTTTTTGTTCTTTTCTACTTCCTTTGTGACTCATGTCTAATCCATCTGCTTACTTTTGACTAGGTTATTTGGATTTTTGATGTGAAGGGATTTTTGGTTTAGTTTTTGTTTTTTAAAATATTCTGGATATAACATCTGTTGAAAAGTAAGTAGAAAAGAATTACTACCGTTTTGTGAGCCATCAATTTATTCTATGAATTACTATCTTTGATGTGCAAAAACTTCTTTATTTTAATGTGATTCCATGTGTCCAATCCGGTTCTCACTTAATAAACTATTGGTATTGGATTCAGGAAGTGACTGCCTGTGTCTGCCTCTTGAAACATTTCTCCTATGCTTTCTTCTAGCAGTTATACAGTTGTAGTTCTCATATTTGGGCCTTGGCCCATTTTGAGTTGATTTCTGTAAAAGTGATATCGTAATGTACTTTTAATTTTCTACATCTGTACATCTAGATTCCCTGGTGCCATTTATTGAAGAGGATGTCTTTTCTCCAACTTGCGTGGTGTTTTGGTAGCCGTGCTAAAAATCAGGTAACTGATGCAGATTTATTTCTGTGTCCTTTATCCTATATCATTGGCCTGTGTCTGTTTTTATCCCAATATAATGCTGCAATATATTTTGAATCAGGCACTGTCATACTTTTAGCATTTTTTTCTTCTTTAAAATTGCTTTGGTTACTGAGAATTTTGTACCTCAAAATGCATTTTAGTATTTTTTAATTCTATGGAGAATTTAATTGGTGTTTTAATGGACATTATATCAAATATGTAGATCACTTTTACTAATTTGGGCAGTATAGCAATATTAATTTGACCATGAATGAACCTGAGGAGTCTTTCCATGTAGTGCCTTCTTCAATTTCATTCTTCAGTGTTTATTGTAGATTTTTTTTTGCTTCCCATGTTAGGCTTCCTTAGTGGCCTATTATTTTTTAAAGCTATTCTGAATGGCATTTTTTTTTCTGATTTCTTTCTGTAGGTTCATTATTGATGCTCATAAAAATAATAGATTTTTGTGTTTTGATTTTATGACCTGCAAATTTCCCTAATTTGTTAATTAGATATAAAAGCCTGGTGGAATCTTTAGAGTCTTCCAGGAATAGAAATATGATATTTACATATGGGTAATATGACGCCTTCCTTTTCTGTATTTATCTCTTTTCCTTCTTTCTCCTACCTTTGTATAGCACTTCAAATGTTTTATTGCATGTTTTATTACATGACTCATGAAAGTGGATTATCTTGTCTGGATCATGATTTGAGAGAAAAAATATTCAGTTTTATCTGATTATTATTTTGGTTTTTGTTTTGTCACTTATAGCTTTTATTATATGGAGGTAAGATCCTTTTATACTTAATTTCTTCCAGGCTTTTATCATGCAACAATGCTAGTTTTTTTAAAAAATGTTTTCTGCATTTATTGAGATGATCATGTGATATTTCTCTTTGAGTCTGTTTATATAGTTCTATAGTTTATATCTAGATGTCCCCTCAAAGCATCTTGCACTCATAGGTGGGGCTTTGGAAGGTGACTGGACCACGGATGTGTGATACTCATCCCTGGGTTAGTATACAGAGTAGTTTACGGCTGGGTGTGATGTTGGGAAATGAAGCGAGGGGGGGGGAGGTGGGTAACTGTGGACGTGGCCTGGAATAGTTTCATCTTTCCTCCTTTCTTGATGGCTCCATGCTATGAAGTGTTAGTCCTCCACTTTGCAGCCTTGCCTTGCTGCATATGACCTGAACCCCCACAAACTATGACCCTAACTAAACTTTTCCTCCTTTGATTTGTGGTTCCTGGGTATTGTGTTTCAGCAATGAGAAAATAACTAAGACTTACACTGTATTGCTCTTATTGATTGCCACATGTTCAACTATCCATCCCTGGAAGAAAAAAAAAAATTTGATCATGGTATATGATATTTTGATGTATTTTTAAATTCTATTTCTGAAGTAGGCATTCTTAGCTATAAACTTCCTCTTAGAATGGGCATTGGTGTATTCTACAAGTTCCGGCATGCTGTGCTTCCATTTTCATTTGATTGTAGAAATTCTCAATTTTTCGCTGATGTTTTCAATGGCCCACTGTTCATTCAAAACTATATCACTGAATCTGCAAGTGTTCTTATAGTATTTATAGTTTTCCTTGCTGTTGATTTCTAGTGGCATTCCATTATGGACTTGTAAGATTCAAGAAATTATTATTTGTTAAAACTTGCTTTAAGTCCTAAAAAATGGCCTACTATATATGGAGATAAAAATATATGGAGATAAAAAGTGTGTTCTACCATTGTTGTACAGGTATGAATCTGTTATGCCCATTTGATCTACTGTACTGTTTAATTCTGGTATTTCTTTGCTAGTGTTTTGCCCTTATGACTTATCTATTTGTGAGGGTGGGTACTGATATGACCCATTGCTAATATATTGGACCTGTTTACATACAAACCTTAAAAAAAAAAAAACAGGTGATAATAGAAAGCTTCTCTCAAGTGCCAAACCCTAGACAGTGTCATAGCCCCTTCTGTTCTTCCTTTATGACAAGCACAGACCCTGGAGAGAAGTAGGCAACAGCAACAAAGCTAGAAAAACCTTTTACTTTGACAGAACTATAGAACGACATTTCTTACTTCCAAAAAACTGAAGTCATTATGATATTAAATGCTTAAACATCAAATAAAAGCCTTATAGAGAATAGAAATAACAGAAGAAAAGCAGAAATCTAGCCTTTACAAGTTGTTGCTGCTTCAGTTCATGGCATGCCTCATGAAGACAGGGATGTGCAGATATGGGAACAAGGTGAGACCAAGGCATTCCTCGGGAAAGGGACTGTGAAATAGATAAGATGGCTGGGCACGGAGTTGATAGTACTCCATACTCTCCTCCTCCCTTTGTGAAGGCCATCGCAGTAATGGAGATTGCTAGCACAAGTGAAAGGGCACCACGCCGGGGTCATTCAGGGAGCCTGCTGCACAAATGCTATGATAAGTTACCAAGCTAGACCCTGCCTTCTCTGTCTCTCTTCTATATCCCGTTCTACATTGGGGGCTCCAGAAAGAGGAGATGACAGAGGAGTGGAAAACTCTGCCATTGTCTTCCCATTCTGTTCCTCCCACACCACACATCTCACCAACAAACAAAAGGAGAGATTTGAATCGTGGAGAAATTTACACTGTTACTTGAACTGATCCAAAAGTTACAGAAGGCACTGAAGACAACTATAAAGTACATAAAGGGGATTCCATTTGGTCCACTGAAGAGGTTCCACTGGAATAAAGCAGCAAGTGTCATTTTTACATCATTTTAACATAGTCATCTCAATTAGCTGTTTATAAAATTCTAAGAGCCAACAGGGTGATCATGTACTTTTCAAAATTTCAATCTTGTTTTTCTCAATATGCAAAGTACATGGCTTTTATCATTTATGTGTAATAATTTATAATATCAATTGGCCTAACTCAAAGAAATTGTATTTTGGGCAGAGGATGTAGATCAGGGGCACAGCACCTGCCTGGCAAGTGCAACCCTGAATTCAATTGCTTGTACCAAAAAAAGAAAGGAAAAAAAAAAAAAGAAATTGTATTTTTGTAAGTTGGAAAGATAATTAAAATATAAAGGGTTTCTGAAAATAATAATTATCCTACCTAATATGTTGAATGTATAAATGCTAAATAGTTTTACATTTTAAAATGTAATAATAGTTAATATATCAATCTTAACCAGTAGTTATTAAAATTAGACCCATTATACTCATCAGAATCTAAGGCATAAAGAACCATTCAGTGAAGATAATGGTTGACATAATAAATTTGTGACTTTGGTATATAAGTGCCCTCAATCCAGTGGGGAAATACAGTTAAAAAAAAGAAGAAGGTGTTATGATGAGCTGTAGAAGATTTGGTACATTTACTATACAATAGAGAAGTGAAAATAAGGACATAAGCATGTCCAGTGGAAAATGGAAAGTTTCATTTCATTATAATAAGGAGACAGAGAGGCAAGTGTTGAAACCGTTATAAACAGGATTAGAGTCATTTCTCACGGTGTTGTGTGGGTATCACTTTTTCGAATCCTCACTATTTTTTGATATAACACACTACACTGAAAGTGTCATCGTAGCAAGGATTTTGGAGCTTGATAGGGTAAAAGAGAGTTGGTTTTGAAAATTGTCCATTGGAAGTTCACAATAAATACGTCTAACAAGCTCTTCAAGAATTAAGCACAAGCTGAACTTCATAAGAAGACTGGAAGGGGAGGAACCATTGAGACTAATTCACCTGGGGCTTGAGCAGAAAATTTTATTTGTTAAATCCTGTGCTTAGAATGAACATGGTAATCCAAACCATCTTCCCAAGTCTTTTGAAAGTTTCCTTTTGTAATTTGTAATATTCATTGACTTTTATCGTAGTAAGGAATTAGGCCACAGACATAAATTTATCTGAATTTAGGACATTTGAGTCTAAAAGAAGTCACTAAAATGAAAAAATTAAAAACATTGATGAACCAGTAATTAGTTTGTTATATTAAAAGTCTATAAAATAATTCAATGTCAATATCCTTAAAGTAAAATTATTTTAAAAAATAAAATTAACACTGTAAATAATTAGGCAAAAGAAATACAAAGCAAAGGGAAGTAAGAAAATCATAAGCTAAGAGTACAAACTAAAATTTTAGAAAACTGAAGAAGTGGAGAAAATAAATGTTACAAAACGCTTGCTATTTATGTGATCAATTGTGTTGCTCTACTTTGAGGCAGAATCGCAGAAAAAAAGACATGATATTAGTTACTATCACCAAGGATATAGAAGGGATTTGACTATAGACTCTGAAGACATTAAAAGTGTCAGTGAGTAATCTGAATGAATCCAAAGACAGATTTTATTATTTAGATGAAATCCTTGAAAAAAACAAATTGCCAGGCAAAGGTCACAACTAGAGATCATACTCATAAGTGAAATTAATCAAACATACATGTGCAAGCACCGCATTGTTTCACTAGTGTAAATCTTGAAAGAGTTAATTTAATCTTGGAGGTATGATAGACACTGTGAAATGATAGGGAACCTTTCAAGAGTAAAGGGCAACTGGGATGTGGGAAAAGAGAAGGGAAAGAAGGAGAAATTTTGTATGTATGTATATACAGGATAATTAACATGGTTGTTCTTCTCTCTGCTATTTCTATGCTGAAAGAAACTGTCAGTGAGTCTTTGGTTGATCAGTATTGCATTTCTATATCTGTTTTCATGAGAAGCCACTTTGAAGATATCAATATGTAATACAACAACCATTGTTAATTCCCTATCACCTTGTTTGTAACTCTGTGTTGTCTGTACTGTTCTTTTGATATATTGTAAAATGTTGTCTGTCTGTTAATGTTTTCCTCTTTTTATTTTTAAAATAAAAAAAATAGAAAATAAATTTAAAAAAAACCCAAAAAAACAAAAACAAAAAACAAATTGCCACAATTTAGGAACTTGAAATAGACAATTCAAATTGCTCTATAATTATACAGATGTTGAATTCACACTTGACACATCCTGAAAAGTTACCTCCAGGCCTTGACGGTTTTACCAGAAAGTTTAACTCAAGACTTTACCAAAAAATACTATCAATTTAGTGCTATCTTTGTCAAAAAAGGGACAACCATTCCCACCTTATTTAAAGCAGCTAGTTTTAGCCTGACAATGAGTCAAAGATAATACAAAGGGAAGATAAAAACTATGGTGGCTCATAGATATTAAACTTTCCTAGCAAAATTTTACCAAATAGAATTAGGTGATATATTACAGTACCTATATAGTGTGAGCTGGTGATGTTTATTACAGAAATCCCAAGACCCTTCAATATCTGAGTATCATATTAAAGTAAGTCACTCGGGCGGCTTGAGTTTTTATTATGCTCAAGAAAGTGTCATTTCAACCAGTTGATTGTTGTATTGAATAAATCTGATATAACTGTCATTTTTATATTTCCTGTTATATTATCTTATAAAAATTAATGAAAAAGTATGCAATTTTTGGTTATCTTGTATTTAATACTAGTAAGTGATTACTAGGCCATTACATGCAGAATCAATGTTTGACTAGATTAAGCAATCATTGTCAACAATAAACAGACAAACAAAATCTCAACCTTAACAGAAAACAAGGAATAGAGAGAATTTTTTCAACTTGTTTAAAATATTAAAGATAAAAAGAAAGAAAAAATGAAAACTTACACTTAATTATTTATGACTGGTAAAAATTGAATGACTCCCTTCTTAAACTAGAAGAAATATTCACTCTCAGCACTTTTATATAACTTATCACTGGAAGTTCTATTTGGAGAAGTACATCAAAAAAATGAGATAAAATCCTTACAAATCAGAAATAAATATATAAAATGCATGAGAGTTGTAGACAACATGATTATCTATGTAAAAAGCCACAAGAAATTTTCTTCAGAAAACTCTTGTATCTGATCAGGAGTATAGCAAGGTTAAATGATAAGAAATCAATATATAAAGTCAATTTTAATTTTGCACATTCTCATTGGATGCCTGGACATAAATTCAAATTAGAACATTTATGTGTAAAGCTAACAAAATATTTACTAACAAAGCAAATAGTATACAAAGCATGTATGACAAAAACTAAAAATACATACAATTTTGGTGATAGAAATCACAGAATCTAAATAAATGAAGGAGCATAATAAGCTCTTGGATTGGAAGACTAAACAGATCAAGTATCAATTCCTTTTTTTACATAAAGACAAGATCATTCTAAATTGAAATGCAAAGAAACTAGAATAGTTAGAGCATATTTGTAAGAGAGAAATCAAGTAGAAGAGAGTAATCTATCCAATTTGTTTTATATAAATTTACTTTTTATATCATCATTCAAAGCTGGATGATAATATCAAAATTATAAAATTATAAATTTACATTTTATATGAACTTACTTTTTATATCATAATTCAAAACATAATATCAACATTACAAATTTACTTTTAAATTCACATATCTGTATGTCATTTTATCACATTTATGGTGTAACAGCTAAATGAACTTACTAATGATTTCTTCATACAAAAAATTTTTTTTCAGTACTGAGAATCGAACTCAGGACCTTGTACTTGCCAGGTAGGTGCTTGTGCCACTGATCTATATCCCCTGGCCCCTTTTTTTCTTTAAAATAAAAGAAATTTCAAAAAAAGGGAAACAATTGGATGACAAAGTGTGTTACAGTTTATATTTAGATGTTTCCCAAAATCCTCCTATGCTCTTAGATTGGCGTTTTAGAAAGTGATTGGATTATACAAGTTTATAGCTGACTTGCTCTTAGTAAATGAGGTCTGGTCAGAAGAGGTGGACTGCGGGTGGGACTGAGGTGGGTTCGTTGCTCTCCCTGTCTCCTCTGTTGCCTCTGTGCTTCCTGGTGGTCATGAGGTGAGTCACTTTCCTCCCTTGCAAGCCCTTCTAGCATACTGCTCGATTCCTGGAGCCAGTTGACTATGAACTTTAGCCCTTACAGAATGTGAGGCAGTTTAAACCTTTCCTCCTTTAAATTGTGGGTTCTGTGTAATATATCTCAGTGATAAGAAAGTGACCAAGCACCAGCTTCAGAGCCAATGTACTAAAGCCAAATCTCAAAGTCCAGAAACTTACTTATATGAAGTATCCAAGCCTGTGATCTCAGAGGATGCCCAAGTGTTGAGACATCCCAGTTCCTCGGTGCTCAAGAAAACAAAGGTATTTATGAATAGACCAATTGCCGTGAACCTATCTCCCAGAATTGTAAGGAGGAAAGCCAATCTCAGTTTCTATCTGAATTTTCTGCACTAGGTCACTAAGAAACAGGTAAAAGTGGCATAATGTCAAGGTCTCTATTTTTTCATTTATTTCCCTTATTAATTTTTCTCTTCCTCTTTTGTCCTCTTTTCTCCTTCTCTGCCTCTTCTGTCTCCTCCTGTTAGATCACTTAAGTTAAACAGAGGTTAAAAGGAAAACAAAAGTCTTTGTTACTTATTTTGATAATCTAAGAAATTAAACCAGGGGAGGTTAAAAGGCTGGTTACAAATATAAGGAAGAGAATGAGAAAAGAGAGCAATGGCGGTTAGTGACTCTTTGCATTTGGGGACGTTTGTCGAGAATCTTTTGGGCAGAGGCTGGTATATGTATCTGCTGCTACATCCAAAGTAACTGCTAAACCTATCTTCTTTGTAATGCTATTTATTCTGGAGTAGCTTCAGAGAATTTTAATTATAGCTATCTTAGTTGTGAAGACCCCCATGTCATGAGGACGTGATGATGTATTTTAGGTTGAGAAGTAGGACTCTAGAGAGTTAACCATGGAAACTTCAGCACTGTACGTCATTAACAATAACTAGTGAGGGGATGGATTTTCAACTAAACTTAGGAGAAGACCTTATATTGGTATCATTTTCAGTAAGACTATTTTGGAAACTTAAAGGTTGTACTAAGTATTCCTGATTTCATCCTTGAAAGAAGCCATTTGCACTTCTTATAAATGTGGTATTCTTCCTTACATCTTTAAATATTTGACCTGATTTTTAATAAATTACATTGTATCTCTCCAAAGTTTACATGTTGAAGCCCTAACTTCAGTGTGATTGAACTTGAAGATAAAGCTTTATAGAAGGGTAAATGAAATTAAGCAAGGTCATAAGTTTAAACAAGCTGATGCTACATTGGACTAATTATATCCTTATAAGACGCTGCACCAGGATGAGAACCCTCATCAGAAATTGAATGTACTGACACTGTCTTCTTTGACTTTCCAATCTTCACCACTGTGAGAAAATAAATATCTATTGCTTAAGACAGCCTTAAGCTGTATGGCACCTGGCTACGGCCACCAAGATCTCCTGCACACCCACCCATACTGATATAACACTTTTATTTCTAAATATAATTGGTTATGTTAGGTATAATCATAATTTCATAGAGTACGTTCTGATTAGTTTTTACAATGAAATCTGATTTCCATTGGTGTTCTTCTAAAAGTCATTAAAGCTATCAATGATAGTAATAATATTTCAGATAATTTTAAAGCTTCATTTTAAAACACTATCTGTCCTTTCATTCATGTGTAATGGTAACAAGATATGAGGTTTCTCAATCATAGCCAGTATCTTACAAATCATATGATTATAGTCCTTATAAAATGGCACCTCAGTTACTAAATAAATAATGTGACATACAGAGTAATGGAATTACAAAAATCTATGAGACAGAAAAGCCACCAAGAAAATAGACAGTAGTAAAAGAATTCTGTTTTCACACAAAGAAGGTGAATGCTGAACGTGCAATCATCAGTATCTGAACATAAATTTGTCTTTTGTTTTACTGCTTTGCTGAATTATGAGTTTGGCAGATAAGACAGATATCAGAAAGAATCTTGGAAATTTTGAGTGAGACTGGTTTAAAAATTCTGGTTTAATATTGCAGATAATTTATCTATGCTGTGGGTATAAGTGAAACTTTTCTAAGTAATGGATTATTAGCCAGAACAAAAGTGATCGGAAATCTCTTTTAGTTAGTAGACAATTAGTTTATGAATAGATATTCAATGATTACCTTGAGAATGAAAACCTCTTTATCCATAGTAAGCACATTGATGACTGCCTAGGGCCTTTCATTTTAGTGTATAAAACATACTAAGTGACTGCTGCTTATCCCTGAGTGACTTCTGTGTAACATTTAGAAGCATAAATCAGTTCATAGACAAATAATGTACCAATGTTTGTGCTGGAAAATTAGCACACTTTGGACCTAAAAAAGTATGCAATCATTAAAATATACACATGTACATTTATGAAAATCAAAGTATTTAATTTTTTTCAAAAGCAGTTATTTTGTATTATATGTACAAATACTTAAATGAACATAATATCACCTAATGTTATTTGTATATCCTTATAAAGTTTAGATTATTACAACATATGAGTAAGGATAAAAACTAAAACAAAATTTCATTATATATACATAATTATATATATACATATATATGATGCTGCTTAAAATGAACTATAAAAATTGAAATATCAAACAGTCTGAACTACCTTAACAATCTTTTATAATAGGAAGAAACAATCATTTTGGTACCTAGCACCCACACTGGAAAACTACAGATATCTGTTATTTTCAAATTCATGTCTGAATTTGGGAATGACCAAAAAAAAAAAAAAAAAAAGAGAAAGAAAAGAAAACATTCCACAAAAGACATAGACAGAAGCCATATATTTCAAAGAAATAAGATTCTTTAATAAGATATAATGTTTTTAGCTATTTAAATAATGCTTTGCAGAACATTAATAATTTACTTTTAGAATATGCTATAATTACTGAGAGTAAGCAATCCATGCTGGAGATAAAAAATGAGGCTTTTCTATTTTGGCCAGGAATAACATTTTACAGAAAAAAATGTGACCTTAATATTTGTATTTATCCAATAGCATTTTCCAGGAAGGATTCATAAACCATTCCTTTATGACTAAATTCATTAACATTGAATCAAATTTGTTAGGATATTTAATATATTTTAAATTCAGTTTTATTATCCATATTTATTTTATAGTCAAATACACATATGCAACATATATATATATATAATTAGACATATGTCTAATTTTAAGTTAGACAAACATAAAATTATTTAGGTACATGATAAAAATAAACATTAAATTTAGTTTTAGAAAGTAATTTGTAATATCAATACGTCAAGTAAAACAGTGTGTATTTTTGTTTCCAATTCTATCTGAATCAAACATGATGGATTTCATCAGAAAATGACTAGCTATACCTTTCATGTATATATTTTTGTATAACATTTCAATATTTAGCATAAATTCAAATATTTATGGTAATTCTTTCCTTAATATAATCAACTTTTAGTACTCCACATACAGGAGAACCCAGAAAGCTGGAAATTCAAAATGTTTGGTTTTTTTTTTTAAGAGCAGTAATTTTGTATTATATTTGCAAATACTTAAGTGCAAACATAATATTACCCAAAGATCCTGATAAAGTTTAGATTTTTCCAACATAAAAATAAGGAAATAATTACCAAAATGTTAGTTTTTTCTTACTTTGGTCTCACCCAGTTATGTAAAAATTAAGTATTAATGTAATTTGATTTAATTGTGAATTATTAAATTTTAAAAGGATATTACAATTATAATTAATAAATAGAAGACCTTACAATTTTCAACATTATAGAATGAATATGTATAAAATATTCATTTTTACTGTTTCACTTACACACAAATTTGTATTATGGAGATTATAAACATTAGTAGAAAAAAAGATGTTTTTGTTTTTCGTCTTTTTGAGGCAGGGTTTCTCTATGGAGGTTGGACTGACCTTGAACTCACTTGTAGACCAGGCTGGCCTCAGAAGCACAGTGATCCTCCTGCCTCAACCTCCCAAGTGCTGAGATTATAGGCATGCAGCACCATACTCAGCCCAGGATAATGTATTCTTTACTCATAAAATAATTGTAGAAAATTACAAATTTCAAAGTATGTGATATTTTGCATTAATTAGTCTTATATGAAGTAGAAAATTAGATGGAGATTAATTTTGTATAACACAATCTTGAAGGAGATTCAGAAATTTCAAAGTCACTTATTCTGACAAGCCATCTACTTTTCAGGGATATTTAATGATCATTTTCATTGCAAAACCCCCTATAGTTGTGTGCTAGTAATCAAAATGTTAAACATTCTTTGAGTAATTACTTTAAAATACATATTATTTTATTTTTTTTTTAATTTTTATTTTTTTGGTTTTTCTCCAGTACTGGGAAGCGAACTCACGACCTTGCGCTTGCCAGGCAGGCGCTTTGCCGCTGAGCTAAATCCCCAGCCCCTAAAATACATATTATTTTAATGGGACTTGCAGGTATAACTTTCTTTAACCAATATTTGAAAGGTCAATAATAGTTTAATAAATTTGTCTTAGTGTTTTAGATGTACTACTTTGACTATATAGTTTTTAGTTGCACATAATGACAAAAACATATTTTGTTAGTGTGAATAATTTAAAAAGAAAATAGTGAGAGCAGTAGGAAAGGAACTAAAACAAGTAGCTACAGGAAGAGGAAGCGGAATCAGCTTTAACGAAATAAATTCTCACTGTAAAAAGTATTTTCCCAATAGGAAGACTGATGTAGGAAGTCCATTTTCACATGTATACACAGATTTGTTATATTTGGTTTAAATAAAAATATCTTCCTCCTATGTATTCTTTTTCTTTTAAAGACAAAAACAATAATCTTCTTGGAATTTCTTTTCTTCCTGTTCCAATCGGCCTCTCACATTCACACTTTGCTTATCGCAAAATGCAAATCAGCCATGATCATTTAAAGATTCCCTTGTAAATATCCCCCATGCATTCAAATATGTCAGCATATTGGTCTGAAAATGGCAATTTTGCTTTGCTTTGTTTTGTTTTTCAAAACTGCACTTTTATTACCTCTACATCTGAAGGGGTTCGTGACCAGTGTTACGCTTTTGGATACTGTCTTGGTTACTTTTCTCTTGTTGCTGAGACAAAATACCCAGTGCCCAAAATGAAGGAAGGAAAGGTTTATTTAGCTTACAGTCTGTGGAGGTTTCAGTCCATACTTGGTTGGCTCCGAGGCAGAAGATAGCAAAGCAACAAGAGCAAAGGGGGGAATGGCAGCCGAACAGCAAACAGCCAGAGCAAACCGGGGAATGGTGGCTAGCCCCTTCTTTCCCTGCCTTACTTTGTAAACAGGCTACCCCCACCTAAGGGGCGTGTAGCTCTCACATAATCTCTATGCCCTCCTCTTCCACAGGCTCAGGATGTATACAAAGTAAGCACCCTGGCGTCCTGCTGAGTCACTTAGCCAAACCCCTAGACTCCCCAAGTTGACACAATGTATCAACCATAACAGGCATTTTTTAAAAAAACAATAAATGGAGACCTTTCTTTAAGAAAAATGCACATGTTCGCTGAACAGGTAGCAAAGCACCCCACAGTCCCCGCCTCTGCTGAGGGAGCAGCCCCGAGGAGACCCACGCTGCACCCTAGAGGCATCCAGCAAAGCAGCCCCTCGGTGCCGCCCTGTCCCCGCAGCTGGGATGAGGGCAGCTTTCCCCCGAGGGCATTTTATCCTGAAAGCAGGTGCAGACCACTCGGGAGACGCTGCCCAAGGCAGACTTGCTCTTGTTGGGAGCCAAGCGCACACAACAGGCAGCGCAGATGGCTTAATCTGCAGGATGCCAAGTGTAGCTGCCCCTTGCTGCCCTTGAGCGTCCACACGGAGGTCATGACCCGGTTACTCTCAGGGGCCCCTCCAGTGCTGTCACCTGCCCATTGTGCTCCGTGAGCTCACGCACCTTGTGCACTTGGCCCCGCTCCCCTTGTAAGTGTGAACCTCGTAGTGGTTGGGGCACATGGCAATCCGTGTGCGCTCTTGTTCCAGACCCTTCAGCTGATGGGCTCCACCAGGAAGCTGTTTGGATCCTGGGGCCGACACCACCGCGGATCCAAAAATGGCAATTTTGAACTCTCCCGTCCGTCCAAAAAATGTCCCAGAAAATAAACAGAGGTCTCTTCACTAAGGGCCATGATTGCAAATGCCCAAGCCACACTTTCTGGAAGAGGTGTGGGACAGTACTCCTCCGACTGACTCACCTTCCCTCTGCCAAGAGGTCACCCTGAGTGACGGGAAGTTAACACTGAAGGAGACAGATCTGCAAGTTCAAATCTTTATTAGCTCAAGGTTTTATTAAAATGTAGCAGTCACAAAGATGGCTTTTTGGCCGGGTCTGGTGGCACATGCCTGCAATCCCAGCACTCAGGAGGTTGAGGCAGGAGGATCATTGTGAGTTCGAGGCCAGTCTCGGTTACATAAGTGAGTTCAAGGCAAGCCTGAACTGCACAGTGAGACATTGTCTCAAAAATACAAAAAAGAAAAAAGATGACTCTTAAAATACATATAGATATATATCTTTATCTTAATATTTTGTACAAACCTATCACAAAAAGACTGTTATTACCTGGTCATCATAGATACATCTATACTCTAATATTAGCCCTGAGAAAATAGCATCTTTCTCTTCTATAGGAAAGTAAGGGCAATTTTATAACTTCTCACAGACACAAACTCTTGGCTGTAATGAATGGCACAGATTCATACACCTACTCTCATGAGGACAACCAGATAATCTATAAAAAGACTTTGTGGGGCTGGGGATTTAGCTCAGCGGCAAAGCGCCTGCCTGGCAAGCACAAGGTCGTGAGTTCGGTTCCCAGTACCGGAGAAAAACCAAAAAAAAAAAAAAAAGACTTTATTTAGGCTTGATGATATGCCATAAATATAATAACATAAATTATTATAGACATATAAAAACATTGATCAAGACAGAAGAATTCACCAGAACTCTAAAGCTGATTAACAGCAAGTTCTCTCTGGTCCTTGTGGGCTTTCCTTTTCTGCTTTTTATTTAGCAAAATACTCTGCTTTTGGCATTACTTTTTTCAGTGTTGTTCTATCCAGGTTAGTTATTGGTGAAATATCTGAAACCGGTGCCCACTGTTTTGAATTAACATGGTACAAACAAGATTATCTGTACTGAAACACTGAAATGCTCTTTTAGGGTGTAGAACTGACCACATTTTCTGAAAAAAATTCCTTTCAGATGTGACCTCTTCAATTCTGGACTTCATGAAGTGTCTTGATTATTCTTCCCTTTACCCTTCTCGCAATACCAAATTTAAAAACCTGCTTTAATTCCCCAAATGAAACATTTCTTTACAGGAACACGTTAACTTTGGATTTTTGCCAAGGTATATTCATAATCCCTTAAAATATTGCCTCGGTAGTATTTACTGGCTTCTGATGTAGGCAGAGGTCAGGCTCAGTTTGTGCACAAACAATTCACTATAATAGCAGCATTTTTAGAGAAAAAATTACCAAGTAAATTTCAATGGATATTATCAACTTGGTGTTTTGATGCCTTTTCAAAGCATAACACATCCTCAGGACTGTTAGCAAACTTAACAATGTTTGTTTTCATTTAAGATAGTAAATATGCATGTGTTATAAGCAATTGTTTTACCTGCATGACTACACTTTTTCTAATCTCTCTGTTTTTTTTCCAAGCTTGGAAAATAGGCCAGATCAAAGGCAAGAAACTATAGCTGCCTTTCTTACAAGGTGGGAAAAAGCTCAAGCTATATTTATTTCATCACTAAAAGGTACATTTAGTCACAGGATAATATCCTATGACTTCCTTTGTCCCTGTACGCTTCTTTTTATGATTTTCAGTGGAAATTTTCCAGACAATGGATATCTTTCACAGCACTATATAACTAAGTGTTAATTTTATAGTGGTTGTCTGCAAATGTGAACTCGTTCATATTCTCTCAAGAAATTCCCATAAGTGTGAGGTACAGCATATCCTTTACAATCATTCATCTTAATCTTCCACCAAAGAAAAATAATGTTGCATGTGAGAATATTTTAAAGTGACTGATGAGGTTATTGAAAGAACAATAAATTGTTAGTCATAATGAAAATACATTGACCTGCTAAGCGAACAACTATCTCATCTAGCCCTATTATATTTAGGAGAAGTAGAAAGAGAGTTTAAAAGACAATGACCTCAGATCTCCTTTCCTTGGCAAAGTTGCAGGGCTTGCTGTGGCAAAGTTTTCCAGGTAGTGACTTCTGTGGGGTGCAAATGAGCCGTGCAATATGGACTTTGCCAGCATACCGCCATCCTTTCACGCGTATACCCGGACCCATAATATACTCTGTCAACATGAATTACCTCACAAGTGGAACATAATGAAAATTCTTCTCTTTTAAAACCAGAAGAAGTTAGGCTTGGTGGTGCATTCCTGTAATCCTAGCATTTGGAAAGCTGAGACAGGAAGATCGCCCTGACTTTGAGGCCAGCCTGGGATACATAAGCTAGTTCAAGGTCAGCCTACACACTACATAGAGAGAACTTGTCTCAAGAAAAAGAAAAGAAAAGAAAAGAAAAGAAAAGAAAAGAAAAGAAAAGAAAAGAAAAGAAAAGAAAAGAAAACAAGGAGGCTTTGGCTTCTGCTTTGGTCTCTATCTCTATTATTCTCCTTTACCAGCACATTATTGGAACTGACCCTCTCTCTTTCCTCCAAATGCACTGTTCTGTTTCTCTTAAGGGTCATCATTCCACCTATCCCTATCTCCAGATTTTACTCCCCAGAACTTCACAGGATAATTCTTTCATTTGAGAATCAGTTCAGTTGCTACATTTTTATTTAGGTTGGATGACTGATTAAACACTTGAGCTTGCTCCTCTGGAATATAAGAGCCGCCATACAACGGTCTCTGTCTTATTCACTGCTGCGTGTGCACAGGGCTTGTAACAGGGCAAGTGCATTAGTCAGCATGTTCACTCCTGGAACTGAGCACAGGACACACACATCTTAAAGAAGGAAGATTTGTTTTCTGATGGTCTCAGATGTTTCAGTCCAGGGTTGGCTGGCTCCAGGGCAGGACCATCACCGAGGAAGGGCACGGTGGAGAAAATTCTCATTTCATTGCAGCTACAAGCAGAGCACAGGGCAAAGCAGCGGGGAGGAAGGGTCACTCCTGTGGTCTACGCACTCTTTGAAGTGCATTTTACTTCTCTTCTAGGGGGCTCCCTAGCCAGTCAAGCCCATACTACTGCAGTAGATCAGGGAGTACCTACGGAGTCTATGTGCATTTGTTGAACGAACAACTCATGACCTCAAAGCTAGTAATTGTTGAAAGTACACAAGCAAATGTTGAACGTGCACAGTATCACAGAAGCACAGGTGCAACGGTTTTTATGAGATAGCTATCATAGTTTAGCTTATTTAGAATAATTGCAACTTAAACCAGCTATTCTCAACCAGAGACTAAAACATGCATATGAATTGTATATAAATACACTAATTTATTTTAAAGTTGAAGTGATTTTTTTGTTTTTTTTTAGTCTGCAAGTCTACAATATGGAAGACATGCCAGGAGGCAGAAGACTAAGAGACAAACTGATACTGTAAAAGACATTCTGGAGTCAGAACCTTAGATGAACTCATCTCATCTGCTCAAAATCAGCTTTAAATGTCAATGTTATCTGAAAAAACTGCCTCAGAGAAATATCTAGACTGTTGTTTGATGAAACATCTGTGTACAAAGTCTTAGGCAAGCTGATCATAAAATCAAATCACATAAATTAAACGTTTAAATGTTCAAAGACAATTTTTTGTGCATGTACTGTTTTCCACCTTTACTTTCCCAAGAAAAATAATTCTTCATGGAAATTAAAACTATCTTTGAAATTTAATGGTGTAAATATATTTTTCTTAAAATTTGGAGAATTCATCTTTTGTATACATGCTTTTCAACCTCGTTTTGATTGTGAAAAGACAACCATATTCAAGTTACATCTGTTAATGAAAATTTACTGAAGAAATAGATGGAGAAGAGAGAATATAAGAAAGTGTCATCAGAGACACAGATGATCTATATGGAGTACTTAGTGATTAAATGACCAGTTAGTCTTCCTTTCTGTTCATTATATTTTGATTGGGTGAGGTCTGTGCTGTTACTTCTGTTTCTGTTATGCACATCCTCTTTTTGCTACATTTTGAAAGTATCTTCCTTACCTAAGGATTCAGATAAAATCTGACTATAGCCAGGCAGTTAATATTAGCCAAGAGTAATTTTGCTAGACCGTATTCTCATGCCTTGTACTCCAAGTCCCCAGCCAGCTTCACTAAAGCATCCCTTTTCAGGTCCTCATCCAATAAAGTGCAGGTTGAGTAAAGTTCATGTTGTACAGATTGTGGACTCCTATATGGAAAGAGTTATCTTCTACTATTTGTTTAGAAGCAAGTTTTGCAGTTTGCCACCTCTTTTGGGATTATAGCCAGCACCACCAAGACATGGACAGGGACATTGTTATAATAACTTCCAGAACAAAGGACTTGGGAAAAAATACTGTCTCACGTAGGCATTGCAAGTTTAATATATATGTACATATGCATATGTGTGTGTGCTTTGTCTCTTAGAACCACCACAGATCACAACTGGAGTTATGCGTGTAAAAAGCCCCCATGATAAATGGATCTTTATCTACTGCAGACAGTAAACATGTACTGATTACCAAATTAACAGATAAAATATGATTAAATATAAAATTAAAAAACAAAAGAGAGGGCCGGGATATACCTCAGCAGCACAAGCATCTGCCTGGTAAGCCGAGGTCCTGAGTTCGATTCCTGGTACCAGAAAATAAATAAATAAATAAATAAATAAAAGAGAGATACAAAAGTGTTTAAAATTGTTAGGACATGGTGTCTTCTGAAAAGCCAAACATAATGATATGGCTTTCTACTGTTAAAAATATATATTTTGCAAACAAGAAAACAAATTACCTAAACAATTACCAAAGGTAAGTGATGCACATAATAGTCATTCTTTAATCTACCATTGGGATAATGATGATAGTGTAGCTATTGCCGAATTACTGAAAATGAAATGGTACAAAGAAGTCAGGAACAAAATCATATGAGATGTATCAAACAAGCTGGTAAGTAAATAAATAATCAAAGATGGTGGAAAAACAGAAGTAATCAATGCTTTTCACAGAATTTTCAAATGGTGTTTAACTGAATCATCCCAGGAATCTGGTTGAAGGACGTTTGTTCAGAGAGGGATCTACTAGTTCATTTCATTGGTCTTAAGCTTGCCTCACCTTACTTGTGATAATAAAGCCTATAAAGCAATAATATTGTTAGAAATATTTAAATACTCAGTGAAAAGACACAAATTGGCCTCATTTACTTTTTTTTTCATTAGTAAAAGCAAATACTTGTACCAAAAGATACTTTTAAAGGTTCCCTTTTTAAACTCACTTAGCTGTCAAACTTATTTCAATAACCACCCAGCTAAATAACAGCCATAGGTTTTAGACCTACTATTTCTACCATATTTGTTTCAAGCTTCATTTTATTATGAGAAAGTGTACAAATCACATGAGTCTTAATGTGGTGTGCTAAAGGAAGATTTTTCTTTCCACATATCGAATCCATAGTCTTTTTTTTTAACAGTTTGGGGCCCAGTCCTTGGTTTTCAAATAAAAAGTTGAGGCAATTTTGAACTGAGCTAATTACATTTCACTTGCTCTACTTCTGACATTTTCTTGCCATTTTTAGTTCCTTGTCAATGACATGATATCTAGGCAGATATTCCCTTTGGCATTGACTTATTATCCTTTCCATGTTTTAACATCACCCTAATAGTATTTTAATAACTTGTGTTGCACTTTTGTTTTGCAAGGAGATAAAGCACAACAATATGAAATGAAGAAAAACATTTTAAAATAACAGGTTGAAGGTAAGAATATTTATTCAAGTAGCAGATCGTGAGTTCTGATGAATGGCAGGTGTGAGATATGAAGAGCATCAACCCCTCTGCGTGTCTCGCTCTCACTTCTCTCTGTATAATGGTGTCCTAGACAGACATAAACACAAGTAATTTTGCTCTATCATATTTGACATAAAGAGGTTTTATATAGTGCTCTGAAGTTCTAATTTATAATATTTAATTTGTTTTAAATTCTTAACTTCTGACTAGAGTTGAGGTAATAAGAATCAAATCCTCAACTCTGAAGGAAAAGAATCAAGTGAATTCTAAAGAGGAGTAACAGAATAGAATAAGAAAAACAGTTCCAGTCTATCATTAAATGTGCAAGGAAAATGCTATTCATGGGACACTTCTATTACAAGGGATAGTAACTGATAAATATGGCCCCAGTCCCCTAATAAAAACAGAGTGAGTATTTTTAATTTATCATATTTTTAAACTTACTAATCACTATAAAATACGATTTCCATTTTCCCTTCTCAGCTGATGTCTTTGTCATTATATGTGATTTTGCTTTATTGTCTTCAGAAGATTCTTCATTTAACTGAAATTAAGCATGAACTCAGTCCCTCATGCGACCACCTTAAGAAATAAACCTCCTCATGCACTAGCGTTTAGCTCACCTGCAGATATAGGTGTAGCCTGAAGAAGGACATTTTTAAGCATGCTTCACACAAAGGTTCTTAGTAACAGACGATTGTCTGGATGACTTTGAGCATGTTGACATTATCCAGCTGATTTTGAAAAGTTGAAACTTTAATCAACTAAGAACAATATTTGGAAAATTTACTATGCTTTGTAAATTTATCTTTTCTTTTAATTTGGTAGAAAATATTCTTCTCTTCCTAAAAAATCAATGGTAAGAGAACTAAACTTTTAAATCATGGAATGAAACTACATTTATCTAGGGAAAATAAACTCAAAGAATATAAACCAGAAAAGTGCAAATCGGTTTTAAAATACACTTTTAAATAGCTATCAAATGCAGTGCACGCTCCATAAACTGCAGACGGCTTCCTGAATAAAATATGAGGACATGTAGCTCTGTGACTATCTATCGCTTTTAGTTGAAAAAAAAAAAAATTCTGAAGAAAATCTCTAAATAGGCCATCCACTATCTGCAAAGGAATAAACAAAGTAGCCGGTAGTGACAGTGTTTGCTTTTCATGCGGTGGAACTGTGTGCAAATACGAGGCCTAACAAATGTCAGCTCCTCATTTGCAAATGAAGATGTAAAGGGAAATGTCGGTGACAGTACATGCAACAGCTCATATCTGAAGTTTGGCACGGTGAACTGACAGCCACAGAGGAGCTGCAGCGGTCTAATCCTTGCTTTCTGCCTTCCAGCAATGATAGCTGGGAAAGGGGGGCTGGAGTTAATAAATACGTGATGAGGACAAGCTGGGGGAAGAACGGCGTATCTTCTCCCCTGCAAGAACTCATCTTCAGAGATAATTAACTAGGTGACAACATACCATGTGCCATTAACAACAACATTCAGATCATTTCTGGACTTAAGTACAGTTTTAAGCCACTTATCGGATTTTCATTTCTGAACCCATTCAGCTGTCAGGCTTACATCCTGGCTCTTTATTGAAGCTCACACGGGACTCCAAAACCTTCTAATTTCCTATACAGATTCATTTCAGAATCAATTAGAGTTGGTGGCAGCCTTGTCCCTGTGTGCAAAGGGGATTAGCTGGGCACTTGCTCAGCTACCCCTGCATGTACATTCAACCTTCCATCGAGAATGAGCGCTTTCTCCTCTCTTTTGGAGCGCTCTTCCTCAATTGAACCGCTGTAGACAACAGATGGCAGATAATCACTCGAACAGCCTCCAATTTTGTCAGAAAAGGAGAAGTGATCGTCAAACTCTCTCTTAGAGTAGGTAAGAGACCTCTGGGCATTTGAAGCATGCTCTGCTTTTAAAATAGGGAAATCTGCAGTCGTTCCTTTTCCTCTGGCAATCTGCTAACAATGTCATCCTGGCATCCTTGTTCCTGACTTTCTCTCATCAGCTCGAGGAACATCTTCTCGACCCCGCCGCCTGCTCATTGCATAGCTTGCTCACCTCATTTTCCTGAAATCTTTGTTCTTCTTTCATGCAGCCAAAGGCGTCTTTAATATTAATAATAAGACCCTTTAATTTTATTCTTTCAGGAATGATTAATGTTGCATCTCAGATACAAAATCCATCCTGTACTGATTATTTTGCAGATAAAGTACTATATGAATAGTCTACAACTTTGTTACCACTTATCACAAAAAGTAGGAAATCCACTGTGGAATACATAAACAAGTGTGCTTATTTTTCATTTTTCCTTCATTCTGCTGTGTAATAAATATTAGATGTCCTTTGTCTTACTAAAATTATTTACACTTTTAAAATTTAAAATTTTGGTAAAGTATGCTATCTTCTTAGTTTAAAAAATAAATTACAAGTGTTCCAGTAAAAATAAAAGTTAACACCCTCTACTATTTGGTGTGTTTCAATTGTTTTACAAACTTTCTTTTCTATAATCTTCCCTCATATTTCACAATACTTTGCTTACTTTACTATTTTAAAACCTTTAAATTTTAAATCTTGCATATTGACTTATCCATCAAAATGAAATTGGTTAAAGTCACTCACTGAGTGAGTTCACTGAGGCTGCCATCTTGGATCAGTTTTGCCTGGTCCACATAGATTGGAATATGAAGAGTAGCTTGGGGTGTGGATTACATCAGTGCTCCAAGCACACCCTTTGGCCTCCTATTTTTCCAACACAATACTTATTTACAGTTTAGGCTGCCTGTAGTTATGAGAGGTGGCCTGATTTCTTATTGATAATTAGGAAACTAAAATTTTTCCAATGAACTAAGAAGTAATGTTTCCTGTCACTAGCGACTTTTATAATATACCCATTTAAAAGCCTTTTGGATTAATTTAGATGTACATTTTTATTATATATAATAATTTTGCCTAGAGAAAATGAACAATATAATAAGATAAATTGGTTAAGTCTTTCATAATATTTCTTTCTATTAAGTGTTAATTTATGAATTGATTTTTAATTCAAGGCTGTCTTTTATGTTGGTAAAAACAATAATTTTTTACTCTTTAGTATCAAAACTGCTGGACATATACTAAACTGTAAAGGACCACTTACTTTACTGTTATCTCCTATTTGTTTCCATTCTGCAACACATGGATATTTTCTTGATCTCAAGAGAAGACGTCCACAGAAAGTTTTAGACACAACTGGTTCTACTATTTTTTCTTTAAATGTTAATCAAGTAGTTTATTATCATAAATATCCCAGAGTTATAGTTGTTCTGTCATGTCACCAAGATTAATAATTTATTTTCTCTTTCATGAGCAAGGACAGCTATGTCAAATTATTCTAGACAAGAGCCCTTGTAAATGCTGTTGAAGATTGTAAAAATGTATTCTCATTACAAAGGTGTTAAAATAAGGAGAAACTATATCTAATAATTAATGAAATAATAGTCAAGGATCAGTTAAACAAATATCCCTTTCATTCTTAAGAGTACTAAAGATTTAAGGACTATGAAAGATTTTCTTAAGGACACTAAGCCTCCAGGTAAGTTAAGCAACATCTAATACACTCATTACTTTTCTTGTATAGTGTTTTGTTATTCCTAGATTTAGTAATTGCATTTTTTCTTTGTTACTAGGAATTGAAAAAAAGGTCCTTGTATTAAGCTACATCTCCAGGCCATTTTATTTTATTTTGTTTTATTTTATTCTTTCATTTTTCTTCACTTCATTATTAAATTTTGAGAAAGTCTAAGTAGCTGTATTGCCCTGGTTGGTCTTGACCTTGAGATCCTACTAGCATTATAAGCCTGAGCCACCAGCCCCCACTGTAATTGCTTTTTTATATGAAATACTTTTCTCTTTACCATCCAATAATGCTTTCCTTATGATTCTCCAAAAGTCATTTAAAACTCAACTTTGTACAGTCTAATATGTTGGGGATTTTCTTCCTGTTTTCTGGAGATTTCCCTTCTAGGGATCTGTTTCAAGGTGGAATGGTTCTTTTTGTTGTTATTTCTGATTTTCCAAAGAGGCTTCCCTTTGACCTCTGAAGACCCTATGGTTCTTGGCTCTCATATCTTTCTTCCCTAACTCTTCAGACACATGCTCCAGCTGTCTACTGGTGAGGTGGACACCATATGCTCCGTTGACCTAGGTGTCTGTCCTTTCCCCAGTACCAGGGACCTTGATTGCTGAAGCTTTTTAGTATAAACTGAAATAAGATTAGCTAAGTCAGAACTTTTTAAATATTGTTTCCTCTATTCCATTCCCTTTAGCTTTTCGTATAAATCAAGTCACTTCTTAAATCTAGGAAATCTAGCTGGTATGACAAATACAATTTCACTGATTTTACAGACCAATTGAAAGGTAACTGCTTACCTCAATTAATAAACAAAGCATATTAAAAGCACTGCTTACCTCAATTAATAAACAATGGCACAACTATTTTAGATGACTTTGACTGTATTCCCCAAAGTTTTAAAACCTTCAGCAGACATATTTTGCAGATGCCTTGCCAATATTAATTTTATACTTATTTTTTTAATTGATAGTTTCATGGTTCTTTTTCTAAAATTTGAATTTTAATTGTTCATCATATTTGTTTTGGTTTACAATTAAAATGTCCCCCAAAGACTCATATGTACTTAGGTGGAGCTTTTGGCAGATGCTTAAATTATAGGGGAGACATACTAATCTTTGGATTAAGTTCCTGGTGCGGTCAGAGCTGAATGTGTTGCTAAAGGAAGGATGGGATGGAGAGTGGTGTGGCACTTGGGACATGGCTGGAAAGGTGTGTTCTTGAACTTAGCCCCTCCTTTCTCTCCATGCTTCCTGGGTGCCATGAGGTGAGTATCCTCATGCTGCTCTGCCCTTATACCATGCTGTTTCTGCCTTGGAGCTAGGAGTTCATGGTCTGAATCCACCAAAATCACATGCTGAACTAAATATCTCCTTTTTCAAAAAAAAATTTTGTCTTTTTGAGACTGGGTCTTGCAATGCAGTTCAGGCTGGCCTCGAACTCACTTTGTAGTCCAGGCTGAACTCAAACTCACAATAATCCTGCCTCAGCTTCCCAAGTGCTGGGATTATAGGCTTGTTCCTCCATGGCCAGCCAGATCTCTCCTCTTTTAAACTGTGAATATAGGATATTTTGTCTTAGAGATAGGAAATATTGAAATGCAAATTTTTAAATATTAATTTTGCATCCTGTATCTTTTAAAATATATAATAATTATGCAGAATAATAGGTTTTATTTTGGGTTATTCTGATAGGTACGTAGATAGATATATAATAGACATATGATAGATACATAGATAGATACATATATAATAGACAGATATATAGACAGATGATAGATACATAGATAAGTACATAGATGATAGATACATACATACATAGATACATACATACATAGGTACATGGATATATAGTCATCATCTGTAGATAGATAGATGATAGATAGATGATAGGTAGATAGATACATACATACACATGTACACGGATAGATGATAAATAGATGATAGCTAGATAGATAGATAGATAGAAGATAGATGATAGATAGATAGATAGATAGATAGATAGATAGATAGATAGACAGATGATAGGTAGATGACATACTTTGACTATTTCCACCCCATCAATTACACCTCTTTGTATTTTCCTCCTTTCTTCCCCTGATCCCCCTTGACTTCTTCAATAGTGTCCCTCCTACTTTCATGTCACCTTTTGTAAAAAAAAAAATGTCTTCAATTCCACATAAGAGGAAAAACAGGCAATAATTGCCTATTTGAGTCAGGCTTCCTTTGATTAACACGATGACCTCTAGTTCAATATTTCTACGAATGGCATAATTGTGTTCTTTATGGCTGAATAATACTCTACTGTGCATATATACATTTTCTTTATCTTTCATATCTTGAGAAGACCTACATTGATTCCTTAACTTGACCATGATGAATTGTGCTGCAGTAAGAAAGATATGTAGTATCTTCATAGCATGTATACTGATTTTTACTTCCTTCAGATATACATAGATGAGTGACATAGATGGATCATGTTCGCTCTATTTTTAGCATTCTAAGGAACCTCCATACTGACTCCCATAGTTACTGTACTGATTTTCATACCCACCAATAATCAAAGGGTTTCTCCTTCTCTGCATCCTCACAAGATTATATATTTCTTTTTTCTTAATGAGAGCAATTCCAACTGGATTGAAATAGAATATCAATGCGGTTGTGATTTTCCTTTTTCTGATGACTAAGATGTTGAAAGTTTTTATTTATTTATTTTTTTTTTATTTTAAGGATAAAAGGAGGGAAACATTAACAGACATACAACATTTTACAACATATCACAAGCACAATACAGAC
>NW_004955411.1:20806244-20861021 GCF_000276665.1 Chinchilla lanigera
GCCCGTCCCCTGGGCCTCCCAGCGCCTAGAAACTCAGTCTGCCCAGCGCCTAGAAACTCAGTCTGCCGAAAGTTTTAAAAATATATTTTGGTCATTTGAACTTCTTTTGAGAAGTGATTGGACTGTTGATTGGACTGTTGGTTCTTTTGGCAATTATATATTCTGTGAATTAAAAATCTTTTGAATGAGTAGCTGGCAAGTACAGTAATATCTCAGTTCACCAATGCCTTTGTCATTGAACAATTCAGTTCATAAACACTAAAGTGTTGGGCAAAATTTTGCTTCCATTTGTGAACACTGTTTCATGAAACAGATAGATTGAAGTCCTTTCTTATTTTATTTTTGGCTTGAACATTTTTTCCTTCCGCATGTCCTTAATTTTTAAGAATTTTTATTGACACATTTCTAATTCTATTGACACTTTATTCTGTAGTCTCTCTTCTTAACATAGATTAATTTTCACTTTAGATATTGTACTTTTCACCCCTTAATATCTGATTCATTATTTTCATATATTTCGTTTCTATCCCTACAATGTATGTGCTTTCCTTTTTTTACTTGTGTGTGCATTAAGAATTTTTTTAAGAAGAGAGTTAATACTTTTGCTAATTCTATCATTTCTGTAATATTTTAATTTGTTTCTATAACTATAGATTTTTTTCAATTTGTTCTTCCATTTATGAGTTAGATGCTCATGCTGTGTCACATATATTGGATCCTAGTTTATAAATTTTTATTATTACATCCTAGATTTTGTTTTACTCTATTGGATAATCTTAAACTTTCACTGGCAGATAGTTGAGTTACTTGTAGATCAGGTTACACATTTTGAATTTTGTTACTAAGTTTCACATGTAGACTAATGTAATCCTACTCTTAAGGCATGACACTTCTAGATTATTCAAAAAGGAATTAAATCACAATCACTCTCCCGAAGTTTTTGAGGATTTCCATGATTTCCCATCCATGTGATTTCTGAGAAGTGGCTAACTCTGTACACGTGCAGATTCTTTTTTGCCTGAAGATGGCATAAGAGCAATATGCAGCTTTGTGGAGATTTTGCTCATCATTGGTAACTTCTATGATGGGTGTGTTGGTATGGGGATTATATTTTGCAAGGGAGAATAATATAATACAAGATATATAGTTTATAAGATAATGTATAGTAGTCACCCAAAGAGTGATATATAAAAGAGTACAGGAAATCTGGCCACACACTAAGATGAAGGAATCTAGCCGAGGGCCTGGATCCCACGGAAATGTCCGGCATGAGTTCACCTGGAGGCCCAGAGCCCATAACAATATCTCATGCAGGCCTGTTTCATGGATCTGCACTAGAAAGTCCCAAAGGTCAGTTGTGGAATCTAGGAAGTCTGTGAGAATGGGATGAGGATCTGTGCTAGCAGGCTGAAGGATCTGCACTGGAGCCAGGAAGCAACCTGCAAAGTAAGAACCAGAGCTCCCCTGAAAAGTACCACAGCCAACCTCAGAACAGTGAGGTCCAGAGCTCCTCCAATGATTAAGACAGCTGAGTTCCCATTGGGAAAGCCAGTGCATCAAGCTTCTCCAGAACACTGGCAGTGCACCATCTTCCTCTCCTGAGCCAGAAAGCAATGCTCAGGGTGAGGACCAGAGCTGTCCCAAAGTGAACCAAAGCCATTCTCAGTGCGAACAATGTCCTGAGATCCTCAGAGGATGAAAGCAGCCAAGTTCATCTGCAGAGTCAGCATGACAAGCTCCTCCAAAAAACTCACAGCTCCTTACAGCTTCTACCAGCTCCCAACAGCCTTTCTCAACTCCCAAAAGCCTCACTTCTTCTTCTCCAGTTCTGCCTCTTAAGCTGCTGGCAACAGTCCCTAGGTGGGCCTCCCACACCCAGCACCATGCTTACTCAATTCAGTTAGGGGTTATAAATTGACCACCAGTTGTCAATCCACTACAGTGGGATACCTTCATACATAATGTAGAGTTTGTATTCTGCCTAATAAATATTTAGCTGATTTGTCTAATCTGAAAACATTTCATCTCAAATTTTATTCATTTATGTATTTTGTAGTACTGAGCCTCAAATCCAGGGGTGCTCTACCACTGAGCTATATCCCTAGCCTTTTTTAAAATTTTGAGACAATTTAAGACTTCCCTAAATTGTCCAAGGTAGCCTCAAATTTACAATTCTCCTGCTTCAGCCTCTCAACTGGCTGGATTTATGGGTGTGTGCCACCATTCCTGGGTTAAAAGTTTCAACGTTTTTATTTGATTGGGACCTTTGGTTCCAGTTTTAAATCTTCTTTTCTTCTACTGTCTATAAAACTATTCTGAGCTGAAAGCTAAGGTCCTTGTTAGACTGACTTTATTTCTTTTTTCCTCCAAGATTTCAGACCAATATTCTTTGCTTTTGTTGCTATAGTTACATGAACACTTTTATCTAATATATTTTCCCAGTTATTTTATAAGTTTCTTATGGGACAAAACAGAAATTCCTTTCTACCACAAAATATGTTATTAAATCAAACCTCAGTTAATAAAATATCAAAAGATGGGAGAGAGCAGAAATATTTATTTAATGTTTTTTGTAGTGCTAAATCTAGAATTAAAGGGTTTTCAAATACTGAAACATAAAAAGTGCAACATTTATTATAATAATTTGATATCATTATTTTGTGCTAAGCAATGCATGCACTGATTTAACACTTAGTATTTTACAGTGCGTACATTCAATGTTATGTGATGTTACTCCTGCTATATTACTATTATTTCTGTTGCTGCTGCTGTTGGTTTTTCTAATCAAGAAATGCTCACATTACTCAACAAAATGATGATTTGAGTACTCACAGAAGTTGTCACATTTCTATCACAAATTCAATGATTTTTATGGTAGAAATATAGATTAAATTATAGAATATAATTTGAAATATAAACACTGAAGTGAGTTTTTATAAAGTATGCTGAATTTTCCCCATTACTTCAGTATATTTTCTCATAACTTATGATGTGTCAAACTCCAAAAAAAATCAATGAGAGAAATTTTCTGCAAAATATATAGTACCTTCATGAAATAATGCTAGTGTCCCTACACTATGTTTGCTCATATGATTTAAGATTCATGAGGATAAGAATCAGTTTAGTTTTATTGTTGATATTTTATACCTTAATAGAAAAATCTTTGCTCCTAATGGCTACATGTTAACATATAGAGCAATATCTATTTAAAGAATGAATATTCTTTATTGAACATTATTTTAATTCGTACAAAGTTCACAAAATCATGAATTTTACACTTTTCTGAAGCCTGTTTTTAAGCCTACTTTTATTCCCACCTAAACAAGATAGAAATCTTGTCTAAAATCACTAAAAGAAAACAGCAAATTACTTAATATTAAGTGATGATTTTTCAGCATTATATGTGGAATAACAGTATATGGTGATAAGGTTTTCTGATAGAATGTTCTCTATAAGTTTTCCAAAGATCTAGTTCTCTATGTTCACAATATAT
This sequence comes from Chinchilla lanigera, assembly GCF_000276665.1. NCBI lineage: Eukaryota > Metazoa > Chordata > Mammalia > Rodentia > Chinchillidae > Chinchilla > Chinchilla lanigera. Next base: position 20,809,738 of record NW_004955411.1, read on the forward strand.
TTCTAAAGTAATATCTTGGGACAATTTAGATAAAATACATTTTATGGATATATGAAACATACTTCTTTATCTTTATTTCTAATCAGATTTAGCTACCTAATTTTTGACTTTTGCTCCATTTGTATCATAATTTCACAAGGAGCATAAAATTGATGTATTCTTGTACCTGTTTTGCCTTGTTATTGGGGATGTGAACGTTTTGTTCTACCCACTTTGCAATTATTGTATTCAGAGTTTTTTTACCTCGTAATATTATTTTTGTCAGGGGCTGGGGATTTAGCTCAGCGGCAGAAGCGCCTGCCTGGCAAGCGCAAGGTCGTGAGTTCGGTTCCCGGTACCAGAGAAAAACCAAAAAAAAAAAAAAAAAAAAAAATTATTTTTGTCTAGCAATATTCAGAATAAAAAATGTTTCAATGTTTAGTAACCAATATGATTATTTAAAGATACATATCAAAAAAGCTTTTTTCATTTTTGGAAAATATAAAACACTTATCTCAATAAGCACCATTTTTTTTCTTAGTGATGTAGGCATTAATCAGTAGAAAACCTTCATAGATAATAATTAACAGTAATAATGGTGGTAGACAAGAGACTGCATTTCTAGCACTGATAATCTGTGGTCTGGTGCAGGTGTCAGACTTTGCTTCTGAACTTCAGTGCTTCGTTTGCACAATCAGAATGACTTTCATGTTACTTTAGATATAAGTGTTTTTGTGAACCCTCATTGCTTTAAACCCTACAAGAACATCTTGTAGCCTGGTCCTTGTGGCTGAAACTATATGTTTTATAATGCTACCATTTTTTGGCTCTTCCAATTTTAAAATAATGTTAGAAATCTTCCTGCATAAAACTGTGAATAGTATATTGTATTATGCTCTAAAAATTATGAAACTACAAACTGATTCTGACTTAACAATGTAAAATTACTGTGAATACCAACAGTAAATAATTTTCCCTAGTTCTAAACATCTAATTATTCCACAATAGAATTTTTCAGAGACTATTATGTTTTCTAATTTTATGTCACTGAGGAATACATTTTCCAAAAGTTCAGTTTGAGAAAAAAGTTTTGCAATGGTTACATGAGGTAAAAGGATTTCAAGTTTTATTAGAATCTCACATTTGTAAAGTTTTAAGGTCTATTTGAAGGAGTTTCTTAATATTTAAGAGAACTAGGTGCTCAGCCAGCCATAAAATAATGCTCTGAGGATCATTACCTGGTCCTAGACAAGGGTACATAGTTTCTTCTGCCCACAGACACTAGAATTCCCTAGGCTATTTTTCAACAGGGCATAACTAGGATGAAACCCTCCAGCCACCATATGCTGCAATATGCTGATTACAGAGGTTGTGCTAATAATTACTCTCTAGAGGACAGAGAAGTGACTATTGTTTTGACACTTTTAAGGCCCCTAAGCTCTGAGTAAGTTCATCACAATGGAATAAATGGAAAAAAAATGAAAAAGTCACATCCAAATTTTCTCTTCATTCTTTAACATTTACATTATAATTCTCATCCTAAATATCAACTCAATACTAAAATATCTTTATCTTTCTTATGCACTGATGATCTGTATTGCTATGTTAGTGATTAATTGAGTTACATCAAATTTTATTTATTTTTTAATTTTTAAAATTTTTAGTATGTTACTGAAATCCTACTTATCTGATATTTATCTTTGGAGTATATGTGGGTACATTGAAAGCCCTTTTAAATCAATTCATTGTCACATTGAAATTAAAACTTTTAACAAATAGTATGCAACACAACAGGGCTGACATTCTCATAGTTAAATGACGATGATAAGTAGTGTAAGAGGCATTGTTACAAACATGGGGTAAAGAAAATCTCAACTGTCTCACTTACTTTTTATAGTTCTTATTATCCCCTTCTTGGAGTGTTTTGAACTTGATGCCCATTAGTCCTCTGCATTTGTTAAAATAGTAATATCCACTGCCTCTTCGTAATCTTGAAACAACTTTTAAAAACTACAATATCTATTGCTGTGAGGACTGTGATCTTAAAACTTTCCATGAAGCCAACCTGATATTTTGTGATGCTTTATAGTTACATTGAAATATAAATTTCAAATTTAAACATAGACAAGAGATAACAAACAGGAAATTAGTTCTTGCTGAGTAGTTAGAGGTATACAAAGGTATTTATTTGTGTCTCTACACATCTTTAAGATATATTAACAGATATTTAATATATTAACACATTAATACATTTGAATATATTTAACTTAAGTTTATCCAAAAAATTAAATTGGGAAAAATGTTTACTTTTTATATAACTATTATCCAAATCATGCTAAAAAATAAAACAGGGAAAGACTTCAACAGATATCAAATAAAGTAGCTTTACTCAAATGCCTAACAAACGTCACTAACTTTGGTTAACACAAAGGAAAGCATCAGAGAAGTAAAAATACATAATTATATAAGTTTAGATCAAATAGCCAAAGTTTAAAAAGCATTGGCAATCCTAAAGTTGGCAAAGTTATGGAAAATTGAACTCTCATATATTTCTGTGACAGCACAAATCGGAACCATTTCTATACACAATAACATGGCACTGTCTCACAAGCTAGTCACATGCATTGGCTGTGAAACCACAGGTTCTCTCCTGACTGTATACTAACAAGAATGCACACATATGCACTACACAAATGTATAAAAGTGCTCACGACAGCATTACTTATGGTAGATGAATTCCAGAAGAAAAAAACGTGCAACAATAATGGAATGGATACTTGTACTGTAATTATACAACGGAGTACTCTTCAACTGACTTTTCAAAGAACATGAGCTCTTACTCTACATGACAACATAAGTTAATTTCCCAAACATTCAGAGAAAACACTAAAGCAAATTAATGTATCTTTTATATTTCTATGAAACTAAACTCTGAAATAAGACAAAAGTATCAGTAGTACAGCATTCAAATCCAGAATGGTAGTTATCTTCATGCAGAATGGAAGAAGAAGAGAGGAAGGGAAAGAAAATTAAGCTATGTTCTGTGCACATATAAACTCCCATGATGAATATAATCATTGTTGACTGCAAATATGTACTAATACAAATTGAAAATGTAGTATCTTCTGGTAAGTGTTTTGCTCTATTTCTGGAATTTAACATAGCTTAAATTTTAGCCCTTTCCTATGCAATCATATGGGAAAATGATAATACTGTGACTTTTCCTGCCTTTCTCAGGGTTCTTGAACTCTTTGTGACAATTCATACCTATTTGAAAAACTCAGTGGACCATTTTTTTACTGTCTCCCTGCTAGAGCAATATCCTTTTTCTCTTTCAAGATCCATTTCTTTAAGAAGCACATTCCAGCAACCGTTTCCACACTATTGCAGCCCTATTTGACTGTAGCCTGTAGGGAAGATTTCCATGCTCCAACACAGTATAATATTTAAATTAAAAATAAAACTTTTAAAGCTTGAAGGGACTAGAGAAGCTTCCTTGTGACCACCATGTTGAACTAGATATTCTGACAGAATACCCATTTCTTCTTTTAAAGCTTCATTTTCTGTTACAACATAATCTGAACTATTCAAGTGAGGATTGAAACTCATGCTTCTCACAAATCGAGTTTATCTGTCCCAAACTCATAACTGCCTTTTGTATCAAAAAATGGAATATAAAAAAGACTTTCTCTACCTGGTTAGTGTAGTCAATTCTTTAAAATAAGACACTATAAGAAATATATAGAAATAAAAGAAATAATAAGAAATATATGGCTAAACAGCGTGTCAATACATTTGTGCAAATAATTGTCATGTTTTTCTATTGGCAATAGTTATATTCTATATCATAGAATTCATAGTTATATTCTATATCATGGTGATGTAAATAAATATAAAGAAGTATTACTAACATAAGGATATGGGAATGCAAGAAATGTGCTTTGTCTTATCTGGCAGGAGTGTTGCATTGTGCCTATGATTTCTATTTCTTAATTTCTATATTATACATTTGCTAAATAACTAAGCTTTAATAGAAAGAGAGAAAAATCCTTACATTAAAGGAACAAATTCAACATAAATATTACTATGTACAATTTTGTGATAAATGATATTTCTTGCTTCTACTTTTCTTTATGTATTTTTATGTTTTCTATGGTTAGTAGAGGATTTTCATTCTACAAACCACTCAGCTTTTAATAAAATTGAAGTAAATATTGCCATGACTACTTGTCTTTGATTTGTAATGGATACATTAAGATTTGTCTTGATATATGCTCATCTTTTTATTTGTTTATACCCATAGATAACCACAGGTCTTCCTTAGAATATGCAAAAATACCTTCAATTTTTCCAAAGAAAAATATAGAGTTCACGATCCTGTAATTATGCTACTAACATTGAGATTAATTGGCCATTTTGAGTCACTTAGATAAGATTTGATTTATATAATTATTTTATTACTTGTTGAGATAAATTAATTACATGATTAAAGACTTTTCTTTGAAAGAAAGCTTTTCATGAAATATTTCACTGAGGAAGTCCATTATGTTGTATAAATTATCATAACACTGGAAAAGGATATTGCATAATTTTTGGAGGTTCTCTTTCTCTTTTGATAATTTGTGAAATTGTATCTTAAGAAATAGTGGAAAAGAGCTGCATGTTAACTGTAGGATGAGAGATCTCAGAGAAAAAGAGAAAGTTGGCATTATACAACAGCTCTGTTATGATCTTTCTATCTTGTTTGATCCTTTATTTATGTATGTACATTGAATTTTTCATATAAGAATAACCATGTAATGTTTAAGCTTATGTGTCTTATTTCTCTTATGTTCTCATAATTTCTCAATGAATGCCCCAAGTTTATCTTTCTTCATGGTAGAGTAGTACTTTGTTGTATATAAATACATTTTCTTTATCCTTTTCTTGACGGACATTTATGCTGTTTCCAAGAGCTAGCTGTTACAAAGTATGCTGCAATAAACATGGTGATGTATGTATCCTTGATTTAAGAGGCCTTTAAGCCTGGGAAGGTAACTAGCAGACAGATAGCTGAGTAAAATAGTATTTTAGTTTTAGTATTTTTAGTTTTAGTTTATAGTATTTTAGTTTTAGTTTTTTTGAGAAATATTCATATGAATTTCCATAGTGGTTGTACTAGTTTACACTCCCATCAGCAATGTGGAAGAGTTTATTTTCCCCCACATCCTCACCAGGATTTGTTGCTACTAGATTTTTTGATGATAGCCATTTTTTTTTTTGGTAAGATGATATCTCAAAACGGTTTTAATTTCTATTCATCTTCATGCCAGCAATGTTGAACCTTTTTTCATATATTTGTTGTCCACCTGTACCTCTTTTGAGAAGTGTCTATGAATTTAGATTGCACTTTTTTCATTGAGTTTTATTTTAGGGAGTCTAATTTTAAATTTAAATTTCTCAAATATTAAATTTAGGGTGGTCTATCTTTAAAATTTGCAAAATATAGTAGAAGACTCTAAAAAAGTATTCTTCTGGTTTGCCCAAAAAGCCTACCTTATTAGAAATTGATAACTCATACTTATTAATTCATAAAATGCTATAGTCTTTCTTTTCTAAAAGAATTTCTCTGATTAAGTCAGTTTAACAAGCTATCTGAATTAAAACTCTTATACCAGTACCTTCCGATGATTCCCTTATGGCTATTTGCTAAATAAGACAATTCTAGGATTAATCAGCCTCTAATTTACAAGTATCATATCATATCATATCATATCCTTGTTTCTTTTATATAAGGGGCAATCTGTGAAAGGTTGATTAAATGGAGATGTGAGAAAAATAATACTGCTATGTGTTATCCTACAATTCTTGAGATTTTGAACTAATCCTATCAGGTTCCCACATGTTCAGAAAGTATACCACTTCCCTAAGTTTGTATTTCCAAAAACTGTTATAGTCAGACCCAGTAGGGATAACTAAGTATAGTGTTCACCATAATGTAGTCTCTCTAATTTACAATATAGCACAGGGGCTGGGGATTTAGCTCAGCGGCACAGCGCCTGCCTGGCAAGCGCAAGGTCGTGAGTTCAATTCCCGGTACCAGAAAAAAACAAAAACAGAACAACAACAACAAAAAAATACAGTATAGCATATTAGAGTATCATGGATCTTAGAGCATCATATATTCCAGTGTGATGAAAGTAATCTAGAATTATGCTATATCATAGCACCATTAATAACATCACCATCACACTCAAATGTGTCTATATTTAGAAAATAAATTCTATAATTTTACTAATTAATAATATAATATTAAGATAATTTTAATATTTACATATGCAATTATATTATTAGGCTGAATCAAAGCACAGATATATTAAAGTATTTTATAAGTAAAAAGCATCTAATATTATGGAAATAGCAATTACTTTAAAATTATACATAATGCAGGTCAAATATTAGCTCATTACATACTACCCATCTGCCCTGGAGTAAAGTATCTTCTACAGTGCTTAATTCTTGTGTCAGTAAAATGGGTTTTGAGTTGATATATTATTGTGAAAGTTAAATCAGGAATATATCAAACACAACAGCAAACATAGATGTTGTTTCAATACCATTTAAAAAAGAATAACCATAAGTGTAATATTGTAGACTATTTATAGCCCTGAAGAACTGTTCATCAGCTTAATCGAAAACCAGACTTACTGCTTTGGTAGAATCCATTTTAAGGTGAAATTAACAGTTGCTTCACTTATCACAGCAAGCAACCCAATTTGCTAAAAATAACAGAGAGGAACCTGCTGTATTCCAAAGATGCACATTGGATCACTTGAAACAAATAGATTTAAAAAGTCTGAAATGTGGTAGCTTGCTAATTTCTCTCTCATTTTCTCATGCATCATTTTCCCTTATTTTTAACCAAAGCCTTAGAGTTTCTTCAGAAATAAGTTGTCACTCTTGACATAGTATCCCACTGTGTCCTGAGAAATTATTCTTTAAACAAAAACAACAAAAAATGGCTCTACATGGAAATTTCCACACAGTATTTTTGAGATATTACACAGTGGATGTGGCAAATTTTCATTTATCACATATTACATGTATTTACAGGGAGAATATAACAACACAAGTGAAATTCTCATGAAATTGAAGTTGAGATTTAATCTCAAAATACTGTTATACTTGGCAAATATTTTGAAATTGATATTAATAACAGCTCATAACAAATTCAAATATATTTACACTTGTTCATCTATATATGAACAAGTGTAAATAATTCTCCAATCTAAGTAGTTGTAGAAGGTAGCAATTTTAGGATTTGGACAGTGATTGACTGTCCTCACGAGTCGGTTTCTCATTGTACGTTCTAATTTTTACACCATTCGTATTCCTTTGTCTTCTTAAAATGCAGATGTTATGTAATGCTGATAATTGTACCACCAAGTCCCTCTACAGATACAAAGAAATAAGCACTTCATGTGAAATTATATGTAAGGGAGACAGGAAGTTATAGGGTGTGTGCATTGGAGGTTCACTGGACATTTCAAAGAAAAATGTAAGTTTGGCAATTACACACATTTAAGTATCACAAAAGCAAAAGGAGTGAAATATTTTACTTAAAAATCAAGTAGGAATAGAAAAGAAAAAAATAAGTAAGTTCAAACAGGATATCTCAACATGTAAATGTCTGTAAGAGGAAAATATTTGAGTAAACTTGAGTGAAATTAAGTGGCATGGACTGGATGTACAATTTCTGTTTGGTCATGTAAAGAACTTGAAGTTATCAGTCCTATGCCTGAGTTTAAAACATTATATATACATATACATACACACATACACGTGTATATACTTATGAATAAGTTGATTGCTCTAGCTCAAAGTGAAAACTGAGCTGGAGGGCAAACCATGATCCTTAAATCTAGAAAGAAAGACTAACTTACAGAGACACAACCACGGTCTGACAACTTCAAACAAAAGTGTGTTCAAGAGTAATTAAATGGAAAACATATAGCGGTAGGAATTTTGAAAAACAGCTAGATACTTAAGTATTAAAAAATATTCTAAGTATCTTTGACTTGGCAGGGGCGGATATTTTGTTCATGTTATGTCCAGGAACTCCAATATATTTTCACGGCTATGATCTGAGAAATGTCTTCCAACCCAAGAGAAGGTAAGATTCTGTGAAATACATCAAGAGGTTCTTGAATAACAAAAGGTTTGGCTTCTAGAAGAAAAGAATTGTAGAACCTAATCCTTGCTGAGGGAAGTGATTTTCTCTTATGTTAGATTGCCTTTCTGTCTGACTTCCTGGGGCTTGAAACAAAATCTATGGGGGCCAGTATTTCAATGAAATCATCTGAGAATACTATAGCCAGAGAATGGAATACTGGCCTGGGAAGATTTAAAAGAAAGGTTTTAACAGTGTAGAAGCAATTATGAAGACCATAACCTCAGAAAACAGGTTTACCACATTTGGGGGAGGGATTGCTGGAAACGAGGAAAACCCTCCACAGTCTGAAAACCAGGATCGAAAATGATACAGATAAAAGAAGCATAATTAATATACTAAGGGGTTTAATGGATAATGTAGACAGCACGCAAGAACAAACAAGCAATTTAAGCAGGAAAATGACAAGTTTAAGAATCTCTGAGAACGAAAAGTTAATACTAACAACTAGGAAGAAACAGAAATGAAAAATATCTCAGTCAGGTTCTTCAGTAGAAGTGACAAAGCTGGAGAAAAAAAACAGTAACTTTAGAGGCAAGTCAATAACTTTTAAATGGAAAAATGAATCAAAAGGAAAGAAAAGTGTAATAGGAGAAAACCTATTCCTAACTGAAATATCAGACAGAGACAGAGTAAAAAGAGAAAGAAATGAAAGAACTATTTGAAGTAATTGTAGTAAACATTGCCAACATAAAGAAAAACCATAGATGCAGAAAGAATAACTGTTGTTAATTTCCTATCATCTTGTTTTGACGTTCTGTATCATTTTTATTGCTTTTTTGTTGCTTTAATATGGAAAAAATGAAAGGAAATCAAAACATAAAGGGAGGAGAGAAGGAAGCGAGGGGAAGGGGAAGAGAAAGAAATTTTGACATGTAATGAATATGTGCCGATAGAAGTAAAAATTAAAATTAAAACGAAAGATACCATTTCAAACCTACCAGAATAGCTATAAATTTTAAGAGAAGACAAGTGTTGGTGAGGATGAGGAGAAACTAGAATCTTCATAAGACTCATGACAATACCATAAAATGATGAAATTACTTTGTAATACTTTTAGGCAACTTCCTAAAATGTTAAACGTGGGGTTACCATATGTCCAGCAATCCCTTTTCTATGTAATGATTCAAAAATCTATACATAGGGGCTGGGGATTTAGCTCAGCGGCAAAAGTGCCTGCCTGGCAAGCGCAAGGTCGTGAGTTCGGTTCCCGGTACCGGAGAAAAACCAAAAACAAAACAAAACAAAAATCTATACATATATTGAACTTGTACAATAATGTGCATAGCGGAATTACTCATAATTTCCCAAAATGGATACATTCTTCCCTGTAAACCAGTGAATCAGCAAAGGATGCATTAATAGCAATCTCCTTCGCTCTGGATGATTTCAAGGAAAAACAGGTGTGTGTAGAGAAAAGACATTAAGACTCATTGTCTTCACATAGAGTTAAAAAGTCCACCCAGAAAATAAGATGGGTGTCTAACTCTTAAAAACTATCTTTCTAGCTATCATTCTATACATATATATTGCTGAAGACTAATGGTTTATTGAAAGGAACAGTTAATGCCTATTTTTTTTTCTTTTTGACCATTTTTCATGCTTCTATATGGTAATCTGAACAACTAATTTGAAGACAACAGTATGCAGTATAATAACCATTGGTGAATTCCTTAAAAGAAAAACTATCTTTCTAGTGGACCAAACTTGGACCAAATTATCATCATCATCATTTTTTCTTAGTGTTAGGGATTCAAAATAAAGCCTTGCGCAAGCATTTTACCACTAAGATACATCCCCATTCTTTGTGCATAAAATTTAATAAATTGTTCTTCTTTGTTAAGAAAACAGTCACCTTTCAAGGATCAATAAGAAGAATATGGAATTCTGCTTCCATTATTTCACATTGTGATCAATATTTTGTAACTAGAAATGAAATTTCTATGTGATGCTAGTATGTCTGTACTTGTGTTCAAAACTGATCACTCAGATGTTTTGCTATTGTAATCTGTGTTCTTTTCTTTGAAACATTAAGGGAACTTAAAAATGCATTATATGTCACAATTTGGATTATTTATTTTAAGGACACAGGTAAGAAATAGATTCAGTGTATAGGAAATGATAACTTTTCCTTGTATATTAGATATTTCCTTTATGAATGTCTCTTGTAGAACCTATAAAATAGAATTACAGATATAGTTTACAAATATTTCTCCCTTAGTAGACTCCTGATGTATTCGTTAATTCTACTGTCTGGTAATACAGTCCCGGGCTAGAAAGAGTTACTACTGTGTTCTTAAAGTAGTTGAGCACAGGAGTATTAGGTATTAGGAAGAAAACAGCTCTGAAGTCTTCACTACAGAAATACATATTTTTTAGAATTGATGTTTAAATGCTTCTATTGGTGAACATAGGAATAACATGTATTTAGCAGCCAGTTGAAATATTTATGTGATTATGCTTCTGAAATGACAATCATGCATCATGACATTCAGTAGGTACAACATTAATGGCAGTTTTTACACATGAAAAGACACTTGATTATATTTTAAATACTGTAGACATCAACTTCAATTTATTGACTGCATTGTAATTAATTTTATTTGAAAAAAATTCTTTTATGACAGCTAAACTCAGTATACAGTATAGCTTATTAGTTTGAATTATTTAATACTGTTAAATCATCAAAAGTAATGATTGTCTTGTCTAGAAATTTTTTAAAAATGAGCTTTCCTCTTTTTTTCAGTACTTGATAATGGCATTATAATGAATGCTTTATGAAATAAAAACTGAGGGAAAGTTTTTTTTAAAGATAGAAGGCAGATTTTATTTAAAGGAGCCACTGTGATAAGCAAAGGTACCACTACCACAGGCTCCTGCAGTGAGGCAGAGATTGAAGTTCACTGCTAAGAAAGTTTCTTTGTAAATTTAGTAACAGAAACAAAAAACAGGTATTTATTATCAGTTTTCACAGATCATTGTTCAGTCAGTAAGGGGAATTCATTGCTATATGAGTAATAAATAGGTCCTTGTAGTGAAAGCTTCAAGAATGACGCTATATTTAGAGTAGTTACTATTAAATGTTTCTTTTATAAAATGAGAAAATAGCAATAAAAACTAAGACTACAACTTTATTTTAATGAAAGGATGATTTACTTCAATTAGATATATACAGATTTGTACTGCAGTCATAATTCTTAGTTTTTCTTGTATCACACCTCAGTTCATTTAAGTTTGCTGTAAGTTTACATCCAAAAAATTATAAATTATCCATGAAATTTAGGAACTAAAGAGGAAAGGGCCAAGGGCTGGGGATTTAGCTCAGTGGTAAAGCGCCTGCCTGGCAAGAGCAAGGTTGTGAGTTTGGTTCCTGGTACCGGAGAAAAACAAAACAAAACAAAACAAAATAAAACAAAACAAAACAAAAAAAAAAAAAGAGGAAAGGGACAAAAGGGAGATTTTGGGAAGACAAATTGAACATAAATAAGAAAGTTCATGTAAGCCAAATTTACAATTCATAACTTTAAAGCCATCAAATAAATCTTTGAATACATGGGAAATTCTTTCAAGGAACATGATTTTTCAAAAGTACATTCATATACTAAGAATTGGTTTGTTTGCCATTTTACTCTATTTCATTGGTTACCACTTAATTATAACAGGGAATGGAAGAAAAAGTTTATTTTATGCATACGTATTCACAGTCTACAATTGACAAAGCCTTGTTTGACAGTGAGATTAATAATTCACCTCTGAATGTGAATATGTCAAACAAGTATTTTATAATAGGCAAAATCATAGCAAGTACAAAAATCAAATCAAATTTACCAGCATCCTTATCTTCCATTTTATATATAGTCATTTATTTTACTTAAGATAATGAGATAATGCAACATTGTTTTTCCAAATATTTTGGTCAGATTTAATAAATTTGGGTCAAAATTATATTAATCAATTGATCAATCAATAGATAGATACTGTTTTTAGTAATTAACAAGAATTTTTGCAAGATATTTCACTATGTGCCATCCACACATAAACACTGAAGCCTGAGTAATTTAACTCCTTTGGGAATTTTTTTTTGGGGGGGTGCCAGGAATCGAACTCATGACCTTCTGCTTGCCAGGCAGGCACTGTGCCACTGAGCTTTATTTTAAGAATTTATGTGGATTATGATATAGTCACTAAATATGAGAAATTAGGCTCTGTATCAATTTTATTTTATACAATCTTATGTCATCATTTTCTTTCTGCTGGAAATATTTCATTACATTAATTTGAATAATTACAGATTTTACATAGTGAATCTTATAAAATAAATTTATTAAGGGTAATAATAGTAGTAATAAATGTCTTTGAATGCTGGGAGGATAGCTCAGTGACACAGTGCCTGCCTGGTAAGTATGAGGTCCTGAGTTCAATTACCAGTACTGACAAAAAAAAAAATGTCCTGGAAAAACTCATAAGTGTTGTTGAAAATTTAATTTTTAGAAAAAGACTTTAAAATATCTTTGTCACCAAAATAAAATTTTAGCATTATTCCACTAGTTTACGTTGGTTAGAAATTACCCCAGCTATGAAATATTTACCTTAGTAATCCAGCTGGGTAAAATTGGCAAAGTTTAAAATGAAAAAAAAAAAAAAAAACGTTGATTTGGTGAATAATCTTACAGAGGTAAGAATATTTTTCTCATGAAATGTAAATTAGAAGAAAAAAGTTAAATAGACACATGTGAGCACCAATTCCCTTGGTATCTCAGGAACTTTCTGCCCTTAATGAATGTCAGTAAATAAATATGCAAATTAATGTCAAATTTATCTTTTGTTTTATTGATTGCTACATACTCTGAAACACAATGTTATCAATAGAAAACTATGACTTTCAAAATAAGTGTAAAGACATTTATTATTCAAGTTATCACATGTAAGCAACCTAGTAAAATTATTAGCATAATCCCCTAAGGCAGTGTTTATCATCTCTTTACATTTACTTGCTATGCCTTCAACTAGTTATAAATGGAATTTAGAAATATTTCAATTAAGCACAAATTATTGTGGATGCTTACTGATTTTCTACTCATCTATACAGAACTTATCAACTATTCAAGGGAAAATTGCTTCTGTATTATCTTTCATTGCTCTTACAATTAACAGGATTTATACAAAGCATAAAAGTACATTTTATGATATTTAAACATAAAGCAATCTGTATTTATTTAGCCCAGATAAATTTCTGTCAGTAAGGAAAGAAGAAATTTTCAGTAACCCTATTGGAAATCTTTTATTGGGAAATCTTAGCATAAAGGTAAACAGCTGTTATTCTAGAGTTCGTGTTTTTAATGTACTAAAGGCCACATTTTAGTTGCTTCTCTCATTTACAGTTTATTTTATCTTTCTGTGTACTATTTCTAATATTTATCTAAATCCTTTGTTCCTTCCTGGTATCTCCCACTTCCTCCTCATGGGACCCCAGATCTTTCTATGGGAACTTTTATTTCCAACTCTGAAAGGTGGCATCCCAACAATTTTCTAAGGGAATCTATAACTTTAAAAAATTTGTATGAATATTTTATTCTCATTATATTTTAACTTTACTAGAGTACTTCATTACCTTCAAATTTTACTCTATTTCTACATACTGAACAAGAAATACTTAAGATTATGCACCATGTTAATACTATATGTTATTAGATGAATTATATTATGTGTTAAATATGCACAAACATAGAGCGATTTTAGGTCATCTCTATGTTGATGGTCTAACAACTTGATTTGTATATTTCAACACAAATAGCATCTAATTTTAAAATATCTTTGAACTTTAGAAATTAATTCAACTGTTATAAGTTTCTGCAAATTATTATACTGACATATGTCCCACCTTACTACACTTTTCCCACTACATTTTAGACATAACTTCCTCATACAGTATTAATTGTATTGATTAACTTAATGTATATCTTCTAAGTAGTATATATTTGTGTGAATATAAAGTACAATAACTTTTTTTACTAATTGATAGCCTATTATATTCAAATTTCTTTCCTTTTTTACTCTAATAGAGAAAATTATTATTGTAGAAAACTTATCTAAAAATTTGTGCCCCAGTTACTAGTTGAACTTTACATTATTAATATTTTTAGCCATCACAATAAATTCTCTGAAGTGCTATTATATCTTTGTTTATTTTATAAATCAAAAATTGGAAGTACAGAGTAGGTAAGTCACCAAAGATTAAACAGTTTGGTAGAGCTAGAATGCAAATCCAAGTGAATTAAGTGCAATGTCTTTTTCTTACTCATAGCCATAAATCCTGAACACTATTCCATTTAAAGAATTAAAGGACACGAGTATTATCTTCCTTACCTCCTTTTCTTGTCCTTCCTTTTTTCCCTCCTTCCATTTCACTTTTTACTTTATTTGAAATGAGATCTTTCAATTTTGCAAGGTTGGCCTCAAACTTAGGATCCTCCTGCTTTAGTCTTCCGTGTTCCTGGGATTATAAATACTCCCCATCACTCCTGGCTGGAATAGCAGTACTTTCAACATTTTCGGCTTTATCTCTATTCATATTACTTTTGACTGGTTTTCTGTTGTAAGAAAAGACCATCCAAATATATATATCATTTGCAATTCATGTACATATTTTTTTCAAGGTTAAATTATTAGAAGAACTACTCAGTCAACTGGGTTGAGAAATTACTTTTAAAAACTGACAGGAATGGAAATATAACTTGGAGATGGAGCACTTACCTGACATGTGAAAGGCCCTGCATTGAACACGAAAGACTGCACACACAGACACACAGACATACAGATACACACACACACACAGTGAATCAGTAGAATATAAAATGAAATTTTTACCAGCTTTTAAAAATTTATTATAATTCCTTATTATGGGTTACTTTATCAAGAAGTCTTTCTTCATGTTGTCTTTCATTATCATCTTGATAATTCTTGCACGAATGTCAGAATTTGCTTGTTGTGCTTGAAATTATTAAATTTTAATTTGGTTTGTTTGCATTAGCACAGGACTTATTAAATAGTTAGTTTTTATTCAGCTTGTCTTTTTATTTTGTTCCATAGTTTTATACCTTTTGCTCTTACAGTCGTCCTCATTTCATTTCAGATGTTATCAGTGGGACTAAAAACTTTTCCATTTCTGTTTCTTATGGGTGACAGAGAGCCTGCGAGGAAAACGATGTGCTTTGTACGATGGCCTTGTGCTGAGAGATCTCACTGACTTCTCTTATGTTCTCTGGGACAGCCTATTTAGATGATAATATCTTCTGCAAATAATGAAAGTTTTATCTTTTCTTTAATGTTTCTACACACCCAATTTTTTATTTTTTGTTTTGAACACTGGCTGTGACTTCAGTACATTTTCTTAAATTTTTAGTTTCTTTTTTTAAAGTAGCTTAGTTGAGATATTACTTATATAGCATATAAGTTACCTGTTTTCAGTGTGCAGTCCAATTCTCTAAAGCAGATTGAAAGACTTTGGCAAATGTCGCTGTAGTGAAACTGTATAACATTCTGTCATCCTAAAATATCCCTGTGCCCATGTGTAGTTACTGCCCGTTTCCATCCCTGTCTCCAGCGACCTGCGGTCTCCCAGTACATCACACAGTACTAAGTAACTTGTCAGGCAAATTTATCTTGCCTCTGTCTTGTAACACAGTTCTAGAACTAGTACACTGTGATGTATGGTTTGAACAACCAGCACTTTGTCGAATGAGTTTAGTTTCCTTTTATTTTGAATGTAATAAAGGATTTTTGCTAGAAACTTATCTTTAATTTTGTATGCTTTCCTGAATCCAATCAAGTGAAAATTTTTTCTGATTGTGTATAATTTTTCAAACAAATCTTAAGTTGAGCTACCTTTCCATGTTTTTCTTTGACTCCACTTGCATATGAAGTTTTTGTATTCTCAGAAATCTATCTTGTCTAGTCTATGGCTGCATGGCAAGTAGTTTACAACAATAATTGGTTATTGGCCCTCCAGATTTTTTAAAATACAGGATTTGACAGCATCTCCATTTGTAGCTCTGGTTCAGCACTCCTCATAGGGTGTTGTAATTAGAGATGTAATCATCTGACTACGTGGACTTTTTTTTTTTTTTTGGTTTTTCTCCGGTACCGGGAACCGAACTCAAGACCTTGCGCTTGCCAGGCAGACGCTTTGCCGCTGAGCTAAATCCCCAGCCCCCTGACTACATGGACTTTATGGTGAGATTTTTTTCTGTCTTCTCACCAATTTCACAATGGCTTCTCCCAAATTAGCGCTTCAATAGACCAGGATAGAAATGCTAGATAATGTTTCTTATGATCTAGCTTTGGATGAAAATTACTTTTTTAAGTTAAAAGTATCTTCTTCCATTTCTTTTCTGAATTCACTCAGCCCATTTTTTTTTTTTAATTTGCTCTTGGTTTTCTCTATTTCATCCTAGGTTTTAAATTCCAAATTCAACACAGTTTTGCTATAGAGTGAGTAAAATTATTTTTTGGAACCTCAACTTGAGTTTTTTTCCCAGTTGCTATCTGGATTTTTTGTGGGGGTTGGAAAAGGACCTCAATTAATTTGTGCAAATTATTTAAAAATCCTCTTTTTTTTAAATTTTTTTAAATTTTTAAAAATCCTTTAATCCAATCCTCTAATGGCTATTTACATCAGTTATTCCTTTTTTATCTTCCCTTACCTACCAGTTGCCAAAACTTATAGTTTCTTTATTCTTCCCTTTTTCTCCCCCAAACATTACACATTAAAATAGCATCCCTGTAAATAATATTTGTTCTTTTTACGGTAACTGGCTGTTTCCCTTTGAAATTAGGTTTGAGCCTATGTGTGTGTATGTGTGTATGTGTGTGTGTGTGTGTGTGTGTGTGTGCTTTATTGGAGACTGAACCCAAGGTTTTCATGAATATTAGGTAAATGCTTTATCAATTAGCTACATATCCAGTGTTTTAAATTTCTTTTTTTTTTTTATTTTGTGACAGGATCTCCCTAAGCCGTTTAGGTTGGTCCTGAACTTGCAATTCTCTTGCCTCAGGTAAGATTTCAAGCATGCACTACCGCCGAGCCTGGTGGCTGAAGTCTTTTGAAAAGCACTATCTCTTTAATTCACAATGTCACCATTGTATATTGGTTTTGAGACTGTGGAAAATGTCCTGCACATGATGATCTTATTGCTTTATTACATTTTTAGTATTTTAAAATTTAGAAAGGCTTAAATCATTCTGAGCCCTGCCCCACTTTTCCATAGCTTCTTTCCCTAGCATCTTCGCTTCATCTTATTCACAAAGTAAAATAGTGTGAAGAGGAGATGGATGCAAAGGGCACATCACGCTGTGATTTATTGATTTTTCTTATTAGACTCACAGGAAATTTACAGTTTTGAAAAGTATTACTTCTACACAGTTGCTATTTTCTTCAGCCCCCTGGAAACTCAGATCTTGTTTTCGTTATCTTTTATTATCACTTTAAATTTTAATTAAATTGTTTGGTATATTAACATTTGATACAGCTCTTGATATGGTTGGACTAAGGTGTAGTATTTTATTGTATGTTATTTATTTGGTTCTTTTTCCTATTCCTTTCCTATCTTTGTGCTTTTAGTTGATTTTTTGTTACATTTTTTAATGACTCCACTTTTATTAATCTATTGCCTTCCTGCTGTGCTACTTTGCATTATTTTCCATTGGCCACTCAGGGTTTTAAAATATAGATCCATCACCTTTATGCTGTGGTAACAGTTACTTTTTCAATCACTCCTATATGGTGCAAAACTTTGCAAACACATTGGTTCATTCGATAACTGAATTGTCTTTTATGAAGTAGTTGTATTACATTATTATACATTTTGCTTGGGATAGTCATACTTTTTTTAAATAGAAGACCTAACATTTGCCAGATATTTACCAATGCTAGGGCCTTCTTTAATTCCTGAACATCTAAGTTGTCTTCTAGAGTCACTTCACTTTGATGTAAAATTTTCTTATTTTTTGGAGTATCATGTACTGATAAAATCAATTTAACATTGTCTGAACATCTATTTATGTGGCCTTGACTTTTTGGGTAGGATTTTGCATTTAGAACTATTTTAGTCTTGTTTTGTTCTCTTAACACATAAGGGACATGGGTTCATGGATATGTTTTTTTCTGTTCTCTAATGAGAGAGCTATGGCAGCTGGGCTATCATTTCCTTATATTTAATGTGTCATTCTTTTCTGTGGGTTTTCAAAATTTTCGCTCATTTTTGGTTTTGCCATCTAGTGATAATCATGATTTTTAAGTTTTAATTGTTTCTGTTTAAGTCTGAGCTTTTAAATATCTGCAAATATACGTCTGTCATAAATTTGGAAAGCTTTGAATTTTTCTATCTTCAAACCACTTTTCACTTTTTTTTTCATGCCTTCAATTACTTGTACATTAAAAGCATTTGTATTGGACTACTCAAACCTAAGAATTTTTCTGATTTTTAAAGATTTTATTTTTTAGTTGGAAATTTGATGTTAATTTCTATTCTTAAACTCATTGACATATTCTTTTGTTTAACTTACACTCTGCAGTTAAGTAATTTTCCTCATGTGTGTTATATTTTAAAGTATTCCCTTGAAACATTTATTATTTTAATTCTTTTCTTTTTTTACTTTAATTCATCATATCTGTGTTGGACTTTGCTGCCAGTTTTAATATATACACCAAAGTCCTTATCTCACAATTTTATCATCTAGACATTCTGAGGATTGCTATATTGTTTTTCTTTTGAAATTGGATAGAAATTTTTTGGTTCAATATATGCTCAGTAATTATAGTTCTGTAACAGTATCTGGGTATGATGGAAACCAGACTCTATGTCTTTCTGAAAAGTGTTTATATTTCTCTGTTGTTTGTAGAAAATTATCTGGTGTAGCATCAAATTGCAATCTGTATATAGCTGCAATGGTAAAAGGCCTGGGTCATTATACAGGTTGCCTTGAATCAGTGTCTTAACCTTTCGTTCTTACACACAAAGATGCCTGGAAAGAACGTAACACCAGATCTAGGATCTTCTTCTTTCCTTTTCTTTATTGTTTTAAGTTTTTATTAGTACATTTGAATAAATGATTACATTCACTATAGGGAATTGGTTCTCGCATTTTTCAGTTCTGCTGCACATATTTTCATACGATTTTTAATCTCCTGGATTTCAGATCAAAACCTTTTCATGAACTCTAATTCTTTGGCAAAGTGGGCATGTATGTTTTGTGTCATTTTGTTTAGCTCATCTAGCTTTCGCGCAGTGTCTTCCGAGAGCTCCTGAATCTTTTTCTGGTTACTACTTTCACTCTATGTTTAGTTATATTGTAAGTCTGCTGAGTATCGCTTTGAGCTGTTTTCCAACTTCCTCTGCTATGCTTTCAAGTAACTCAGGTGTGTGGCTTATATTATTTTGCCCATTGTTGACACCTGGATTGACTTCTGGTGAGTTCGGCGTTTTGGGAGGCTTTTTTGTTTTTTCTTTTTTTTTCCAGTACCGGGAATCGAACTCAGGACCTCTCTTTTGCTGGGCAGGAGCTGTGCCACTGAGCTAACTCCCGAGCCCCTATTGTTCTTTTTGTTTGTTTGTTTGTCTGTGTGTTTTATGCTGAGGTTTGTGGATGCTTATAGTCTAAAGACCTCTTTGGTAGTAAAGAGATCCCTTTGGCTACTTTTTAGTGATGTACTTTGGGATTGGCTAACTCTAATCCTTTCCCACAGCTCCAAGCTGTTTATTTAGCCAAGTAGTGAAGTTCTCTGGGAATGCACTCTAGTATTGTTACCGTCAAAGGGCTCTAATTATCCTATTAGATTGTACATGGGTTCCAGAGATCTGTTTCCCTCCTTCTACTCTTTCCCAAGTTATTATTTGCTAGTGTCTCGATCCCAAATCTTGGAGAGGTTGATTTGTTGCTCCATACTGCTTCACCAGGAAGTCTCCAGGGAGACGTCTTTTTCTCTAGCATCTTCTGTATGTTCAGACATGTTTGTCCAGATACATACTAGGATATTTATTACAGTTCCATTTACCTTAACTCTTATCTTTATTTCTGTAACTGCCAATTAAAAGGGCTAGAATAGCACAGAATACCTAGCTTCTTTTCCAAGTTTTAATTTTACTCTAAAATCTACCTGTACTTTTTACACCTCACTTATTTTTCAGCTAACTTTATAGTTGGTATCTGCAACAATGCTATTTCTTGTCTACACTTTATTGCAGAAACATTTATTTGTAGACATTTTTAAAAATACTTTTTTATCTTCTTTAAATATAGTATGTCTATTGTTTTCTCTTACAATTAACCAAACTATTTTTGCAATTTCCAGGTTGCTGTCATACTATTCTGTAACTGTTCCATTTCACACCTTGTATTTTTCAGTTTTCATATTTTTCCTTGATTATTTTTATATTCTTCCTTTCTTCACTGAGATTTTCCATCTATTCACTTATGCAGACTTATGTTTTTGTTGTTCTTAAACAAATTTATTGAACACCACTAATTTCCTTTCCTTAAAATATATGGATCAATTTGACTCTTTTTCTATTTGTAACTTATTTCTCTTGCTTATACTATCCTGTTTTTTGTATTCTATGCAATTGATTGAGCAGTAGAAATTGTGTACACTACATTTGTCATTAATGAAGATTTGCTACTGCTTTCTGATTTTTTTCTTAATAGTTAATGAAATCATAGCTGAGGTACTCAAATTTAAAAAATTTATTTTGCCTATCTTTTAATCAAAATATGTTTTATTTTACCTGCTATCTTTGAGAAAAGTCTTTGTGCTTAGAATATCATTTTTTGTACAAAAGGAGAATTCAGTGGAAAGCTTGGGGTATATTCTGAGTTCCTATAACATGGCAAATCTCAAAGTCAAATTTCAATCTCTCTTAAACTGGGTTGTAGTTGGTATACTAGCTCAGAAATTTTAGTCTTGTCATTGATGTTTTCAGATAAATCTTTACAGTCATCTCAACTAGGCACACAATCCAAGTTTCCAGCAAAGATTTAAATGTATTTTAGAGTTCCAAATCTCTTTACACTCTTTTCCAGGATTTCTAGCCACCTTGACAACTTTTAAAACTATCTCTATACTTTTCTAAGAAATAAGGCTGATGGTTTCTACCTGATTTCTAGACATCTTGTGCAACATTTGATACTATGTATCCCTCCAGGGGAAAAAACCAGTGTGCAAGAATATCACTCAGTTCCTATTTAATATGGCTAAATGATTCCAAACGTCTACCTCAATACACCCCTGATTATTTTCTATTTTCTTCAAAGTGTATATCTTCCCAGAGATTTAAATTTTTATCTATCAGAGTTAGTTCAATTCAACCCAAGCTACCTCATGATTTCTGGATTAAGGACCTGTCTTGGTTACTTTTCTCTCACTGCTGAAACAAAATACCTGACACCTAATATTAAAGAATGGAAGGTTTATTTAGCTCACATTTTGTGGATGTTTCAGTCCATACTTGGCTGGCTCCAAGGTAGAGTGGCACATGGCAGAGGGCAACTGTTCATGGAAGCGGAAAACAGCAAAAGCAACAGGACCAAAAAGGGAGGAATGGCAGAGAGCAAGCTTCTTTCCCTCCTTTACATTGTGTGGAAATTACTCACCCCAGGGTGAGTGTAGCACTCATACCCATAATTCCAACGTTGGATCATGAATCAATCATAAACTCTAGAAGCCCGCCCCATGACTGCATGAGCCTTTAAGGGGACACATCTAGACAGAAACCATAACCTTCTGGCCCTGGACCCCCAAAGACTCATGTACATCCCTTTATGCAAAAGATATTTTAGGCCATCTCTAAGAGTGGCCAAAGTCCTAACACTTTCAGCATGGCTGAAAAGTCCAAGTTCCAAGGCAAACTCTTAGCTGTCAGCCCCCATACAAATGAAAACAAAGTTAAACATTTTCAACATTCAGTGGCACAAGGTAAACTACCATTCCAAAATGTACAAACAGGGGGATACAAAACATTGAGACTAAAGCAAGTCCAAAGTCCAGCAAGAAAGACATTAATTCTTGTAATTCCATTTGGAACATCCCAAGCAATCTGTTTTAAGTTGTGAGTTCTGAAGGCCTTGTGTGACTCCATCCCTGTGGCACTTCTGGTGATTACAGCTTCCATAGCTTCTCTCTTAGGCCTGCTTTGCTCCCTCTTTGCAGCTTTCCTTAGACAATCCACATTCTTGGTTTTTCCAAAATTCTGAGGTCTCCACTGCACTCTTCGCTTCACACTCACAGCTTCACACAGTGCCCTCTCAGGGGTACATTTCCTGGCCTCCCAGGCCTTTTGAAACAGAGGGAGAAGCCTTCTTAACCTCAGAACTCTTGCATTCTGTATGCACCTAAAACCAGCACCATGTGAACAATTCCAAGGTCTGCTGCTACCTGGAGCAGTAGCCAAGCTTTCCTCTCTCATGGCCATAGGGTAGAATTCCTGGATCACTGGGCATTCTGAACCTGATTCTGAGGAACAAATTCTCTATACAGCCTCAGTTCTGGAACCTGATGCAGCCACTACAGCTGTTCTGGAACATGGTGCTCTACAGCTTTCTTCTCAAAGCAAGGTCTTTCACCTTTGCAGTTTTGAGGGTGTGAAGGGTGGATATTTGTTGCTAATTTTGGTACCCTCAGACCATATATTTTTATTCCCTTGTTCCTTCTCAGCAATGGAGATCTCATCAGCTTTATCTTTGCAGTCCACAGCTTTTACTGGAGCTTTTTTTTTTTTCTGGCCAAATTTACAGTGTTTTAAATCATCCTGCTGGGCCGTTTGCTTTTGATTCTCCACATAAATCTGACTAAAAGCCTCCAACAAGAGCCATGCCACCACCTCAACATTCACCTGCCTTGAAATTTCTTTTGCCAGATTAATTGGTCCACAGCTCTTAATCTCAGTCTCAGGCATATTCTCTGGACACAAGCAAAATGCAGACAAACTTTCTGTTAAGCCCTAAGGTACTTTGTCTGGAGTACAGTACCCAATGCAGTCCTTCTTCCCAGTAGAAAACTCCCAAACCCAGTCTCTATCAGCCTTCTGATCTGAGCTTTGACCAGAATCTCCCATACAGAACAGCCAAAGGCATTCCAGCTCTACTCTTTCAGGCAACATCTTTGAACCTTTCCAAACACTTCTCACAAGCCATTTCCAAAGGCTCTTGTACCACAAGGTCAGGTATAATCATAGCAACAACCCCACTCTCGGTACCAAATTATGTCTTGGTTACTTTTCTCTCATTCTTGAAACAAAAATATCTGATGCCCAAATTTAAGGAAAGAAAGGTTTATTTAGTTTAAAGTTTGTGGGGATGTCAGTCTATATTTGGGTCGCTCCAAGGCAGAGGGGCACATGGCAGAGGGCAAACATTCATGGTGGTGGAAAACAGGAAATCAATAAGAGAAAAAGGGAGGATTGGCAGAGAGTAAGCTTCTTTCCCTCCCTTATATTGTATGCAAACTACCCACCCGAGGGCAGGTGTAGCACTCATATCCATAATTCCAACATTGGACCATGAATCAACCATAAACTCTAGAAGTCTGCCCAATGACTGCATGAGGCTTTGGGGGACACATTCAGAAACATACCATAACAGACTCTTTCTTTTTGTTGTGTATTTATTTGCACACATCTGAAAAATAAATTAATGCAGATGTAACAAACAAATCTGAAACTGTGTTCCAGTAGAGCATACTGAAAATGATGGAAACACTGAAAAAAAGTTTTCCTAAAATAATTGTAGTTTTAACAGAGCTTACCTACTGATTTGCTGTAAATTCTTTTGTCACCTTGAGTTTCTATTATTGAGTAGAACATATCGTGTACTATCTTCCTTTTCCTTTGTCTTTTCTAAATTGTTATTGAACAAATCAATTCCATAAGTCAATGTTCTGTTGTAATAACCCTACCTCAGTGTATCTTAGTCTTTCTTTATTAGCTTTTTGAAGATTGTCCACACTGAGATAATGCTTGTGGAACTCAGGGTGGAGATTCCTCAAAAACCTAAAGGCTCTAAGTTTCCAGTTGGACTTATACAGGACATTGTCATGGCTCTAGGTCTTCAGCTGGACTTGTGCAGGACATTGCCATGGGACCCAGGCTCTCAGCTAAATTCTTTGGATCTCTAATATGGAGATCCAGCACTGTTTTGCATTTGACTGTTTGGGTAAAAATTATAAAATGATACTATAAATTATGTGTCTTGCATTAAATCTGGTCCCTTGCAAAACCTGACTACAACATCCTGTTTTCACTCAGACATGGACATGAATTCCATGTTGTATTGTGAAAGACACACTGATAAAGGAAGAATTAACCAGATTTCAAAACTGCATATCAATTCTAGGCTAGTCAGTTCTTTCAGCTAAAAAGGTTATGAGTCAGGTCGAAATTATATATGAAAACAAGTTTTAAAGAAAAAATTAATGTGTTCATTAAATTTATGTTTAAAGCAAACTCTGAGCAGAAAGGAAAATTTGTTTTTTGAGCCAAATTTTTCCCCCTGAGTTCCTTGGAGTAAATAAATCCTTGTCCACCACCTCCAGAAGTTTCCCTCTGCAAGGACTCCTTGGCTCTGCTTCAGGCTGAAATAAAAAGCAGGCACAGAGCTGAAAATGGCACCAAAGTGACAAATTCAGGCAGTACTTTCATGTGAAATTAAATGCATTCACCATAATGCAAAATATGAACTTTGCTACTTAAAATAATGTGTGTATGTGTATATGTACATATATAAACTCTACACTATGGCTATTGATTTTGCATATATTGTGTAATATAGAAAAAGATGGGTTAGTATTGATTTTCTAAGATTTAAATAATGTTTTTAGGGAAGCACATTGTTGACTGTGTTGGCCCAAGTTTTTTGTTAGGAAGCATAAATGTTAGTGCTGTGGCTAGTTAACAGCAAGGTTCAAATTTGTACCAAAATTTCCATATGTCCATAGGATTTGACATACCTATCAATAATTTTATGGATATCATGAACTATCATACAAATCTATTATCTATCTATCTATATATCTTCTATTATCCCATAGAACATAATTTGTGACACATGTAACTAAGGCATGCATTTTTATGTTCTTTTGTCTTTAAATAAATAAGGAGAATCAGCAATATATAGATTAAAGCATCAAAAAGAAAAAGCATTAACTAACGCTTTCTAGATTTCTATTCTAAGTGTGTACATTTATTTTTTTCCTTTTTTCTTTTTTTATTTTTTTTGGTTTTTCTCCGGTACCGGGAACCAAACTCACGACCTTGCCCTTGCCAGGCAGGTGTTTTGCTGCTGAGCTAAATCCTCAGCCCCTAAGTGTGTACATTTAAATAAATCTTCCAGTCTCCGAAGTATATTTATTTGGAGGCTTTTTTGTTGAAAAAAGGAATGTTTTATTACTATTTACAGGTAATTTTTTTCACAATTGACAGAGCAGATAATCCTTCTCTGCTGGTATAGTAAAATAAGAGATTGTGAGATGATTAAAAGGCTAAAGAACTCTCAGATTTTTATGCTATCAGAACTGATCTGCAAAGAGAAAACTGAAAGTATCGCCATAGGAAGCAGCATATAACTGTAGTCCAATGTAATATTTCAAACTTAAAGGATATGGAAGCTCCAGGTTTATTTTCATAACAAAAAAAGTAGTCCATTAAATTTGCTTCTTTGCCAGAGCCTAGGGTATGTTTGGTGAGGGAGAGCCAATTGTCAGTGGCATAGTAGAAAGGAGAAATTCTTCGGTAATGTCCAAATCATACACTGAAAAAATATAAAGCATAAAGAAAATCACAAAGTATCAAGTAGTGAACAATGTTCACAAATACTAAAAACATATTCACAATAACTCATAAACATATAAATGTAGAGCATGTGTCATGGGAGAAGAAAACAGCAAATTCTGATTTAGTGGAAGCTGTACAACTGTTAATAATAATCCAATTCTGCATAAAACTGCGCTTTCTAGAGAGGAAATGTTGAAGAGTACAAGTGTGCATGCTGGTCTTGGGGACCTGGTGGTTGATGCCTCCCTGTTTGTGGTTCTCAGGGTGGCTAAGTGCATACTTGGAGAACAGGCACGACAGTTTTGGGTGCTCTAATGTACACTGGGTTCCTGAAAGTATGACTTTGGAATGTTTTGAAATCACACTGAAGTTTATTACCTGCCTCAATTATTTCCAAGAGAAGGGAATAATCACAGAGACAGATAAAGAGAAATATTTAATAGGAAGCCAAGAAAGACTTTTGGCAGAAAACTTAATGGTATAATGCCAACATAATAGTGCCATTAGTTGTCATATAAACATTTCAGATTTTAGATGCAACAGAAGTAAGCACAAAAGAAAATTTTATTTTTTTATGTAGATAACTTTCAAAGAAAAGTTCCTGAATTTCAAAATATACCTCAGTATTATAGAAAAATCAGTGTAAGGTAGATACATTGCTAGGTATCATAGACACAATTTAACTTAATTTAAACAATTTAAAAATAATATGGAGAAGGTTGGGTAAAAGGAAAAAATCAAGATTAATTAGGAAAGCCCTGACTATGGAGACTGTCAGGTTGGATAGCAGAATATCTCTGTTATCATTTCTTTAGCAGCATCTTTTACCACTTCATTCTTTGTTCAAACTTCATTTTCTCAAAGGTTTGTGACACAGTAAATCTTCACTCCACTTTTTCTATACTATCTATGAATTCTCTTCTTGAATTATGACACTAAGGAAGCATACAAATTAAAAGCCAAGCCCTGGAAAGGCATCCCTTCTCAAGTGCTATAGTCATTTTTACATGTGTTGTGGTTTACTGTAGATTCATTCTGAAAGCCTCATTTAATCATAGATCTTTGGAAGGCACTGGATTATAGGACATTATAGCTTGCTGTTTGGAAGTGGCGCCAGGTCCAAAAAGGCAGGTCACTGTGGGCATGACTTGGAAAGTTTTTGTCCCTTCCTGACTTTTCTATTTACACTTGGCTTCTCTGCTACTGCGCCGTAAGTAATGTCTCTTCCACCATGTCTCGTGCTGTCCCATCCTGAGTTGGAGCCAGCCCACTATAGACTGAAGCCTCTGTAAACATAGATCCAAAACAAACCCCTCCTCCTTTACATTGTGGATGTTGGATATTGGGTCCCAGTAAGAAGACAGTAACTAAGACAGCATGATAAGTGTTCCTTACGTAAGGGAAGAAAAACCATGGCTTGATTTGCCTATTGTGATAGTTAACTGATTATGTCACCATCACTAAGAAACACCCAACTAAATTCAATTAGAACAATTCTGGGTGTGGCTGAAGGGACTGACAGAAGATAGAAGCCCTCCTGGGTATAAATGGTACCAACATGTAGGACTGTAGTTTGAGACCATCCTGGGCTACCAAAGTGAGCTCAAGACCAGCCTGAAGTACATCATGAAACTCTGTCTCTTTAAAAAAAAAAAAAAAAAAAAAAAAAAAGGTGAGTTCAAGACCAGTCTGAATTGCATGGTGGAGCACTGTCACAAAACAACAAGCGCAACAAAAAAAGTCATGTGACTAAAAATAATTTGGACAGTGAAATGTGACAATATAAATTTAACTAGGAATAAATGTATTATTGTGGTGAATTAACTAATGGTCAACTTGTAACAGCCAGCTGAACTGAATCAGCATGGTCCTGGGTGTAGAAGGCCTGCTGTGGGTTTTGCCAACAGCAGAAAAGCAGAACTGGAGGGGAAGACAATTTGCTGCTGTTTCTCCTGGAGAAGCTTTTCATGCTGGCTTTCCTGATGTGAACTCTGCCTTTCTCATCATCAGAGTGGCTCAGGTACTGACTCTTGCTGAGGATGGCTGCAGTTCTTTTCAGGGGAGCTCTGCTCCTTACTTTAAGTGTTGCTTCCTGGCTCCAGGGCAGATCCCTCAGCCTTCTGGACAGATCCTTCATTCCACTGACACAGACTTTCTAGCTGCCACCACTGACCTTGGGGCCTTCCCTGCGCAGATCCTTGATACAGACTCGCATGAGACATTTTCGTGGGCTCTAGGCCTCCAGTTGACTCATGAAGGACGTTGTCATGAGATCCAGGCCCTCAGCTGGATTCTTTGTGTCTCTTGAGCATGGACAGATTTCCTTTTGCTGTTGACTCTTTGGGTGAACAATATAAAATAACCCTATGCAGTATGTGTCTTGTATTAAATTGTTTCCCTTGCAAACTCTGACTGCAGAGATCATTAATTATGGGAGAATGATGCCCACAATTGGAACACTCTGATAGAAAAGTAAAATTTTCTAGCAAAAAAATGGCTGAATAATGAAATAAAAAATATTTCAAGGGTCATAGAAGCCATATTTCTTTATGCTTTGTGGAAGGTAAAATACAATGTCAGTGAATAGAATATACACTTGAAAAGTAGTATCGGGCTATATCAAGTGGGGTCATGGTTTAAGGTAAAGAAGATATAATCGTTCTTTGCTGCTCTCATTGAATCATATTTAGTTCTCTGATTATTTACGTATCTATCCTTACAGAAGCAAGCATAGGAAACCAGGTTTGTAAAGGGATGCAAAGTACTGTCATCTAAGAAATGTCATTGCCATGATCCCAGACAATAAGACTATTCCCTTCTGTATCATAGTCTCTAACAGTGTTTAATATGTAGTAGATGACAAATAAATTTTTGTAAAATGAAGGAAATTTTGAAAAAAAATGAATGTGAGTATACGGAGTGCATTCAAATATTTGATGAAGGATTAGATTGTTTTTGAAATTATAGAGCTGATCAAATTTTGACCAAATGATGGATTAATCCAGAAGCAGATTGTTTTTAAAGAATAAAGTACACTGGCTACTTGGTAGTTGATTAAGGGTAAGTCTGAAGATTAACTAGTTTTATTACTTCTAAAAGGATTCAAAATAGAGTCAGTGCTAAAATTTATTTGAAAAATGATTTTGAAGTGTTATTAAACTTTTATAATCTATAATTGTGTATTATCTCTTCTTTCATTTTTCTAATTGCCCAGATAATAATAAAACCCTGCTGGTAAAATTAATAGAGTTTTTAAGTTGTCTTTATATGCTAAACTTTTGCATAATGCTAAGTAAAGACTATCAGTTATTTCCTTTGAAAGTCAGAGAATGTACAGCTCAAAAATGATAACATAGAATTGATCATAAAAGTTCACTTACATACATTCACAAAGTTCATTTACTGTACTATTAGACTTTAATTAAGGACTCTTACAGAACGAAATGAGTGTTACCTGTTAAGTCAGATGGCCTGCTGATATTCTACTAAATCTGAAAACCATGCACTGAGTCATTCTCATTTTCTTATAAAAGGGAATCACATACCTCTGTCCTCACTTTCTGTAGTATATCACTGACTGTATTACTTTTGGAGAGGAATATTTAAATGATAGAACACATTTTATCCCTAATGTCCAACAGAATTGAGTTACTATCATTTCATAGTGTTACTTCTTTTCCTGGCTTATTCTGTAAATGTTAATTTCTTTTTCTCTGGGTATGTCATTTACACTGAGTCTATTAAGACAGAAGGCAGCAGGCTAAAGGTCTAGAGGAAAGTATAGAAACCTGCTCATGTGGAGATGAGAGAGTTCAGATTCCAGTAGCCAATAGCATGATGTGAAAGTAGAGTAAGAAAGTAGTGTACACGGGCCTTTCAGGTGAAAAGTAATAGGAAACAGACGGAGTACAACAGGTAGTAATTGGCAAGATTGGAATTCAGATTTTGAAAAGTTAACTCTGCTGCTGCATGCAAAGGATGAGTAACAGATGAGACTGATAAGCAGATTTTCTTTATTGCGTTACTGTATGGAGAGGAAGAGGGGATGTTAATGACTTTCAATCAGGTATTAATGGTATTCTACATCCGTGTAAGATCTGAGTGAAATGTAAGTTGATGAGGTAACAGCAGATGGAAAAGGCAAAAGAGAGAGAGAGAGAGAAAAAAAAAACAAACCAAAAAACTAGTGTTAGCTCACAGGGTTTGGCTAAATCACTGGGACAAACCATTATTATTGACAAAAATAAGAAGTACTGAAAAAACTGATTCAGAATAATGAATGGGAAGATCAAGTGTCTGTTGCTGAGCTGATAATTCCTGGTGGATATGCTGCATCTAGCTTTAGATACCAAGCATACAGTAGAATCTAATAGGCTAGAGTACAAACACCACGTTACAGTGTCTCTTGAACTGCAATGTCTTGCTTGTTTGGAGAGCTGTGAAGTTCTTTGTGCTGTTCTTCCAAATCAGTCACTTGATTTTTGGTAGTTTTGTAAAAAACATATTATCCTTCAATTTAGTATTTCTTCCTGTGAAGAAAGACATTTATCGATGATTTGAATTTGTCATATAAACTCCATGGAAGCAGGACTTTCTAAAACTGAGAGATAATAATAACTGAAATAAAATTAAGTCTGCTCATTTATGCAGTGCTTAAGGGACTGGGTTTATCACAATTCTTTCACATATCCTGAGAAATTGATCCTGACTTCTGGTATGAATTGTGAATTATTTCGCTCCTAAATAGGGGAGTTCCTTTAAGTACATTTTAACCTTTATGTTTACATCCATTGCTCTTTCCTCACTTCAAGAACATTCTTCCTTTGCTATGGTCTCTGGTTTATATCATCCCATTTTAAAAATTTCCATCTGGAACATTATTGTCTTTAGAGTTTCATGCTTTGCTCTGTTTCAACTTAAATAAATGAGGGGAAAAGCAGATTAGTAAACATCTTCCTGCAGTGTCTCTCATCCATATGTCTCCAAAATACCTGACAACATTTCACTGTACAGCCTAGATTTAGTAATCTACCAGTCAAGTTAGATATATGCATGCCACATTTATTGTGTCAATTTGCCCTTCTCCTTGAAACTGTTTTTCACCTTTCCTTGCATGGACACATAGTTTATCCCAACTCATGGCATCTCCCAGGTTGCTTTGACTTCTGGCCTCGTTTTTTTGCTCATAGGTATCAAAGGAAACTGGAAAGGAGAAAGATCGAGTTGTTTATCACTCCTAACAAACTTGTCCTTTCTTACCTCAACTGGCAATGCCTGTTATCCACAGTTGGAATTCTTAAGACCAACGTCGATGGCTTCCCAATCTCCATGAGGCTTCACCTGCATCATTCTTGTCCTTTGCCCGTTACTGCTTCAGTGTACTATCACACCTTGCTGGGCCTCTTAATCCTGTATACACCTACGCAAAGAGCCCTTTTATTAGAATATCTTACATTAGAAATGAGTTTTTCATAATGCTCTGAACGTTACCCTACTGCATGCAAAGCAATAGCATAAGCATTATAATCAAAAACATCCAAGGACAAAGTAATTCTTCCAGCTCTGCCACTGTAAAACTTTATTTAGCTGTGTATAGATGTAGTTTCAATGCTTCAGCTAAGTCAGTCACAGGTTTGAAAAGCAGATAGAAATAAGAAGCAATTTACTTTGCTGTTACTGTGCTCCATTGCCACTCGGATAAGGGAAATGGGCCAAACCCAGAATACCATCTTTCGTTGAAATAATGTTTCCATAGTTCTTCTGAAACCAAAATATTTATCTGTTAAATTAATGTTAGGGATTGAGTGGTAGTGGTTTGCTTCCTTCTACACAGTTTCAGACAAGATGATAAAAGATAGGAAAAAACTCTTTCACATAAGTACTTTTGACTTAAAGCACAAATATCAGGAGAGAAAGTGTTACAAATATCACATGAAAAAAGTAAACTTTAGAATGCTGCTGTGTGCCATTTCCTTTTGCTCTAGTCCTGCATTTTGGTTGAAATAAAAGGCAAAGTTATTAATTTAAAAGTGTACTTTTGTAATTTATATAAATATAGCATGTGTGTGCACATATATATACAGACAATTACACATAAATCACATATATTATTTTATAATTATTTTATGAAGTTGGACATTATAAAATATTTCTCCATTAATTACCAATATTTAGGATGTATGCACTGGAATTCTTTTGGAAAATATGCACAATATATCACAATTTTATAGTTAATCAGTGCAAGTATTAGGAAGAATTAGACACATATTTCCTTCAAAATCTAGATGCTTAATGTAAGTATTTTAACAATTTCATCAAAAATGACAATACAGATAAGGGGAAGATTATTTGGAGACTGGACCAAGCAGACATATCATTGCACTTTACTTATGTGGAGTGGATACAATACTTTTATCTGAATAAATATTTTTAATATGCAATCTTCCTTAAGTTATTATGAGGGTTTTGTGCCTTCCTTTTGATATTTAATCGTGTCATTTAGGTTATTTAGCATATATTAGTTGAGAACCTAATTTGCACTCCCAATTCTGTGAGATCCAATGGAAATCAATCACTGAATGTATATCTCTTTTCAAAGAACAGTGATGTTGTCAGGGAATGGTATTAGTCATGCTTGTGCAGAGAAACCGGATATATAGATGATAGACAGAAAGACTGATTGATTGATTTCAGGGCATTGCTCACGGGATTGCAAGGGCTGGTGAGTCTGACATGTGCCGGACAGCGCGACTTGCTGAAAACAGAACAGGAGCAAGTGCTGGAGGCTTGGGGCAGAATTTCTTCTTCCTCTGCAATACTTCACTTTTGCTCTTGAGGCCATTCAATTGATTGGATGAGGCCCACCCATATAAGGAGTCTCTCTACATCGTCTAGCTGACAAATCGTGGTGGTAGTTACAGCCATAAAATTCCTTCACAGCAACACCTATATCAATGTTTTATTGAATAATTGAGTAGCATAGTCCAGCGAAGTTGACATACAAAAGTAATCATCAGAGGAAGTAAACAATTTACTGTCCTAAAAACTGATATTTTTATAGTAATTTAAAATAAGCTTATTTTACAGCATATTATCAGGAGTGATCATGTGCAACAGGCCTGTGATCGATGTATTAAAGTTATCAGCGTCATTTTTTCACCAGAGCATGTGAAATGAAAGTGGTACATAAAACGTACCATAAAAGATAACCTGGGGTGGTCTAGCAGTTTGTTGGTCAGTGGTAGAGTGCTTTTGACCCCTAGAATGGCAACTTAAAAATAATAAATGTCTCAGAGAGATCCTTAAGGGAAAGAAATATTAAGAAAATAATTTTAAGGTATTACAATCTATGAGCAATTATTTTAAAGGAATTAAGAGGATTAAAATCATTGGTTCTGAGGTCTAAATATGAAAAAATAAAACCACTTGGCAAGTCATCTTTCATTTCTTTTATCTGGCCTTCCTGATTTCAGTTTTGTCATTGGTAAAATGTGTGTGAAAGTAACCACAAGTGCTGTTAAGAGGAATAATAAAGGAATTCAGTGTAGCATGATGCATGCTACCTCTGTCTCACATATAATTAAAATATGTAGAATTAACTGAGGTTATTCAGACAGTAGCAATCTGCAGACTCTTGTATATCTTTGTACCTTCTGTGGAGATTGAACTTTGTATGTAAGAAATGTTTATAGTCCTTGGGAAAAAAATATATATAATCAGTTTCCATGATTAAATTTCAAGCACAGTGTTACACATAAGTAATTTCTTTGAGACAGGGTCTCACTGTGCAGTTCAGGCTGGCCTTGAGTTCACTTTGTAGCCCAGGCTGGTCTGGAACTCTCAAGGATCCTCCTGCCCAAACCTCCTGAGTGCTGGGATTACAGGCGTGCACCACCATAGCCGACTTTCTTAATTTATTATTAAAGGCTGTCTTCAGGCATTTATTGTTTAAAAAATGACTTCCTTCTGAGATTTGTCATTGTATTTCAGCACTCTGCTGTAATTAAGAAAAAAAAGAGTTGATCTCAGTAATGATCTGTGGTCTCTGTACTAACCTTTAGGATCAAGATATAAAGGAAATAATTCCATTTTTTGGAGTAATCTTTCTTTATCTCTTGCAACAGAGTGAAGACATAGCACTTTGAAAATATAAAAACAGAGTAAATATCTGAAGTACTTTAAAAAGACAAGGAAAAGAAAAAGAAGGAACAAAGAAAATCATAAAAAATAAGAAAATAATTTAAGAACAAATTCAGAGAACCTTAATATTATATTTGATGAGTGTGCTCTATATATTTTTAATGATCACAAAATATAAATTCATATAAATTGGTGAAAGCAATTAGAACATCCTGAAAAAATAATTTGGTTTAGAATATAAATATACATATTACACAAGAGAAATGCCAATGTCTAATAATAGACATATAAAAATCTTTAAAATAATTTCAAGAAAATAAAATTTAGCAGTATTAAAACACTGTGTTTTCCTCTTTAATTGGAAGGCTCTATATCTGTTAAGTCATGCATCTACCCATCTTCTGTCAGTGTAAGGTGACAGATAAGAAGAGATGTGATGTTAATAGTTGTATAAAGTAGTACACATTTCTGGAAGGCAAAGGAAAATAGGAATGAAAAAAGTCTGAAAATGATATGTACCCTTTAAAGCAGAAAATCCTGCTATATGAATTTAGAATTGTGCTAAAATCTGAATGTTTCTGTCCTCCTCTCAAGTTAGATGATGAAACCCAGCACACTGAAGTGATCTATTAAGAGATAAGTCATTTTGGAAGGTGCTTGGAACAGGAGAGCAGAGATCTCCTGAGTGGTACTGTCGCCCTTAGGAAAGATGCCTCAGAGAGCAGCCTTGACCCATCTACTAGAACAGAGATAGCAGATGTTATCTAGGAGAAAAGAGGCCTCATCAGACACAGAGGATGCTGGCATCTTGACCTTGAATTTCCGAGCTTTCATAACTATGAGAATTCTTTTCTTTTCTTTTTAGAAATTTCCAAATCTATTGTAGTTCATTATAGTAATATAAATCAATTTAATCAAATATGTATAGAATGAAGATTCTTGCCCAAAATGTTCAATACAATGATTCCCAATAATGTAAAATAAGAAACTAAATTTCCTCAAATATGAGACATCACAAGTAAAAGGTGTTCTATACAAATGTTCAAAGTCCAATAAAATTCTGTGACAAGAAAAAAAGAAATTTAGAGTGTCACAAAAGCAGAGCTTGTTATACTATCACTATATTTTTTTAAGAAAAAATATTAAAATTTACTGACATAGGACAAAATTTTTTTCATTTTCAATATCTTCTGAAATAAATATGAACTGGTTTCCTAATAAATGATATCAAATAAGGAGGTGTGTAAAAATGTAGAAAATATTTTGGTGAAGAATATTGTTGAATCTAAAACACAACAATCTTAGATCTAATGAATGACAATTAGAAATGAAATTAAAATATATATTTTCATTTCTCTAGTAAGCAACAATTAGAACACCT
This sequence comes from Chinchilla lanigera, assembly GCF_000276665.1. Taxonomy (NCBI): domain Eukaryota; kingdom Metazoa; phylum Chordata; class Mammalia; order Rodentia; family Chinchillidae; genus Chinchilla; species Chinchilla lanigera. Next base: position 20,845,265 of record NW_004955411.1, read on the forward strand.
AAAACAAATTGAGGTGTAATTAGGCTGTTCTTTGAGGCTCCTTGAGAAGTTTTCAAAAAACACAAATTGCATAAGTAAAATTTTAACTCATTTAATTAGGATTAGAAGTAGAAATAAAAATAAGTGATTCATTATGTAAACAGAAAACATGCTTTGTGGATCACTATGGGATCAGTGGTAGTTGTCTATGACCAGGCTTTGTCCTATTAAGCATTGTTCCTCTTTGTCCATAATTTTTAATGAAGCCCATTAGGAATAATACTCCTTTTAAAAGTGAATTTCTGAGCTTCTAGGTTTTTTTATTTCATCTAAGAAAGTTGTAGATTGAAATTAATGATGTATGTTTCACCTCTGTCCTTTTTTTCTAAATGAAAGAAGTCATAATTACTGTGGTTTCTCCCGGCAAATAAAACAAAACTGGCCTTGAAAACATTGATGAAAATGTCACCTTTTTGTTTACCTTTTGTGTATGTGTCTTTTTGAGATAGGCTTTCATTGTGCAGTTCAGACTGGTTTTGAACTCACTTTGTAGCCCAGGCTGGCCTCAAACTCAGAGCAATCCTCCCGCCTCAGCCTCCAGGAGTACTGAGATTACAGGTGTGCACCATTTTGCCCACCACTCCATCTTCTGATTTACTCTGAATAGGTGTAATTGATGTCTGCTTTGCATTATGTCACTTGACTGTAAAGCCTATTAGTGTTTTGTTGGTTGGAAACTGAAGTCATTTACTATGTGCAAAATAAAAATGAGTGAATTCTTCGTATTAGATATAATAAGAATTTATAAATATGCAAATAATTATTTTAGAAATTTGTTAGTAGAAATCATTATGATTTAAACCAATTTAGGGGGGCTGGGGATTTAGCTCAGCGGCAAAGTGCCTGCCTGGCAAGCGCAAGGTCGTGAGTTCGGTTCCTGGTACCAAAGAAAAACCAAAAAAAAAAAAAAAAAAAGTAAATAAAATTAAAAAACCAATTTAGGGAAGGCTAACGTATATATGTGTCCAAAGACAATTTGGATTTATTCTTCACATCAACTACATTAAGTGCATTGATATCCTAGAGACATGGTGACATATTTTATAACCAAGAATCAATGTTTCTCACTATACAAATAATTTCTATAAGTTATTTATATAAAGAAAAAGAATAAACTACTTTAATCCTAAATTAAGAAAGGATTATTATACTGTCAGAGAAGGAAGAAAGGCTTTTTTTCAGCTGCCAGCTGAAATATTTGGGTTGAGTAAAAAATTCCAACTTCTTGCATTTTACCTTATGCTTTTTAATATATTGTGCTATTTAATCTTTTATCTGGATCAGTGCTTACATGTCCATTTTGAAGGTCTCTGCTCTACTAGATGGTTTCCGATTTAAAGGCATTCTTAGGTCATTAGTTTTATAAGTAACATTTTTTCAGGTCACTAAGTTCTCAGAGTTCTTTTTTATGATATATTTTACTTGGTATTTCTGTACATGATCTCTTGATAGACTCCTCTGGGTGAAAGAGCAAAAAGAATAAAGGGTAAAATATGCAGGCAGTAACCTAAACAGCAGGGCGAGAGACTATTCAGTTCCACTTATTTGCATGGACAGGGTGCATAGACTAATTTGCTTATTGGGAAGGTGCATTTTTCTTCAAAGATAGCAGTGCATGTGCAGGTATGGATGTTTTTATGTGTACATTGATAAATATATGTAAAATATTTCTTTGCTTCAACTCTAACCACTATAATGAGAGAATAATTGTTAACACATAGCAGTTGAAGATGTCTTTGCATGTCTTTAAATTTCGTATCCATTCCCCAAAGTTAACTATATGAATGGAAAAAATATTACTATGAGTGGTCCTGCTTGTTTATGTAAATTTAAAATAGGAATAGAGAAAATACTTTTATTATCTTTTCTGGAGAAACTGAAATAGAGCATTTAAATTTTTAAGGAAAGGACTACCTCTTAGAGTTGCCTAAGTCCAGATGGATAAATGGGAAGCACTTTTTTTTTGCACCCCACCATCTTACTTCCAAGATGAGGAAAATGTGCGTCATTCTTAGAGAAAAAGTCCATTACACATCAATTTAAGAGCTAGGGAAAATTGAAAGGATAAAAATAATAAAAGTAATTTTGGCAACCAAGAGCCAAGTGACAGTGACATCCATTTACAGAGAATGAATTGAGAGATGATGAGGAGTGAATTTCTAGAGATGAGACCGAGTTCAGCGATGTACAAGACAGAGTCTGTGTGAGACACATTACATAAAAGTGGCAGAAGGACAATTGCTGAGCAAGGTTGCTACTGGGTAGTAAATATATGGACCTGACGCTTGTGTGTAGGTGAGTTGCCAGACATGACGGGAGTTTGCTATTTTTCCAGAAATGTAGATAATAACAAATATGAAGTGAATAAAAATAGAAGAGTTAAAGTAATTTTCAGATTAGTTTAACCTTTACATCGTTAATCGCTGTTGAATGCATAACATGAAGAAAAAAATGTAGTCATTGGGCAGAAGTTGGTATTTAAATGTGACTATTGTAATTCCCATCAATGAAGTAAGACAGAATGTCTTTCAAAATATGTATTTAAGAACTAAAACCAATTACTTTGACAAATAAATAAAGAAGATTATTAGAATACCTTAGAGGTTTATTTCAACTATTTAATGAAAAAATGAACAGTTTAGAGACTAGATCAGCATATGGTGGGGTTGAACTCATTTTGCAAAAAATTAAGAAACTTAAAAAGCAATCTGCATAAAAATAAAAAGGAATTCTCTGTTTTTAATGTAAAGTTGGTGCATTACTCAGCCTTCCCTTTGCTTGGACAAAATCTCTTCATACTTGCAATTTAAAGGGGAAGAGATTGATTTTGGCTCACAATTTCCATGGGTTCAGTCTGTGATTGACTGGCTCCAAGGTATAAACTACCTGATGGAAGGTCATGGTGGAGAAAAGTTGCTCATAACATGTCCATCAGGAACCAGAGAGAGAGAGAAAAGATGAGCTGGGAATAAAAGTAGACCCTTCCAGTTTACATCCCCAGTGACCCACCTCTAACCAGATCTCACTTCTGAGTAGCAAGTACAGTCACTTAGAACTCATCAGAACAGAACTCATATCAGTTCAGTACTCATACAAGACTCATAGTAAACCCACTGATATAGTACCCATGCAAAACAATTGCCTTTTACAGTCATGATTGTTTTCAGGACATTTTAAATCTAAACTACTACAGCTGGAGCTTCAGTAAGGCAAAGATAGAAGATCTAATTAAGTAATAGGACTGTCCAACACATATGTGTGTATTTTTATTAACCATGTATTTGTTCAACTATTTAAGCTTTTATTCATACTCACTCTAGTGTGGCAGCTGTGGGTAGGAGTTTGGTAATATAACCTTCACACTTCCCATTTTCTTCAGTGCTAATTGTTTTCTAATGAGTATCTGAAACTTTCTAAACAGATGTCAAGGTAGTAACATACCAAGTTAGGCTTCTAATCAGTTACATAAGGATCATGGGCAAATACATTCAATTTTCCTTCCTGGGGTCTGCAAGGTCTGAGAAATGGTTTATCTATATGGTCTCCCAGATGTCTATCATTCTAGCACCAGCTTTCCAAAGACTAATGTGAACATTGAAATATCCATTTTTAATTTTCTTTCCTTCTGTGTTTATTTATTCTTTTCTTATTGTCTGCTTAAACTACGTTCTATATTTACCAAATCTAAGGAAACCTTTTTTTTCCAAAAAATTGCTTTCATAGCTTACAAAAAAGCAGATAATTTTTGAAATAGAGAACAGAAATATTAAGTTTCTAGAGATATAAATTACAGAGTGTAAACTTCAAAATTTCAAAGCAGTTATTCAAAGCACCTAGAAGGAGAAAAATAATAGCATATTTTTCAATATATTGAAAATATAATAATGCATTTGTGGAAAATTCTTAGTGTGAGACATGTTTTCCAAATAATTTTCTCAATATTATTATTAATCAAGATCATTTAAATGTTGGAAGCAAAAGACTAATTCTTTTAGAATTTTCAACATCAGACCATATATTTTTTATTTGAGGAATCTTCTATTTATTTAGGGAAGCTAAACTATGACATCAAAATCTGCTAGGGTTTGTCTTTTTTAATCTTAGACAAGACATATTTCAGATAATCAAAGACAATCATTAGTTTTTAAGATAATAAATTTATTAGGGGAAATAAAAAGGTAATGATATACCGCTTTCATTGTGTATGTAAATTATTCATGTAATATTTGATCATTAAAATAGTATTAGAAGTCAGTATTTTAGTATAATATAGTCAATGAAGTTTCTTGTTATTTCTCTAAGGTACAGTTAAGAATAAGATGCATAATTAACTATATGACTAGGAAAAAGTGAAAGATGTCTCTTAAATAAGGTATTGCTGTGTTGTCTCTGGGTTTTCTTTTTGCCTCATCCATCACTAATGAGGTAATAAGGAAATTAGCAGCCACAAAACACCAATGACTAATGACAAGCAAAACCCCTCAAAGTCTGCTCTTTCTACCTGAAACATGAGGAAATAAATAGTCTGTCAAAAGAGAAAGCATTTAAGTAATAATAGTTCTGCTATGGCCAAGTTCCATAGCGTAACTGTGGACCCATTATAACACTCATGAACAAAATATGAAAGGGACTCATACCCTGTACCCTTAATCAGCTATAAAGGACAATCCTTAAACCCAGGTGTGGTAGTCACACCTATAATATCAATATTTGGGGAGGCTGAGGCAGGGAAATTGCATGTTTGAACCCAGCCTAGTCAACTTAGCATCTTAATTAGACCTTAAAAGAAGGTGTGGGGAGAGAAGCTTGAGGTGTAGCTTGAGGCAAAACCCTTGGCTTCAATCCCCAGTAAGAAAGGTGGGGAGTGGAACAGGGGTTTGTTCCTTCACACCACACTTGCAGCACAATGGGCCAGAAAGCTAAATGAAAAATGGACTTTTATCATCTTTGGAAGACAATTAAAACTTTCATTTCTACCTCAGCCAATGGCGTAAGTAAGGACAACATGGCGATCTTAGACTCCCACCATCACCTGGCTGTAAGGAGGGTCCCTTCCAGTGCCCTTGAGCACAGTCAGAGGAGGACTACGGAGAGTCAGGACTTACTGACACCCAGTGGGAAAGAGCCACATCCTCACCTGGGGAGAAAGGAGCGTTTGGAGCAGTCTCAGACACCTTTGAGTTCCTCAGATAGGACGGCCTGCGTGAATGCCGAATGGAGAACTTCAGTAACACCCTTCCCAAGGATGGGGGGCACTGCCTCACGTCTGAGGTGCCAGTGGCGTCTGTGTGATGAAAGCGTAGTAGGAGAAACCATACAATATATAAAAGTAAGTAAAAACATACCTCGCATGACTCCTCATCTTTCTCAGAATTAAATCCAGGCTGGTTAGTCGGTCCATGGTCCTGAATGAACGACTCCTTCCAACTCTGCGGTCCTACTTTCTGTCATGTTTTTTTATTCACTGTGCTCAGTGATCACTGACTGTTTACAGTTTCCCAACCTGCCCAGCTCCTCGCTGCCTACAGGCCATTTTGCAGCTTGCTCAAGTTCCTCCAGCTCCAAAAGTCTCAATCCTCGGCCAGCTGACGTTTAGCCTCAGAAAGTAACTTCCTAATTGCAAATCCAAGTACAGTTTGCAAGTCTTTTCCATTATATTTTCTGCCTTTGCTCCTGGACCACATCACACATAATTATGCATTTGTCATTTTTTATTTATCTCTCTATCAACACCATGTCCTCCAGGACAACGAAAAGCCTTAGGCTTCACTACAAGCCTTGAAATACAATACATGGCAAATATTCAACAAACACTTCATGACTAGAAAAGAAAGTGCTAGTGGTAGAATTTAGATGTTTGAGTTTATGGGTGTTTAATTTCAGTTTTTCTTCATGTTTCTAGATAAAACAAAAGACTCACATGTAAAATTTGAAATGAAATTTTAGAAGAAATTAGGAGAGATATTTTAAGACATAGGCACAACCACTGATATTTTGGAAAAGACCCAAACAGTACAAGAAACAAAAGCAAACTATATAAAAAGGCTGACATCAAATTAAGATATTTATTCCTATCAGAAGAAACAATCACCAGTGTAGAGAAGGAACTGACAGAGTGATAAAAGCATTTTGCCACCTGTTTATATAACAAAGGATTCATATCCAGAATATATAAAGAACTTCAAAAACTTAGTACATATTTTATGCCTTCAGCACATAGAAATTTAAGTCTCCCATATTCCAAGGATAAGATGACCATACTCAACATATGGCCACTCTATTAAACAGCATTATTATTTAGTATATCTGAGCTAAGACATAACTTACACTTATGTGGTACCTAATAATTATCAAAGAATCCAAAGTCTCCAGTTCAAACAGATATTCAGACAATTTAGTTGGTAATGATTTTGTGGTGCTGTTCCTTCACATGACCTAAAGAAGACAAGGTGCTACACTCATGAGACACTAGGCAGGAGGAAACCTGAAGCTTTATTTAAAATGCCGTACACCCCCAGCATTAAGCATCCTGAACAATATTTGACATCATGGTGTATCTGCAGCTTTTCTTGAGGGGGCCAAAACTATGAGATCTATGTTCAAAACTCATTTTTATTACCAGTTCTAAAAGCTGAACCTGAGGCTCCCCAAAATGTTTTGATTTAACAGGTTTACTTCTACTTTTGTGATACAATAAGAAGTTTATAGTATGTTTAACACTTTATAGACTCCTGAAAAGCTACTCCAGTGTTTGACTTCATATCCTGCCAGGCCAACCTTGCCAAGGGTCCGTGTTGTTTGAGCATTCTTTCTCTATTCTTTTTGTCAAAATAGAAACTGAGAGAATGAAATCACTCATAGTTTCATGCAGGAAAAAAGAAAAATCATAGATACAACTTTTTATAGCTTATTGTTTATCTTTTATATAATCTAAATAAGGAAAAGGGTCTTATTATTTTTAAAATTTATTTTTATTGTAAATTAACATGGTAGAGTAGTATATATTGAGGTCTCAAAATTATCATTATATAAACTAGGACATCACCTAGAATATACACATTGTTGTTGTAAAACTGAAATGCTAGCACAGAATCTAGACCAATATGTTTATTTCATGTTATTCCTGGCCCCTCATTTCTGTCTCTGCTTCCCAGCCACCACAATGGCATGAGCTGCTTTATTCTACTGTGCTTTTTCACCATGCTGTTTCTGCCTTGGGGCCTGCCAACCATGGACTGAATGCATGGAAATCATGAGCCAGAATAAACCCCTGTAATTTACATTGCAGGTTTCTTGTATCTTAGCAATGGGAAAGAATCTGATACAGGACACTTCTTAGATTTTTATGAGAATAACCCAATTAATGATGTTAGCTCTTTCTTCAATGAAAGCTAAGAGAGTGATAAGCTTGAGAGAAAAAAGAAATCAGTATTGTCTCATAAAATGTGAAGTACCTGTTAAGTATTCATACTGAGACTGCCTGGGCAGTTGTGTAGAGGATTGAATCTCAGAAGAAGAGTCAAATCTAGATATAGTCATAGGTTATCAGTTATATTTGAACCCATTGCATTGTATGGTATTGGTGGGTAAGTGTAGATGAAGAATTAGTCTTTGAAAAGTTTAATTTTGAGTCTTGAAAGAGTAAAACAATCAAGAAAATGAAGATGAGCAGGAGAAACCAACAACATAACAAGAAAATCAGTGGAGTGTAGTAAATAATAGACTAGGTAAGAAATGTGATTTAACAGCCAGGACATGGCCAAAATGAGGAAGTGTTCAGCAAGGAAAAATAAGCTTCAGACAGTGATCTGATTAATTTTAATATTGCCTCTCAAACTCAGATATTCTCAGTTTCTTCAAGTAAATTTGGATTTGTACCTCTAGGCCAGCTTTATTTATACACAAAAGCACATTATATAATTCTGAAGAAAGTCTACTAAGGTGTTAATATTTTAGATCAGAGAAACAAAACTTTAATTCCATTTACTCTTCTACAGTCTCCTCATTGGATCTTGGATAGGGAAATAGTTATTTAAAAAACACTGTCTGCTACTGAGAAAAATTATTTAATTTTATTTATTATGCACAAAACACAAAAATAAAATGGATTTTTGACCACTTTAAGAAATATTTTCCTGACACTTGACTCATATGATGAGAAGAGTGTTACACTGAATGTAAAACAGAATGCAGGAACATCCCGATGGTGTTGCGTTTTAAAAATATCCATTTAGCAGTACTTCTTTTCCTTAAGCTTTCTACATTGTGAGACAGACCCAAGAGGAACACGGGCTTTGAAATAATCTAGCCCCACATCCTCAACGCCAGCAATCATTTTGTTTTCCATCCCAGTTTTAACTCGCAGTGGAAAGTAACTTTCTAGCTTCCCAACCTCTGCACCTTCTCATTTTGTCAAGGATCTTTTCATATTAGCAAGCGTTTTGTGCTTTGCAATATTCTTCACCTGCATAAAATTTTCTTTCACACAGTTTGAATACCACTGAGAGTCATCCCAGATGGCCTGTGGAAAAGCATAGTCATTCTTTCTTGTAGCTACTATTTCCCTCATTTCTCTGCACTGCCTAATGTTTTCTTAATTTCTAGCATTCTTTACAGACCCCATTTTGACAACCTATTTGCCATTTATAGTATTACCCTACATGGAGTGTAAAGGGTCATAAATTTTATTTAGTTGTAAACACTTTATTTTTAATTTAAAAAGTACATATTAGCTCAGAAACAGATGAGTCTTGAATATAAAGTATTTTGTAAGGTTTAAGAAAGTTTCCTTTTCAATATGTTAGGATACTTCATTTTGTCCTGGAAAGAAACAATGGTTTTTACACATAGGTCTCATAGATTGAAGTTGTGTAAATATTGTTTTGTATGTTTCCAGCAACTGGTTTCCCTGAGAATCTGAAAACCATACAAATGGAGAGATTATGTTCTTCAGGGAATAGAGGGAATAGAGTTGTTGCTGACTGTGAGAGACAGGGATCTTTCACTGATGCATTCAAATCAGCAGAATTGACTGATACAAACTAGTTAAAAGCTTTTTGTAACACATTTCCATGCCATAAATAGGATTTGTTCAGTGGGTTATTTTATAGACAATAAAGCTTTTCAGATTCTGGAGTTCAGGATATTTATATGGCTTTTAGCTCAGATTATAAGGAAATCTAATTTTAAACACTTACTGTAAATATATTATCTTGGCTACTTTTCTCTCATTGCTGATACAAAATACCTGACACCTAAAATTAAGGAAGGAAAGGTTTATTTATCTTACAGTTTGTGGAGGTTTCAGTCCATACTTGGCTGGCTCCAAGGCAGAGTGGCACACAGCAGAGGGCAAAGGATCATGGTGACAGAACACAGCAAAACAATTAGAGCAAAAGGGAGGAGTGGCAGCAAGTAGCCTCTTTCTTTCCCTTACATATCCAAACTATCTGCCTCAGGGTGGGAGTAGCACTCACACCCATAATCCCAGTATTGGATCATGGATCAGCCGTAAATCCTAGAAGCATATCTGATGACTGCATGAGGATTGGGGGGGCATGCAGACACAAACCATAACATATACAAAACATTTAAAATATATTTTAACTATCTTTCATACAGTTGCAAATGTATAACTTGGTCTGGTTATGTTACTTGAGGAGTGCAAAGATATGTGGTGCCTATAACCTGCTGAGAGGGAAGGGACTTTGGGATTCAGAGGTTGCCCCATTTTAGATGAGACAAGGACATGAACATTTGAAAGTGTTACACATCCCTTCTGGTAAGGCTAGCATGTGGACTCTTAGCCTACAAAGACAATCATTATTCACAGTGCATTCTCCAGAGAAATCTCAATGAAGTTACAAACACATTCTGTTGTTTGCAGTTTGGTCAATTTCCTTCTATATTTCCACATTCCAAAGCACAAGAGAAACTACCTTGTGGAATTAGATATTTCAGAGTTATTTCTCAGTAGATCCACGTCATCCTGAATCTCCCCTCCAGTCAGTCCTGAAGGCAGGAGAAGGGATAGCATTAAAATCATGTTTGAAATTGACATGGATAAATCATATTTAGTAATGTGCAATCATTTAAAATTTATGAGATCTACATGTGATATAATTACTGGAGGCAGGATGGCAAAACAAGTTTTGTAGAAATATTTATTAATTCAGTAAGTCAATTAATATTTATTGAGTACCTACCACATGACAGACATTGCACTAGTTCATGTGTATATAGTCATGAATTCAAAGCAAACAAAATATTTACCCTCCAGGATGTTAAATTTTACTTCTTCTAAAAGCATACTTGAAGGCAATAATTGGAGAAAAATTAAACATATTTCTGCATCTTCACTGAACTGAAACACAAAAATAAATTCCTTAACATTTATATACAAGAATTTCACACTGTAGACCTGACAGAAAAATTCTAGTTGTTTCACAAATACATATGCTCACAATTTTTTAATCAGCTTTTCCAAATGTTACTTCACTGGAAATAACTTTGTGTCCCTTGCCTCTGTATGTGGAGTTGCTCATTGTCCTATCTTGTTCCTCACTACACCTAAAGAGGCCATGTTTGATGGGAAGATGGACATCTTCATCTTCCTCTTCGTCTCTAGGATCATAGGTAACCAGGAGTATTAAGACTTAACCTCTTTTTGTCCAGGTCTTTGAACCAGTTAGCTGAACTTCATCTATAAATAGTCCAATCACTGTGTGAATAAAAAAGCCTGTAATTCTTCAAGAAGCAGTATATTCCTTTTTTCTGAAGCCCATGTTAGTTCTACTTTACTTACTTGTGCTTGCATACCTTAAACTTAGTTAGTTTTGGTAGTACAGTCAACATTCCTAGTTGTTTCTTCCCTTGAGTCCTGTGTATCTACTGTAAAAGCTGAAATTGTGCCTGCATCCTTACTTGTTTATTGGAAACATTACTATTCACATTGGATTTTCATAACATATGTGATGTGACACCCTTAAATCAATCTCAAATACTTCCTGAACTTTTCTCTTTATATTCAGTATAAGCTCACACACAAAAATTACAGTGTTTTATATATTCATTCTCTCATCCTAAAAGTTTATTTTACACATTATCTGCCTTTCATTTATTTTGGGTAACATTTCTATCACTATGCTTTTACTATTGACAGCACTGATTTCCATGTCTCAGGTATGTAAAACAGTGTTCCTGGTTTTCTTTCCTTAATTTCCAAGCCAATGATTGCAGGAATTATATAGTAGAAGCCACAGTGAAAATTTTTAAATTTAAAATAGTTACCATAAGAATCTGTAATGTCATAGTAATTTATAATATGTCAGCTGTAATAACACTGATATAGTTCCAGTGCAAAAGTAGCCTACTTTATTGTAATCTCTAATTAAATGTGCCAATAACTTACCATGTATATTTAAGAAAATATTTTGCTTTATTAAAGAGCATCTACAGATCCTGTACTTTTTGATATTAATTTATTGAAGTTTAAATGACAGTGATACTAGAAATATAATGCAATTGTTTTATTTTGCTCATTCTAACCCAAAAAGTCAGTTGAAAAGCCACAGAGATTGTATTCCTAATAAATTGTAATTCCTAATTGTATTAGGATTGTATTCCTAATAACCATTATTTTGATTCATAAGTACATTCAAAATGTACATTAATTCATAAGTACATTAATCTAGTTTTCTCCAAAGCAGAAATACAGATGGGTGGCTTAGAATGGGACAGTAGTGAGGGGTCAAAAGCAATTATGTGGTTCAAGTCACTGATGATTGGATTGAAAATTTATGAGATATACGGGTCAATTGGACTGAGAAATGTATATAAAGAATCTGTTTTTAGTTTTTCCTTTCACTGAGTTTTACTCAACATGTTCTCCTCCAGACATGCAGCACACAGGAAATAGTGACACCTTAAATTTGATGCCTGAGTTTCATATCTAATTCTTATTGTTTTATATATTTTACTGCATATCTACTGTATGAAAATAGGAAAGGATAGAGTAACTAAAAGTGCCAATGGGTGAGTTAAGGGATCGTAGCAATTGTCCTGCCACTAATACTAAGCATACTTGCAAATAATTTGTACCTCTTTCAAGGCCCCAGTTTTCACATCTTATGACAAAAAGAGGGTATTATCAACTTTTAGTTTACTCTAAAATTTTACTAAAATTATTTTAATTACTCATATGTAATAACATTTTTTTTTTTTTGGTCTTTTTGAAATAGGGTCTTACTATGCAGTTCAGGATGGCCTTGAGCTCACTTTTTAGTTCAGACTGGTCTGGAACTTACAACAATCCTTCAGCCTCAGCCTCCTGAGTGCTGGGATTACAGGCATGCCCCTCCAAGCCCAGCTCATAATTTGTTTTACAATTGGTAATATACAGAAATATGAACTCTTATTATAATATTTTCCCAGTTTTTAGAAAAAACATTTGAACATTAGTAGTTTGTTCAAACACATATTTTCCAGAATGAGACAATTAGCATGTCTAAGTGTTTTTTTCTAATTTCCTTGTCAGTACTTATGTGTAATAATACCACTCATATTGCCTTAAGGCAAATAATAATGTATACACTAATAAACTATAAGGTGGTATGTGCTGAATTACTTATTGTCCTTCCTAAAGTATATTTAAAATAGAAATATGGTTATCCAGCATTGAATTTCCCATGTGAAGCAGAAATATAATCTTGTTTTAAATATCAGAGCTATATACTTGGAGAACGGGAGCACAAATTGTAAGGTCATAAATGGTTGATTTAAAACACAGGGGATGTTGATCAATGATTGCCCTAAAGTGTTTACACTAGCTTGTGCCTAGAGGACGTGTAAATATAACAGTAAAAAGAGATGATTAAGAAAATTATTCAGAAACAATTTTGTTTTTTATAATTCAGTTTCTGTCACCACAAAAAAATATGCTGTATTTCTTTGCAGTATTAAAAAAATAAATTTCTGTCATTTTGGGGGGGAAAATAAATATTGATTGATTATTTTAAGAATGCTAGAAGTCCAGTACACATGTTGAAAATAAAATGGCAGTTGGGTGATATCTATATATACAGAAAGGAAGTTACATCTGGCCAAATTTATGTACAAACACTCACTCTGGTGTTTTTAAGATGAAATTTAATGAATCTCTCTAAAATGGAGAAAATTATCAAGACTTTTGAAAACATTGTACTGTATAAATTGTATGATTTCAAATTAACAGTTTTTTATTGAGAAATTTTAAATTTTCACAAATATTGTTACTTTAAGGACTCTGCAGTTTAAGGCACATAATGATGTTACATTTTTCTTCTGTTTGGTAGGATGAATTTTATGGTGAAACATTACCCCACTTGTACAAAGCTTACAAACTCTAATACTCATTAAACTTTAAAGGGTTTAAATTGTAATTTCATGGATTTGAACTGCTTTTCTGGTCAATGTATTTACTCTCATAATTTTGTCTGTAAGTATTTTTAAAGTAGTAGATAAGGCTTCTCTAACTTTCAAACTCTTGTTTGCAGTATGGAACTCGTAACAGACAAAGTTAGATAAGATCTTTCTTTATTTGCCTCTTCCTTGGGCATTGTGTATTTCCTTTGGCATCTGTCCTAGGAAGTCCATTAAATCCTCAATTCATACTTCAAGTCAAAATTCTTTTTAAGTTAAATCAGTGAAAATTGCTTCAGTCAAATAATTACCATTTATATCAGACAGTTAGGATTTTATGTAAAGTTTCTTAGCAGAGATATTTCTCTATAAATGCTGAAGAACAATTTTGAAGTACTGGGTTTGAGTCAAAAGTGATTCCTTGGAGAGTCCATTTGAAAACCTACTTATCACAAATTACAATTATGTAAATGAGAAAAAAATTAGTGTTATTTTTATTTATCTAACCTGGGGTCTGGAGAGCACATATCATGATTATCTTTTAATTGAATGTTAATATACATATATGCTTTCTTAGTAAGGCAAGTATTATAATTATATGATAAATTTTAAATTTTGAAAGTAAAAATTTCAGAGTGACATTTTAAATTGCTATATCTTCCTATTTCTTTTATATTGTTTAAAAAAAGAATGACTTTATCTTTACCATTGATTAATTGTATAATTTTTTTTACTAGTTTTCTTTTATCTTTTGTGATCATTTTCATATTTATATATTATTGAAGAAATGGACTTATTAAGAGTTAAGTATAGTAATCAGCAAAGAGCATTTGCAAGCTTGCGCTGAGATTTCAGAAGGAATGTTGAAAAGGGTGTATTACATAGTATCACTGTCTTAGAAAAAACAGTAAATTGGTAGTAAATAAGAAATGGATTAATGGAGGGCAAGAAGATCAGTTTCAATGAAGAGAAAACCAATAGCATAAAGTGACTATTCAATGTTGAAAAGTTTAAGTACGATTCATTTCATTTTTACACTATGAGTCTCTAACTTAATCATAATGAAAGTCTTGCAGAGAGTTGAGACAATGGCAATACCAAGCTTTCTGACATATCGTTCCATTAGTCCTTCTTGCTCTCAATCTTTGAATATTGATTGCTTCTGAACATGTGCCAGCCAATCTGCCAGCCACTATCTTTTCAGAAAGTATTGTTATAATGTTCAATTATCAGCTGTTAAATATCTGAACAATATCTTTTGTCTGGCCAGCTGCTAAAGTGTCCAGTTGCCGGGCTTATTCCATCTCACATACATAGGCTGCCTGCCAGCAGCATCACACCTCAGCCCCCTTCAGTGGGTCCTGCTATGGTCCTTTCAGTGGCCAGCTGTTGCATTTATAGTTAAATGGTCAACAAACCCAAGGCCACAAAAAACAATGCCTTGCCGTTTTTTGGGGGAAATAATTTTATCTCATGCAAGCGTCGTAATCAATGTCATGTTGCTCTGAGCTATTGCCAGCATCTCATAGATCTCAGAAAGCTTTTAGAATTCATTTCATATTCGCTGTAGATGACAAGTAATTGAAGTAATCCTCCTGCTCTATGCGTGTCTGTCAACTTTGATACTGGTTGCAGCATGAGTGACATTTACTTATAGTTGTAAATTTGGATATGGTTTCCGTAGATGAAGTGAAAACTGTTTTATGATGTGTCTCTATAGGTCTTTTTGACCTTGAAAAGCATAACTGTGTTATAGTTTTTAGTATTCATAAGTGCATTATTATTTGATCCCTAAATGGATTTCAAAGTGGAAAACATATTGAATACTATTTATAAAATATGGCAAATTATTTTTTGCTTTTTAAATGTATGTATATTTATTACAATTTTAAATGTTAGAATAATGATATGAATATTTACTTTCTGTAATGTATGCACATAACAAAAAAATGTAAACAGATATCTAAAAAAACAGCTCTCTTGGCATTTTAATCTGATGCTTCATTAAAAAATTAACATTTGTTGATATCTTTCTAAATCTATCTTTTATATTTTTACAAAGCAATGTAAACATATAAATATATATATATATTACTCACCTATGTTGTCATAAAATATAACATAGGGATTTTACTAATTCATCTAAGAAGTATGTGTATCATTTTGCTCAATGTTACTTTCTCATGTCTGTTAGTAACTTTTTTCTATGTGAAAATATTTCCCATTGATTCTTCATGAATTTTCATCCTTTTTGTTAACTAACTTTTTTTTGATCATGACAATGTTTAAAATTTATTATTTCTATTAATTCCCCTCAAAA
>NW_004955411.1:20861121-20916201 GCF_000276665.1 Chinchilla lanigera
TATAATGAAAAATATGATGCATATTAATCATTTTGATTATTATCCTAGATTTCTAGAGCTGAAATTAATAAAAGAAATAAAATTTTAAAAATCTTTATTTACGTTGTCTCTTGCTTAACAGAAGAAAATGTATATTGCAGTAGTCTTAAAGAAAATGCCATTTTGACACAGCATGTGTCACTCTATGTTATATATATCCCACTCAAATATAAATATTTATAGACAGTTGTTTATGACTTCATATGTATTACTTAATGAAGCAGTCATGCTAAAATATTTGATTATTGGATAGGGATATAACACAGTGCTAGAGCACATGTCCAGCATGTTTAAGGCCCTATATATAATTACAACAAAACACACAAAGAAAATATTTATTGTTCTTATAGCCAAAAGGTAAGAAAAATCAATTGAGAAATAAATTGTATTTGCATTTTATCAAAGGATGTGTTTATTTAATATTTACATACAAACTGCAAACACAGACGTCACATATATATATGTATGTATGTGTATGTATATGTATATGTGTATGTATATGCATATATAGGGAGAGAGACAAAGAAAGAGACAGAGACAGTGAGATCTTGCCCCTGCTAACAAAAGAGAATTATGCTCTAAACTGTTTTATAATTAAATTCAATGCATTAACTCATAGAAGAACAATCTCAGTAAATGGTTTTAAATTAAATATAGGTACAATTAAAAAGTCAACATAAATAAATATATATGCAAAAATTTTAAAACAAAAAGTGAACATAAAGACTTAATATAAATAATTAAATGAGTTTATAATTTTTGAACATAAAATATTTTCTTAAAAATGTAAAGATAAAATAAATGGATAAGGGAAATAATGGTTTTTGCAAATGCACCAAAATTAAAACAACATATTAATCTAGAGCCCGCTTTATATTGTAAATTTAATAAACTTTGGTGAGGTTATGAAAAAAAAGTAATATATATGCATAGTGGTGGGAGGGCAGATTGTTCTAATTACATTTGGAGCAAAAGTTGATAGTATTTGGCCAAGTTTAAAAACACTGGCTGTCAGGCCTGGGAATAAGAATTCTACAGTCATCAGTGCATCAGTGTCTGCATGGATCTATATATTTCATGTGAATAAATGGTAAAAAATCTGTTTAATTAATAAACAACTATGAGATGAAGTAACAAAGCATTTTTTATCTCTTTATCTTTATTTGACGGAGGTAGTTTTTACTTTCAAAATTTCAATAAAATTTGTATTTCTTCCATATTATTTTAAGACCTCAAATGATAACAGTATATAAAAGAACAACAAAAGTAGAGAACCTCATCAGATATAATAATCAAAGTTTCGCAGTCACGTTCTATTCCACACATGGGTTTCACTTGTACGAAGGGGGAAGACTACTTTGAGAACAAGAATGTGCTAAGATTATTCTCCCCTCATCATCATTAACCTTCATATTTTCTATTCCCTTTCCTCCATGCACAGAAGCCTAAGGATGCAATCAAAGGAGTGAAGTTAGAGGATGAGAAGTCTTCACTGGCTGCTAACATACGGTAAGCTAACATGTCCTTATAGAAGCATGGAAGATATTAAAAGCAAACTCATGTTGGAGTCGTTCATTGTTCTGCAGAGCAGCTTTCTGATGGCAGGAGGGGAATCATAGCCATCCCTAATGGTGTGTCAGTCTCTCTCTCTCTCTCTCTCTCTCTCTCTCTCTCTCTCTCTCTGGCTGCATTAAGAGACTGTTGCCTTTCCCCGCTGTGCTCTATTCCATTTTGTTTTCTTTGCAAGGTGAATTTTATGGAGAAGCCAGTCTTTCTGACACATTTCCTTAAACTCTCCTCTCATCCAGCCTATGAAAAACACTAATAATCTTTGTCCTAATAAAATCAGGTTCAAACAGATACTGTTAAAACAGAAATATCTATGTTTAGTGTGAGGTGAAGATACTATTAGGAGTGACTAGAAATAATGCACCACTCTAAATGCTTTAGTTCACTTTATTTCATGTACAGAAAATAAAAGTTACTCAATTCATAAGAATCAATAAATGTACATGTCAAAATCAGTTCTCTTTGGAGACAACACATTTTTGAATATTTTCAATGCTATAATTTATAGCTAGAGTAAAAGTAATTATAAGTCTTATCTGGGGTAGCTAAAATTATATGAAATTGTAAAATGGATGGGAAGAAAAATAATGATGTTGACTACATCATTAATGGCTACAATAGGAAAAGAGAGGAAAGAATTTAATATAGTAGTTGCCTAAATTGATCATATACGCATGTATATATTTGCAGCATACATATATATTTTCATTTTCTATTGTTCTTCATTTTTCAAAATTCTTACATATGCCAATGTTTTCATAAAGTGTCTCTGTGAAATTATGTTTTCTATATCTATTTCTCAATTTGACTTTTGTTTTATCGTTCTTATATTTTCTAAAATGTTTCAGAGAGTTGGTAAGAAACAAAGATTTACCTATGGTGAAAAAAAAGAGTAATTGAGAAAGAAAGATTCATGAAATGAAGGAAGGAAATAAGATGCATGCCAAAAACAAGGGAGCCATTTCTTCTTTGTCCTGAAGAGGAGTATTTACCTGTTTTCTATGGCTCTAATCAAGCTTGTGGTGTTTGTGTTCCTACTGCAGATGTTCATCTGTTAAAGTTGCCATTGAATTTAATTCTTTGGTTTTCAATATAATGTGTTCCTATACAATTCTTACTGCAATTTATCTGCTCCAGGCAAAAACACTCTGAGTAGCAACAGACTTCATCTATGTGAAAAATAATAAATATGTCTTACCCACTTGCCAAAGTAACTGAAAGTCTTTTAAAACTAGTGAATGATCCAGCATTTCAAAACTACTTTTACAGCACCTTGGGCACAAAAGGTCAATTAAAGAATTCTGTAGCTAGGATTTCCCTATATTAGTAGAATGTTGAGAAAACTACTATTTACAAATATTAGGCATTAATATTTGACACTCAACTTTGTTTATCTTGCCCAGTAAACTATATTCTTTACAAATATTTTCATATTTCATGCTTGTTGGTACTAAAGTGTGATAATCATGTCTTAAATTTTATATTAATGGCTCAAGGCTGTTTCTCTTTGTTCATTTAAATTTTGTCTTTGCATTCATATGGGGTTTTTTTGTTTATTTATTGTATTTTGTAAAGCTAATCTCTAAAGTGTTTAATAGAAAGGCATGACTATTAGGTTTTAAATTCTCCTCCTTTAATTACATTTAAAACTCTCGGGATGTAAGTTTTTCTTAGAAATGTGAAAGGCTATAGAAGGATTTTTATCAGTACTGTAAAATTTTCCTTGTATTTCCTTTCTGAGCAGCATTTTGATAGCAATCAAACCTAAGCAAAAATTAAGAGGCAAAATACGACATCATTTGTAGGTTTGTTGAATGATTTTAGCTAATTAGTGTATCAGCTTTTATTTTCCTTTATCATAAAATAGAAAAAAGAGGAATGATAGTAAAAACTTCAAAGAAATGTGTGGAGAGTGGCTAAAGCTGGAGATCAATCACATGTTCGGGGCTGGAGGAAGGCCAGCCTCAAGAACACAAAAGTTGGTGCTCAACCCTTGGGCAGTGATGTCTTGGAGACTGCTTCACAGCTGATAAACAAAGACGAGGCTAGACTCAACCTGGAGTTAGTTAAGTAAATTGACCCAGGAAGAACAGGAGATGCTAACCAAAAATTAGGAAAAGAAGATCTGAGTAGGTGAGAGAGTATATGGTGACAACTGAGCTTGAGGCTACATGAAAGAAAGGGAAACAAAAATTGCCAGTATTCTTAAGACAAAATAAAATACAAAATTATATATGAATTACAGTGATCCCTCACCTATCACAGGAATTACATTCCAGAGACCATTGCAATAGGGGAAAATCCATGAAGGAGCAGCATTGTACTGATTTTATTTTCTATATACAGTACATTCTGTATTTTATTTTGATTGAATATTCTTTTCATATGTTTGAATTAACATTTTTATATTGTTTATGTTGTTTTAAATTTTTTCAGCAAAAATGATTAAAATCATAAATATTGTATAAATACCTATATACTGCAAAATCTTGTGATATAGCAAAAACTCTGTGATACAGAAAATTTAAAAAAAAATCCACAATACAATGAATCCACAATAAGTGAGCAAGGCATGATTGTATAGATAAAAGATTTTGTTCCAAATGTTCTTATAAGACATCACTGATAATTGACCTACAAAAAATTCTGACTAGTCTATAATTATAAACTTCTGAAATTATGAGTTATTATGATTTAATTTGGCCAAAAATGTATTTGAGTGCAAATATATCTGAGTGTGTAAGCTGATTGTTCTTGTACGTGTTTCTCTATTTATCAGCTGTTTTTGTTTGAACTCAACAATCTTTTTTTTTTCTTTTCTTCTCCCCTTTCTTTCTGTATATACAGATTTTTGAAGAATTTGTCTGCTATGCTTCAACTCAGTTTGCTAGCTAGTCAAAATGCTGCTAAAACTGAATGTGAAAATGTAATTTATATTGTTGTTTATATATTATGATTTGAGAGTCTCATTGTTCAAACATAATGTATTAAATTTTGTGATCGAATTTTCATTAGTCATAAAAATTATTAAGATAATTAAACAAAAGTCTCTTGGTGTGTGGAGACAGCAATCAATTGGACAGGAATCCAACTGATGAATAAAGAAGCAGCTGCCTGGATAATTATCTAGTATTTGTTCATTAATGGAAAGCCTCAATATGGGAGACAGCCCAATAAATTGGTCATCAGCAAAAGGTTAAGTTCTCCAGAAATACTATATAATAAGGTTTTCTTACAAAAGATGCTCTTGGTAAATAACTAAATTAAGAAACAAAGGTTTTTCATGTGGGTATGACAATTTATTGTTAATCTCATGCTGTATTAAATGTACCATCTTCTAAAATGCAAAACTGAGATTGCTTATGGTGATAGACTTTTTCTTTCTGATTCAGACATTTGCCTTTATTTTGTGCTTCATTTAATTGCAATAGAAGGTTCATGTCAAGCCAGCATAAGGTTACAAGTCAGTTATAACACCAAAAACTTACATGATGTATATGCTATATATGCACCACTATACTTAGAAATACATGGACATTAAACAGTCCAATGTCACAAATTTCTTCAGTGACATCTAATTAAAGGTCAATGAGTTAGGTAGATGGTTTTTGTGTATTAGACAGAGATGGTTGATTAAAAAAGCTATACTACGTTAAAATGGAAATATATCACAAAAATATTATGATGGTCATGCTGAAATATTATGTATGATTTTGATTTTAAATTTTCTACATGAAATTATAGAATTGTTGCCCTTTAGCATTCTACAGAGATCCAACTATTAGAACAAGCATGGTTTTTAGAAAATAATCATTCTATTTTATGTTCCAAGGTGCTTGATACTCAGATAAAATAGTAATATTAAACTCACTTGCCCCCATTACAATATTTTATGTCATTAACCTTTTCTTCTGGATGTTCAACAACTGAGTTATGGAAACCAAAGACTAGAAAAGTAGATGGGCTAAGAGGACAACCAATATTTTGGCCCTAGCCCTCAGAGATCAATAAGGATCCAGAACCTGAGGAAATCTTTTCAGTGACATTCTGCAACTCTGGTTAGTTATACAAACTCCTGATCAAGGAGACCATAGGACCACAGAGGATAGAGATCTATGGTCTAGAGTGTGCCTAAGGATCATCAGTAGGAGAAAAGAATCTCCCAAGAATTCACAGAAAGTGACTTGGTCAGTGACCATGACTTATCCAGATGGCTGGTACTGACTAAAGAACTAAAGGTGCTGTACATGATTCCAAGGTAAATCCTGAGGAGACTTAACTGACCTTGATAATTAGTAAACATTAATTAATACAGGTCTCACCTTAATTTGATTTTAAATATCCAGCAGAAAAGTAGCATCACCAGAGGTATAAAACAATGCCATCTACACTAGGAACTGATCATTGTTCTGGGATAGTGCACTGTATAAAATTAAATTGCTGTATGCAGGGACTTAAAATCTTTGGACTGGGAATCTTTAGCACAAATTGAACAAGGTCATCTAGAATGAAAAGGGTTTGCAAACAAAAGGGTCTTCTACAGAATCTTCCAAACACAGCTCTTCTAATTCCAACTGACCACTCATCACTTGTAACTACAAAATAGAAAAGGGAGAGAGGTAAGGAGTGGCTGAAGCTAGAGACCCATCACGTGTGTGGGCCAGAGCAAGGCCAGCTTCAAGATCACAGAGCACCTGAGACAAGTCATGTGAATAAGATGCTCCAACCTCAAGAACTCTGGGTGCCCAAGGCAGGCCGCGTGGATAAGCTCTTAGGGAGAGGGCCTTAGCATGACACTTAACCTCCCAAGTACCTAAATAAATGCACTGCAGCCACTGGGGCCCTTCTTCTCTTCCTCTTCCTCCTCCTTCTTCCTCCCTTCTTTCTTCTCCCATCAGGAGAGAGGGCTCCGTATGGCCTCAGTTTTCTGTATTCTGACTCTTGTCTTTTTTCTCCATTCTCTCATGGTCTCACCCAGGGAACTTTGACAGCTGTGTGGAATGTGGCAGAAAGGCCATGAAGATTATCAGAACACTGTTTGAACAATGCATTATACAAGCAGAAAATATTGTCATCCTTAAAAATAAACTATGATTCAAACGCTGTAATTTGGAAGTTCCCTTAACAGTTGTATAAAAATATTATATTTATCTATAATATACTTATATAAAGACTGACAGTTTATCAAGATATTTTCTGTACATTTTATTTTAAAAACATTATTATTTTCTTAGTTACTAACCATTCTTTCAAGGAAATTTTTAGAAATACAGAAAAATCTACAGAATAAAACTTTAAATATACCTCTCAGATATAACTACTATTCAGTTGCTTAAGACCTCTAACTGATTATTTTAAAATGAGTATCTTAAAGTATACTTCTTATGTGGGGAAGTGTTTTCTCACACTACGAGGAAATTTTATCAACAAAATATAATGATGACAAGTAGTTAAAATGGTCTACTTACCATCAACAAACAGAGAATGTCAGAGAAAAAGAGAGAAAAGAATGAACAAAGTTGTTTAAAATGGTCAGGAATTGACAACATTGAAAAATGTCCTCCAATATGCCCTGTCTGTAATTAGACACTGTTCTAAAACTGCTGAAAGCATTAGTGAATATTTTTCTTCTGAGTCTATAGTAGAGAGTTTGACACAGTATCAAAGAACCAACTTACAATGCTCTAAAGGCATTTGACGTATTCTTATTGACTTATAGACCATGGAAATAATGACAAGAAGAAAAGATTCTGCAGAGATTTGAATAAATTTATTGTGATTCTCTTGACAGTCATCTGATAACTCGACTATCCAACAGAGGTTTTGGGGCCTGTTAGTGACAAAGCTGTGGGAAAAGAAGTCACTTTATTTTAAGCTACTGGAAACTTTAATAGTAATGGACTACTAGTGCGTTAACTCATCTCTACCATAACTTTTCAGTCTGCTAAACAAGAAGAGATAGTGTGAATTACTGTAAAGTCAAAATGGTAAATCCAAGTGGTTCATTTGTGTATTTCAGTGCCTTGGGGATAGTTTGTCTGGGCACAGAAGAGAATTTCTAAGAAGCTACAAATTAAAGAAGCTTTGCATTTAAAAAAAGAAAAAATGAGTTTTATAGTCAGTGAATATTGAATTGTAAGTAATTTTGTTTTCAAAATACCAATGAAAATATTCTACATCTTAGCATGGTAATAAGAATATACTTACAGTAATAGATCTAAAATTCATGGAGTTATCATAAAGATGCTATGTACATATTATTTTATATGCATTTTATCCACACAACTCTGAGTTAGGTTTAGTCATTATCCTCTTGTACAGATTATGGTTAAGTACATGGTACAAAAAATCTAATGGGCAGGAGACCTAGAATTTAAAATAAAATTTAAACCTGGAGGCTGTTCTTTTTTTAAACAGCTTTATGATTTGATTACATTTATTGCAGAAAAATGTATAGATACAGAAATATGTAATTAAAAAGAAAATTAATAAAGTCAGTTTTTCTGAAATCTCCAAATGAATTGAGAAAAGCAACAAATTAACACAAAAACTATTGTGGAGATTATCATAAATAATTTTGAGAATTTTTTGTAGTTTTCTACTCTCTAGATTGTAACACATACCTAACAGCTATTTTATATGACTTTTTTAATGAAAAAATGGCAGCTGATATCTGCTACCACTAAAATCAAACATCATCAAACATGATGTAGTATGTAATCCAGGTTAATGATGGACAATAGAGAACACAAAGTAGAAACATTTCACATCATATGGTGCAATTGTCAATAAAACCAAAATGAAATAACCCTGAAAAGAGTAACAGTGCAAAGGACAAATTAAACCCAAAGCAGAGGAATGCTGCGGTACATTCTCTTTCTTCCCCTTGGTGGTTGATAGTACCTTACTACCACCAGAACTGAGACCAGTCAAACATGGGGGAGACAGTTGGCTTCATTTCTTTGGTAATGAAACTTGCTATTGTGCTGACAGCAATGACTTGTTAATAATTTCATTTGTGAATATCCTCCATGAAAATAACCCCATGCCTGCGACCAAACAAGACTCAGATTATGAAGATAGGAGATATCAGGAAATGGAGAAGAAAATAATGGGCTGAGCAATATACTTTTAGTTTTTTTCTTTAAATTGTAGGTCAAGGAACTTACTGTTCATGCATGTGCATGTCTGCTATATGTGTGTAGGATTGCAAAGGGAACACGTTGGACATAGTATTTTCCTGCTCATCCATACAGTGCAGAGGTAAGAAACTATATTCCCCTATACACTGTTGTTTAAATTTTAATGTGGGAAATAGTTTATTATAATAAGATTTCTACTGTCATAATTTCAAGACATACCCAAAAATGAAACAGAGCTAGCCATATAGCTCAGTGATACAGTTCCTGCCTGGCAAGCACAAGGTCCTGAGTTCATTTCCCAGTACCAAAAAAAAAAAAAAAAGAAATATTTTCATAAATTTCTAGTACAAAAATTACTGTTTTCTTGCACATCATTTATGATTTTTATCATTTGTTTTTAAAATATTAAATGATTAATTGTGTATCTTATTCAGATTGTCTTTTTCCTGGTGGTTTTGTTATCTGTCATATATACTTGTACACTCATCTGGACAATCTTCTGATGATATTAGAGCTTCCCTTACAGTGTTTTCTTCGTTACTGTATTATTAAATCATTGCAATCATTTTACTTAAACAACAACAACAAAAACCCTTTTGCCAGTGCACTTAATTTCTTTCAAGTTTTCATTCCAGTTTTGCCACTTGAAATTACTGGGTATTTCCTTATGATTAAATAAATTTAATGAGTGTATTGGTCATTTGTGTATGCTTTTCATGCAATGCCTGTGTAAGTATTTTGTCAGTTTTTCTTTTGTCTTTACTTTCATTTCTTATTTTATAATGTCATTTAATGGACTACTTCTAAAATTTGTAAATTACTCCAGTCAAGTAATTTTTAACCCAACAATTAGTCATTTTAAACAAATGATTACCTCAAAGTTACTAAGGCAATCTTTTCTAGATTTTCTTCTGGAAGTTTTATTGTTCCACTACTTCCACAAGTTGACTAAAAGCATTCTCCATTTATGATATATCGTAAGATCATATAAACTTATCGTTATTACTGTTTTATTTGCCTACATGTATATGGTTAATCAATCATCAGTTATTACAAAAAAACATGTTTTTCTACTGTCTACCTTGCCACATTAGTGCAAGTCATAATCTGTGCTGAATGGTGTTTCTGAATTTTATGCCTAATCCTTTATATGTCCTTGCCCCCTAATTAGTATAATGTTGGCATGGATCTTGGTATTTGGCAGAGAATTCCTTCCTAACTTGCTCAGTCTTCTCAGGCATATAGAGAACACTCATGATCCTTTGCACTTCTAGGTAACTTTTGTTTTTGCTGTGTTTTGATGTTCCTTCAAAGCCTCATGCAGTCATAGGTGGGGCTTTTCAGAGGTGGCTGGATCTAGAGAATGTAATGTACGGATTGATTCATGGTACAACGTAGGATCAAGGGCAATAGGATCAAGGGTGTGAATGCTACCTACCCTAAGTAGACTGGATAAAATATGAAGGGTAGAAAAGAGCTGTAGTTGTCCCTTGCTGGTTTGCTACGTTCTTCCCACCATCAACTCTTTCTCCTGTGATGCCTGTTTGATGTACCACCCTTCCCTGGAGTCTACAGATTATGAACTGAAACTGCTCCAAATTGTGAGCTAAAAACTTTTCCTCCCTTAATTTGTGGGCATTAGGTATTTTGTCTTCACAATGAGAAAAGAAACTAAGATAATTTTAAAGTTATTATATTAACTATTATCACAAATCTTATGAGATTTTTGTTGGAATTTTATTATATGTTTTTCAAAATATTGGTTTCTATCAAATTATAAAATAATAATTTTGTGAATATAATATATCCCTCCATATCTTTAATAATGGATTTGATAATGTTTACAATTTCATCTGAAATTCTTCTGCATATATTTTCCTTAAATTTTTTTATTTTATATTTTCAAATTCTATATTACAAAACACTTTCATTTTTAGTTTAACTTCTAATCACTTGCAACCAGATTATAGAAATACAATTGATTTTAAAATGTTGACTCTGCATTTATTAATTTTTATAATGTACTAGATTTAATACTTTTCAGCAGTTTTTTCTAGCACTCCATTTTGTAATTATTCTCTCTAATGTATTTATTCTCTCATTTTACTGCCAGTTGTCTTATCTTTTAGTGTATTATTGCACTGATTATTACTTCTAATAAGTAAAAATATAATTAAGAACAAGTGATTAGTTAATTTCCAATGTGGAAAAGACATACCTGTTTGTGGATATGTGTTCGTATGTGTATGTGTACATATAAATATTTTAAACAATCTACTATTAAGTGCAATAGTAGTGATACAAGTTATCATTCGTATATCTATCTGCCCAGGTATAAGTTATCTATTTCCTTTGAGATTGATGAATAAATACCTCATCTTCCTAGTTTACTCAGTTTCTCTGATAACAAATGTTCAGTTACACCATTTTTCATCTATTAAAAAAATCATGTAAATTGACTTTTATTTTCAAAATGTGGAGAATAACATTGATTTTCAAAGTGATTAAAACTCATAATTCTAGAAAAAGTTTATTATAATTAATTATCCTTTTGAATACTTAAAGGTTCCTAAGTTATTAAAATCTATCTTTGAACTGATCAATTGCTCAAATTTTTCATATTCTCATTAATTTTTTGTTGTTTTATCAGCTCACCCAAAAGTCCATTAATATTTCTCAGTGTGATTTGGATTTTTTATCTTTTTTGTCAATGTTTGATTTATATTTTAGACCTTATTACTAATAGTATGCAAAATTAGTACTGTTCTGTCTTCCTGATAAAGTGTATAATGTAGTCATAATGAAATATTCCTTTTTGTCTGTAGCAATATTTTATGACAAATTATACTTCCTAAACTGAAACTATGACATTGTAATTGAATTACTTGCTAACATACTTCAATATATGTGCATGATTAAGACTACAGTAGTTTTCTAACATTAAGGCAAAAGGCCTTTAAAAGTCTCTGCATGATTAAGGGCTCATTCTATGACACAGTGCAAATACTTTCATGATCTTCCATACAACTAAATTTCTAACTTCACCTTCCATTAAGCCCACTTGGCAATATATAGTCACGTTTTTGTGAGTGACTATTTCCTGAGGAGTTCAGTTCTGAGATCTAAACCTGTTTGTCATCTCGTAGCTACAATCACAAGAACTTATGAAGCCTTACACAGCCATTATCACAAGGGAAAGTTGCCTTCCCCTCAGCAGATTTAGTGCACAGCCAGTGCATTGCAGGCTGCAGCAGGAATTGCAGTCAAGTAACCACCTACCCCACGCTCATCAGCTGTCTCTATGCACATGTGCATTTTCGTCCTACCTGCCTGCATTTGGAAGTTTCCTTATTAAGAGCCTTGAAGACATTGCATCCTTAGTATGAATCCACATACAATATTTTTCCCCTTCTGGTGTCCCCTCACCACTCCTTGGCCCCTGGGCCGATACAATAAGTAGGAGATTTTTTGGACACAGTTCCCTGAGCAATGAGATTTCCTCATGTTTGGAATCTTCACCAGTACTATTCACTATTCTAGGAGGGAAATGAGAACACTTAGGGACCTTTACCCAATGTGGTCTCCTTGTATTATCACATCCAGTGATGAGTGATTTGTCTTGTTATTTTTATTTTGCTTGCTGCCTTCATCAGTTACTCCAACAGCTGTCAGAACAATTTCTTTAGCTGAGTTCTTTACAATGTGCTGCACTGCTTCTCTGCTCTTTCCTCTTTCTGTTGAGTATCACTAGAATGTCCATAAATTGCCTGGCCCATAGTTTCACTTTTTAATAATCACTAAAATACCAATTTAGCCACAAAGACATCAGTAATTGCTTACTGACCACACACTCATTATTCTATGTTAAAATGCACATTATACATATCATATGTAATGCACACATGTATACATTACATATATATAAGATATATATTCTTTTCTTATGTGCATACATATATTTCTTCTAATTTTCATAGTCAATTACATAGTGACAAAGGCAGTGTGTGATACATAGTAAATAGTAAATATTTAAACAAAGAATAAATAAAAAGTGCACAAATTAATAAATGACATTATCAGAATTATGTTTCCAAAAAATGGTTGAAAATCCTTTTCATGTCTTATTGTTAATTTAAGAGAAGTAGAACTGAATAATAGAACATTTGTATTTTGGGTTAAATTTTAAAATAAGTGCAAAGATTTTTCATCATTTAAATGAAATTTGTTTTACTTAATTAGATTATTCATTAAAAAACCGTTTTAAAAATAAATTTTAATGTACTTGGATTTAGGGCATTGAATTTTTAGTTTTGTATTTTTTTTTGCAGTACCATGGATCGAACTCATAACCTTGCTTTTGCCAGGCAGGCACTTCTGCCACTGAGCTATATCACCAGCCCAAGGGCATTTAAAATATACAGTGAATTTACCATCATAAAAATTGAATTAAAAAAATGGTTCTTTTAAAAGATCTAATAATCTATTTATTAGAAGATACGATTAAAATTCTTGGTAAACACTTACCACCAAGTGTTCAGAAATGATAACTATGTATCTCTCTATGTTGGTTACTCTTTCAAGCATAAACTTATATTTTTATATTCTGGCTTTCCCTGATTGGATACCAAGGATAAAACTATTATGGAAATATTTTTATATATATCCTTAAAAACTGAAAAACAACAAAACAACTTTGTTGCATCAAAAGTAGAAATATCTGCAATGATTTGTCAAATCTAATTAAAGTGCAGGTTAGTGAAACTGTTTGAATGAGTTAAACACATCTCTAATATCAATAGGTTCTTGTCTTAGACTGTTCTGGCTGCTATAATGAAGCAACATACAGCGAATTATTTGCAAATACCATAAGATTTTTCTCATGGTTCTGGAAGCTGAGAAACACAAGGTAAAGACACCAGGAGATGAGGTGCCTGGTTAGGACCCAGTGCCTGATTCTCAGACGTCTGCTCTTTGCTTCGGACTCACATCACACTAGTTAATTACCATGTAATTTGAAGAATGTCTGAAATTGCAAACTGAACATAACAACAATAACAAAAAAGACAAGGCAAAATACTGTTTAGAAGACAAATGTGATGGGAAAATTACCTGGGAACATTAAAAGATAGGTTTCATCAGCAGCACTATCTCAGAACATCTAGCTTTGTAGATCTCACATGTAGAAAGAAAATACTGCCTATGGAAAACTGTATGATGCTCCTTAAAAATTAAAAATAAAATTTTCACGTGCTCGAGAGATTCCACTACTGGGAACATACTCAAAGGAAATTACTAGGCCAAAAAGTGCATATGCACAGCTGAATACTATTCAGCAGCAGAAACTGATGAAATCTTGGTATTTGCATCAACATGGATACTGGAGGAAATTACCTTCAGCAAAGTAATCCAGATGTACAAAGCCAAGCACTGCATTATTCCCTTGTGTGTCAAATATAGACTCATTGATCTTGCAGGAGTTAAGCATGGAATGATGCCTGCCAGAGAACTGGAGAACGGGAGGAGGAATGGGACATATTAACAAGTCCAAAATTATATTTAGGAGAAAAACAGTCTAATGTTCTCATAGAGTAGGATAACTATAGATAATATGTTGTGTATTTAAAAAAAAAACCTAGATAAAAGATTTTAAACATTTTCACACAAAGAAATTCTAAATGATTGAGCATATGTATTTACTTAATCTGATTTGGACTTTCCACAATGTAAAATGTATCCAAATATCACATGGTACCCTATTAATATGTACAATTTTTGATTTTCATTTATAAGTTAAAAATAAATTGAATATAAATATAAAGAAAATACTTCATCAAAGTGTTTTATGTTGTGTTATTGTGCTTTGATGGATAAAAGTGAAAATGAAACTCTTTCTGCCTATTTTATTTATTTATTTATTTATTTATGTCTATTTGAGACAGGGTCTTGCTGTGCAGTTCAGGCTGGCCTTGAGCTCACTTTATAACACAGGCTGGTCTTGAGCTCACAGTGATCCTCCTGCCTCAGCCTCCTGAGTGCTAGAATTACATGCATGTGCCACCACGCCCAGCATTATTTTTCACTTTAGTTCCAAGATAGCTAATTTTTGGTCTATATTTCTTTGTTGCTTACATTATTAAATAAATAATTACCTTTTCTTTTTACTTATAAGTTAATTTTAAATGTTAATATCTTCTCACTTCTTACAAATCATCAAGGTTATAATTGTTAAAAAATCTATATAAAACCTCACTTTATTTATTATTCACCTCATTATTTTTAACTTTATGTGGAATCACTTGAATCTATTTTATGCACGTAGAGAAATTTTGCTTCTGTTCTTCTATTAAATTTTGCTTCTCATAACTTCTATATTTTGTCAAACTATTACTTTTATATTATCAGAGTTTATAAGATATGTATTGTGCTGTATATAGAACTAAGTATAGATATCAATTTAAAAAGTTGAAAACTAGCAAACTATATCCTAAGTACTACCACTAGGTAGTAAATATCTTCCAAGTCAAATATCAGACAAGGATGCTGAAGAGAAATGTTTGCATGATTCTGCTAAATTTTCAACACGAATGTAAATATAAATATATAAATATATATAGTTAGCTACTCTCTGACCTGAAATGGTTTGACTTAAGATTTTAGTCTCAAGTGACAGTGTACTTTCAGTATTTAATTTTGTGTCCCAAGCTAGTGATATGTGGTAAAATACTCTTGTGTGAATTGGCAGTAGCAGGGTCTCATAACTTTCAGTCAACCATGGAATCTCATGTTTAATGTACTGTGTTGCTAAGTTGTGTTTCATAGATAAGAAGTATTGACCTAAGACCTTTCCAACAATGGGTTCATTGGGACACAAACCTGTTTTAAGTGAAAAAGTACTGAAAATTTTCTTTATATAAATGTTGATCTGACTATGTAAATATCAAATGTTGAAGCTGGACATGGTGGCGCATGCCTGTAATCCCAGCACTTGGAAGACTGAGGCAGGAGGATCCTTGCAAATTTGAGACCAGCTTAGGCTACAAAGTGAGCTCAAGGCCAGCCTGAACTGCATAGCAACACCCTATCTCAAAAAGACACACACAAAAAAATGTTGATATATCCACTGTAATTTCATTTTCAGAAAAAGATGGCACATGTCAAGTAATAATGCTGAGGAAACTGACAGAAAATGGAGGCTAATCCATAAGAACTAGGTCCACAATTTTTGTCATTAAGATAAACATTCATCTTATACAAATCAGATTATATGAACTTTCTGGAAACCCCATTCACAATCACCTTATCATACAGATTCTTAAGTTATTTTAGGAAGATTTTCAAATTTAATACAGAAGTTCATACTGCTGTCACAAATTCTCTCTGTTCAGAAATGGGGAGTGGGTGAAAGAGCAATAGTTATTCTCCAGAGACCATTGATTGAATGGTCTCATTGTGGTCCTGGTTCTTACTTCTCTTCTGTTTTTTTTTTTTTTTTTTTTGGTTTTTCTCTGGTACCAGGAACAGAACTCACAACCTTGTGCTTGCCAGGCAGGCGCTTTTGCCACTGAGCTAAATCCCCAGCCCCACTTACTTCTCTTCTGATATGTGTAGGATCTTACCTTGAAACTCCGCAAAGTCTCCGCTAAAGTGAATGGTGAATGACTTTCATGTCCTCTGCCATCCTATTTACATCTTGGTTCATGGCTTTCTTTGCTTTGGTGTATTCCTCAAACTATTCCACTACTGCTATTCTACTAAGTCTAGGCCACTTATGGCCACTAAGCCTATTTTTAGTGTCATTATCAATCTATCTTGCTTTATGTAATTTCATGTTCATTTAGTGGCATTAGGAGACAGAAAAGATGGAAGCATAGTAACTCCTCTATATTTACAGGTGAGTGGTTCCAGGACATCCACCGACATGAAATTTTCAGGATATTTTTGTAAAAAATGGCATACAACTTGCATATAACTATACTCATCCTTACATACCATTTAAAAACCTCCCTTTCATTGGTAGTGCTTAATACTGTACCTATTATGTAAATTATTGTTATACTGTATTGTTTAGAGAATAATGCAAAAATGTTTGTATACATTCAGGGCAGTTATAATTTTTTTTAATATTTTGAGGCAATAATTGAACTATGAACACAGAATCTGTGGATATGTGGAACAACAGTATATGAAATCAGTCCAATTGTTTACCAATTGCATAGCTTGTTTAACAAGTGGGAAATCATCATTCAAGACTATTACAATAAAGGAAAGAAATTTGATTCAACTTCCCTACATGGAAAGATCGAAGAGTTTTTAGTGTGGGAGATCCTGTGGAAGAGTACTATAGGAAGGTAGTGGTTTGGCCTGGATAAGGCCCTCTGTATTTGCTAATTGGTACATATCCTTAAGGTCTGACCTGCTCCTGAGACTGAAAGAAAAGAGCACTCTTCTTTCCGGTTATTGCATTTCAAAGGGATGGATCCCTGGTCACTGAAATAGACATTTCTGAATTACAGAAGATTAACATCACAAAGAGACAAAGGAAGAGTTTATAATTGTTTAAAAGTAAATATTTTCAATGAAGGAGGTGAGAGGTCTGTAGTCTGGAAGAACTCTGTGTGAAGTTTAGCCAAACTGAGGGGAACTTTAAGGTTATCTCGGTTATTCTCTTGTCCAGAATCTCAGAATTAGTATTTCTAAAATCTTCTCAATTCTTACACATGGCTAGTTTAGGCACATTACAGCTGTGATATTTTATAATATTCTAATACAAACTTGTGATTCATGTAAACTGAATTTGAGATTATTTCTCTAACTACACTTGCAAGTGTATATTTTGTTCTTTGTACAAATTAATTTTGCTTCTATTTCCATTCACAAATAATATTCCTAAATTTTTATCAAGTAGTTATTTTATGCTTAGTGCTCTTCGTGTTACAGATTAAGTTGATACCAGAAAATATTGTTACACCACATCACACCAAGACCCCCTTCCCACCCACCACCAAGATACTTCTCCTGTATCATAACACTAACCTCTATTATTGTAATATAAAACTCTTGTTATGCTTGGGCTACTGATTTTGAGCACCTCATGCAAATAAGTAGGTGGTAGGAATTTCTTTACCTTTAGGAGAATTATAGTTGAAACCCACAGGAAGTCAAAATCCCCTTTATTCCTTGAGCATTATTGGCCCTCTGAGGGATTCCTAGGAGGGAAAAAGACTTCTGGTCATCAAAATAAAAGTTGCTTAATAAGAAATATGATAGTTACCCCTCTTTAAACTGAAGTAGGAGGAGTCTGGTCACTATTTTTCACCACAGCTGTATTCCATAGAGTCTGTGCTGGTCCCTATCACTTGAACATTGTATAGAATTCTGCTTTGTGGCCCCTTCTGCCTGGTCTCTGTTATTTGGACACCCTTCCCTTCACAAGGCTCTTAATATAAGGACCATTATCCAGTGTTTTGGTCCTTGAATTAAGGGATTTCACCTGCTTTTAGCAATGCCCTGCAGCTTGCTTAAAGGTTTTAATCCGATTTCACAAGGGATTGTGTGCTACTAAAATCTTCAGTTGGTATCACTAGCCAGATGGCTGTGATCAAATACAGATAATTTGTGTGACCTTCACTGAGATCAGCATTGCTAATGTAGGCAGGAAAAAAAAAAGGGAGCTAATGGTTTTTGTTCATCAACTATTCCTAGATTTGGCTCTAGTTGTATTTTTATAGGACAAAGTTAAACTATATGATATCACATTTTTGAGGTTAAATTAATCCAACATATTGAAATTAGGTTTTTGTACAGTTTAAACCAGTTAATGCAATCCCCCAAAACTTGTGAGTAAAATTTAAAATTTTAAAATTTTATTGATCTTTTTATTTTTATATTTTGCATAATTTTAGACTGCCACAAATGTGCTTTCTGTGCTTAAAACATTATAGTTTATGAACTTCACCCAAAAAGGATAGGAATGAACTTATCTAAATAAGTGTACTGGTTCTAGAATTGTTACTAGAAGGTAGCTCCTGGGGCAAGGCATCCAGTATTTGGTGTCTTGAACAAAGAACTAGACAAGATACAGTGATACAAATGGCAGCAGGGATATACATTTATTGAAGGCAGAAAAAAACACGTGCTTCACAGAACAAGAGCAAGATCGTAAACAGACTTACAGGCCCCCAGGGATAAAAGAAAGGGGTCTTTTCTACCCAAAATCCAGGGATTGGCTTCTCCCCAACAGAAATAAGGCATTGAGAGAACTGTACTTTTAAAGACTCACTTGGTCTGGTGTCCTATTTAAACTATCGTATCAAAAGACTCCTTTGACTTCCAGCCAGATGTAAATGGACAATTAGAGATAGCACTTTCCTGAATGTCTTTTTGAACAGTGCCTAGGAACTGCAGTCATTCTGGATGCTGTCTTTAGTGAATGTATCCTGGGCCTCTATAGCTTTGACACATTCCACCCAGTTGTTGGACCAGTTTGCCCCTGCCCTAATCTCCTATCTCCTTTCCCCTGAGAGACATATTCCACATCATTCTATGTGGGATGCTGAGGGAATGAAAGTCTCTTTCTTCTCATAGCCACATTCTGCTGAAAGGAGCTATTGGCCTCACCTATTGGGGATTCTATGCTCACTGACTACTTTGGGATGTTTGAGCTTACCAGTTGGGCTGAAAAGAACCTGTCAGAAGACAACAAGAAAAGACTTAGTGCCTATATGACAGAAATGCTGAGCTGCCTTTCCACCCACAGGAAGCTCAGTAATAGCCAGGCTCTATATTCCATATCATCATCTGAAAATGGATCTTTTGAAACTTTGAAGAGATAAATTTTGCTAGTAACTAAGGAGGCAGAGGCTAAATACAAGAGCAAGCAGGCTAGGCTATTTCCTACTCTGACTTGTGAACTGTGACAGATCCAGCAATTAGGGAGTTTATTTTTCCATGCTATTCTTTGGGAGAAGTTTTCTAGATTTTATTTCCATGGTTTTTATGGAGAGAAAAGCATGGTAAAGAGAGATATTAGATAAACTATCAAGAACCTGAGAACTGTAGCCCTAGGAGGATTACCCACATTTTGGTTCTTGCTAGAAGCTGGAGTCCCAAGAAAGGTGCCCACCTAAGCAATGGTGGGTCAGGGGTCATGGTGACTCCACTTAACGGCACCTGAAGGAGTGCTAGAGTCTTGCTTTTTGAAGAGCAGCCTCAGATCTCCCAGAAGTTCACAGAGGTAGGTTTCTTTTGGATGGCTGTCTTACTTACTTTTGTCATTGTTGGGACAAAATACCCAATGCCCACAAGTTAAAGGAGGGAAGGTTTGTTTCATTATACAGTTTGCGGAGGTTTCAGTCCATAGTTGGCTAGCTCCAAGGCAGGGGGCATCACAGAGGAGAAACTCCTTGGAAGAACAGGTAGGAAGCAGCAACAGCACAGTCTTCTGTTCTCTTTTATCTCACCCAAGTTATAAGCCTTGGATCGTGCCAGCACATTCAGTGTGGACCGTCCCATTATCTACACCCGGCATGATGCTAACCCATCCAGTGGACTGATTCAGTTATTACACACCCTCACTGCAGTGTCACACCCATGGTTCAGTCACCTCCCAAAAGCCCCAAATAAAACTACATGAAGCTTTATGGGGACATGTAGATACAAGCCATAACGGTGATCTTTTGCTTCTGATAGTTCAGGAGGCACTGATTTTGTTCTTCAGTGGTGAATCCCGCTATTTCTGCTACTTTTGCTGCAGCAGATGTGGCAAGAATCACTGACAAGGAGCCCTTCCACTTAGCTTTAAATTGATCTGTAGGAATCCCTTATGTCTCGGTTTAATGAACACTTGATCTCCAGGACAGACACTAGGGGTATCCCTAGGCTAGAAGCTAGTGGGATATAGTTGGGCAGCTTGTTGTACTTGGCCCAGGTTATAAGATACTGTAAGAGCCTTGTAATCTCTGGGCCAACTGCCATATAAGCAGATAGAAAAGGCTTCCTATGGAGCAAATCAAACTGGCTCATATTTAACCCAGTTTTGGTGGTGTTTTGAATTCTTATGAGGGCTATTAGCAATAATCACAGGGTAGACTTAGAAGTCTCTTGGAAACATTTTGCTAGAGTTTGCAATGGAGTCTTGTTGGCTCTATCAACCTTTCCTGAGGATCTGAGGTCTCCATGCAGGTGGAGATGATACTTTATTCCTAAAGCCTTTGCCACCACCTGAGTTATCTGAGAAGTAGAAGAATTCCCATTGACATTCTGGTGGTATGGCATAGTCCAAAACAGGGGATGGTTTCTTTGAGTGTCTTGACAACCCTCATAACTTTTTCAGCCCTCCTCAATCCAACTATAAATTGTCAATTCAGGTCAATATTTGTTTAAATCCTCCACGTGATGGCAGGGGGGTAAAGGCTAATTGTCCATCCTCCATACAAGGAGATGGTCTATCAAGGAGATGGTCTGGGCTTGGCAGCATTATTGTAGGCTCAGAGTGGGCAAGATTCACAGACCTGTTGGTTGGTCACCACTAGTGCTGGTATTATGAAAATTTGCGTGACCTTTTCTCATGTATCTTCTTTTCCCACATGGAACGAACCATGAAATTGTTTTTATAACTTTCCATTGTATCTTTTGAGGAAGGACTAGTATGTTTCCCAAATACTAATGATATCCCTTTTTAATTTCTCCTTGTCATAAGGCCCATTTATTTTTGTAGATGTATAAACTGGTATTAGTGGCTTCTCAGGAACTGGGAATAAATCAAAGATCTTGCAAGGCTGGAAGGCTAGCTTTTGCCTCTCTATCAGCCTTTCAATTTGCCAACGAGACTTTAGACATGTGATGTCACCTATAAATAATAACAGTGACCTGCCTGTGAAGGTAGACTGCTTACAAGAGTTGTAGAATTTCTTGCTTGTGTTTTATAGACAATTGTTTATTATTTAACAATCACCACTATTTCCATACTGATGCATTGGCATGGAGCACTAGAATGGAATACTGCGAACTTGTATAAATATTTAGCCTCTTACATTTTCTTAAGATCAATATCTGCGTAAGAGCTTTGAGCTCTACTTTTTCTGCAGAGGTCCCTGGAGGGGAAGAGGTTTGGCTTCAATAACCTGTTGTGAACTGGGCCTGACTTCCAATGTCGTTCTTGCACAAAATCACTTCTATTAGTGAACCATCCTCCTCAAGGTCTTGAAGTCCCAGGTCACTGATGTTCTACCTGCTTGCATAGGTCTGAGATATCCTTGTTCACAAGAGTAATTAACCTCTGAGCCTGTAGACATCACAGAGGCAGGGTTAAGACCTCAATTATGACTATAGACCTAGAGAAGAGTTTCCCAATAAGGAAGTTATAACAGAATTCAAAGAAATTGAAATTGCTTACCCATGCATCGAGTGCCAACTCAAGAATCTCACGGGAGAGAGAGATATCTTTTGGCAGGGACATTTGCAACCTGCCCTGGGTCTCTTCAGGCTCCTCTATCAGAGCCAGGGGTGAGGATTTTAGCTGGCTTAGCCCTCTCTGGTGCTCTGAGTCAGGCCCATCAGCTGCCTCTTTCATGGAACAGGGCCTGGTTGGTGTCTTAGTACAGTTGTGTGTCCAGTGTCCAGTTTCCTTAAAATAGTTGATTTGCTCTGGATTTTCCCTTCAACAACTTCAGGTATTTAAACCATTGCCAATTGGTACAGCCATAATTTTGGCTTTTGTTTTTTTGGTCTTAAACCTTCTAGTTTTATCCTCATTTAGATCCTGATTAATGAACACAGAAAAAGCAGTGTCCAGCAATTGGGTCATAGGGCCCAGAAGCCCCATCTGCAAGCCTACCAGGTTGCTGTGAAAATACTGAGTCTTTCTATGCTGTTAGTGCCTAGTGCAAACAGGTAGGAGAGAATTTTATCCCCAAGAGGTGGGGGTAGGCTTCTGAGGATAGAATCATCAATCATATTTTTCCTTTAAAGGCCTCTTTAAATACTGTAGTCCTGGAGTTTTTATAGCGATAATGAGCCATGAAATCTTGAACATAAGGGATTTCACAGCATATTTCTTGCCTTTTGTGAAAAAGAAAAGATCTAACATAAGAATTTAGACTGCCATTCTAAATCTGCATCTCACCCTAGTCACCAGTCCTAAATAGTATTGCAATAGTAAAGGCAAGGGTGGAGGCACTGAGCTAGTGATCTTCATGAGGTCTATGGAGAGAGAGAGAGGGTAGATGAGGTCTGGGGTCCTTCAGAGGGTATTCCCACAGAAGGAGGTTGGCTTCCCACAGGGTCTTACATGAGTCTTACATGTATTACCAGACATCTCTGGCAAAATAAGTGGCACTGGTACTTTCTTATGTTTATTTTTTCTTGGAACTCTCCATACCTTGCTGGGATCTGCAGTGTTGTCCCACTGACTCCTTAGAGGGAAGGATAAAGTCTGTTCAGGGGTTCATTTAGAAACTCCTGTAGATCATGGCTGTCTTAGCTACTTGAGAAGAAATAGCCCTTATATTTGCCTTGACAGTACAAGGCTGGCTCTACTGATGCACACTCACAGCTGCTTGAGTTGACCTTTACTGTATGTCCCTTAGTTCTGCTCTAGTATTAGAGGCATAGTCCTGCCTATAAGCATGACCTGAGGTGGGTTTTAAAGAAAAAATGAAAACGGCAAACAAGCCTGGAAGAATAACATAAACAACTGAGGGATAGAAGTGAAAAGCTGAGAAACATGGCCAACTCCATGTGGCTGACCTGTAGCATGAACTGAATAGCTGAGCCAGTGTGACTAACTCACATAATGAACCAAAGTGGTGGCCAGTCGTGGTGGAAAGTTGGACTGGGATGAAACAAGGCCCTTAGAGCAGCAAAGTTTTGCATTAATTGAAGCTAGGAGCAGAAATAAGCTCTGCAAAGTGAATCTTGACCCAGTAAAAGTAGGAAAAGAAGTGGAACCTGTGGTGTGAGGGTGGACAAGTATAATCTAATAGGTCTCAGCCATCCTGTCAGAAACCTGCTGGAGTTCTCCTGAGATGTCCACATGTGGGGTTCTGGGAACTCTTCTGCGCATGTGTGCTACGCATGTGATCCTCCCCGGCAAGTCCTCAACACTTCCTCATCTCCTACCTCAGGATAAATTATTTCAGCCTAACAGTTAGACTTCTAGTAAAGCACAGAGGTGAGTAATAGATACATACAATACAGTCCATCAAAGCCAGAAGCAAAAATCTAGTCCTGTATGCTTAATAGGTTATCCAATATTCACATGTCACTATTATATATTTGACTGGTTAGTCCCAATTGAGATATTTTCCAATGTAAAATATACACTTAATTTAAAAGACTTAGTGAAAAGAACCTCTTAATTATTGTATTATTACATAATAAGTGAAATTCTGCACACAAAAAATATTTTAATGGAGGCTGACAATTCCTGTTAAAAAGGGCTTAAAGTAAAATTTAGATTTTTATTACCCTATCAAACTACTTAGAAAAACTTCAAGAGTAACTATTTTTAAGAATGTGCTTACAGAGACAGTTTTAATTGTGTTATCATTTTCAAGTGTGCACACCATGTGCTATATATCCAGAGTTAGGGTGATTTGAGTTTAGAACATTTAGTAGTAGATGATGTCTGCCATAGTTATTTTAGTGATAGAGAAACAATAATGCTAATATCAAACTAAATGTAGATAACCAATAATTTCCAGGTATTGGTTTATAGTATGTTTGACTTTAGGAAATTTAAGATGAATACATCTGTAGATCTCTGTAACACTTTCAGAAACTGTACAGTTTTTAATCATTTTAAGGAATATAGTGTATCTTTAAATGTTCTCTCTTATAATACTTTATGAAATTTAACCTGCATCTCGATCACCTGGAAAACTTGTAATGTTGATGTTACCAGCCTGACT
Organism: Chinchilla lanigera; assembly: GCF_000276665.1. Classification (NCBI taxonomy): domain Eukaryota; kingdom Metazoa; phylum Chordata; class Mammalia; order Rodentia; family Chinchillidae; genus Chinchilla; species Chinchilla lanigera. The sequence goes on from NW_004955411.1 coordinate 20,885,780, forward strand.
CTGACTGAATCTCCTTCCTGAGCTGATGTTTCTGCTCCATGTACAGAGTTTAAAGAACCTCGCTCTAGCTCACATTTAATCCCATTGAGAAATCATTGTGAAATGAAGCAAAAGCAAAGCATTTAATCAAACTATAAGACAGCTAGGCCTTTTCTCTGCCTTAACACTTCTCATTTTGATAGTTTACTCCACAAACGCAAAATATCCCTTCAAAACAGAAAAGAGGGGCTGGGGATTTAGCTCAGTGGCAAAGCGCCTGCCTGGCAAGCGCAAGGTCGTGAGTTCGGTTCCCAGTACCGGAGAAAAAACAAAACAAAAAAAAAAAAGAAAAAAAAAAAAAAACACAAAAGAAAGATTCATTTTTCTTGTGTATTCCAAAGAGTAAAACCCAAGCACCATAAGTATCTGAGTTGAAGAGTGTATCCAGTGAGCCTTCAAAGATCGGCTGATCAGATCTAATGATTTACCTTTTACTCTTCCACTGTTTTACTCTTTCTCTTCTCATTACATTTCAAGTGCACTAAATAGGTGTGCTAAAATTAGAAGTTTTAATAGAAAAATTACAGGCAGGCTATGAGAAGAAGAAATATTAGATTCATAATTTACATTCCAGTCAGAACCATGTGTGAGAAGATTTCCTTTAATTCATTCCTCAGTTAGGGGCCCTGGTTTAAGAGCAAAACAGAAACACTGAAATCAGCTCTCTCTTATATTTTCCAAGATTCTTACAGTGTATGCTACCACACAGGCTTAATTGCTATGAGCCATCAGTCGAGATCATTATCCCAAGAAATACATATTAGACAATTGTGAATGAGGAAAAACGTTTCCAAATCTTGAGGAAAAATGTTTTCAAATCTTTATAATCTGTGGAAATTGTATGTAAAATAGTTTTCTGTAAGAAATAAATAAAAAATTATGCTATAGTTTAGAATTTCTCACTTTTAAAATTATCAGTGGTACTAATACAAAATAAAATTGATTTAAAAAAAAAAAACACCAAAAATGTTAGTGGGAACATCTTTTGGAAAAGAGACAAATAATGTATATGTAAAAGATAAATTTATACAATTTCCCTTTTTGGGTTTTTAGGAGAAGAAATCAATCTAGACAACATGATAAAATTCAAAATATATTAACATCCAATAACATCCAAAATATATTAACATCCAATGTTAAAATATATTAACATCCAATAAGCTATTTTTCTCCTGTTTGCTTCCACCCTGGCCTGCATTCTGCATCTTTACCTATATTGTTCTCAGTTTGGGAATCCTGAAAATGCAACTTTCAATACCTAACACTGGTTAGATTTCAATAATTATGCATAGGAATCTACTGATGTTTGAGTGTTGAATTTGTATCCAGCTATACTACTGAATTTGTTAATTAATTCAGGAGTCTTCTGGTGGAGTTTTTGGGGTCTTCCATGTGAAGTATCATGTCATTTACAAATAGTGATAATTTCACTTCTTCCTTTCCTATCCTTATTACTTTTATTTCTCTCTCTTGTCTCATTGCTCTGGTTAATGTTTCCAGAACCATGTTGAATAGGAGTGGTGACAATGGACATCCTTGTCTTGTTCCTGACTTTAAAGTGAAAGCTTTTAGTTTTTGTCCATTTAGTATGATATTGGCTGTTAGTTTGTCACAGATGGCTTTAATCAGATTGAAGTAAAGACCATCTATTCCTATTTTCTGTATAGGTAAATGGTCACAACTAGAGACCATACTCATGAGTGAAATAAATCAGACCTGCATGTGTAAGCAATGTGCTGTCTCACTAGTGTAAGAACCTGAAAGAGTGGATAAAAATTAGGCAGTATGGTAGACACTGTGAAATGAAAGGAAACTGCTCAAAAGTAAAGATCAACTGGAATGAGGGAAAAGAGAAAAGAAAGAAGGGGGAAATTATGAATGTATGTGTATACAGGATAGCTAACATAGTTGTACTACTAACTTCTATTTCTTTATTGAAAGGAACAGTTAGTGATTAATTATTTGATCAATCTTGCATGTCTCTATGTTTTCCTAAGTAACCACTTTGAAGTTATCAATATGTAATACAGCAACCACTGTTAATTTCCTGTCACCTTGTCTGTAATTCAGTATTGCTTGTATTGTTCTTGTGCTATTTTGTAAATGGATGTCTATTTGTTAATATGTTTTCATTCTTTTATTTTTAAAATAAAATTTAAAAAAAGATTTCAAAAATTAAAGCATGAGCATGTGAAAGGAAAGGAGAAAAACCAAAATATTTCTTCTTAACTGGCTTCATACTGTGTTGTCCTTGACAGCCATTGCATCTTTCTGTGGTGGTATTTATCAACAGGACTTCTTATCCAATATTTTCACTTCAAAGAAAAATGGTACTCTTACTTCCTTCCGCTTTATCCCCCATCCACTCCAGAAACCTCAGGGTGGTAAGTGTGTGTGTTCTTCCGGTACTTTTCTCCAAGTTTCACTACTTATGGTTTTGTCTTTTAGCCCAAGAATATATGATGCATTGTAGGATGTTTTACAACAATCCTGGCTTCCACCACATACACGGTATAACCCTCCTTAATCACACTAATCAAAGAGGTTCTTTCTTTCTCCAATCAAGTATGTAAAGAGACAATTCTATTTTTTTTTTTTCACAAAATCGATATTCTGAAATGGACTTTAATATCTTACACAGTGAAAGTAAGTATTGGTAATCTCACATACAATGAATAATATCATATAGCATATTTATTAATGACTACTTAGTTAATCAGATCTAATATATTATAGTTTTATGTCCTTCTTAAATTTTTAGTAAAAACAAAGCTTCTTGTTAATTTATCATCTATGATGAAAAGCTGGTGAAACACTACACATAATTTTAAGCATCTTAGCTTAGACTTAATATCATATTAATTCAAGATGAAATATATTTAACCACTTAAATTAAAAGCTAATATTTGTATCCCATAATTTGTAATGCTTTAAGAAGAGTAAACTACTTTGTAATTCATTTTAAAATTATAAAATAATTTTCAATTATTGGCTCATCTACTCTCAATCCCTGAGAATTGAAAAGTTAAAGTCTAATTGTATCAGGGATAAATTTCAACCGCATAACATTTAAATCCCTATACAGTGATTTTTTTCTAATGTAACTTTTTATGTTTTTTTGCTTTAATACAATGATAAAGTATTATAAGTATGATATGCTTTATTTCTCTAGCTGATAAAAGTAATGAAACAAATGATACATTAAAAGTCTCTACAGTGCATCATGAAACATGGGGGGGCAGTTCATATGTAAATTCATTTAATTCTGTCTCCTACACCTTAGTTGTTTGTTGCTATGTGACACTGAAAAATACAGATGAGCAAATTTATGTATATTTCTGTATTTTCCAAATCACTATCTAGTTGTATAAAAAATAACTGCCCTTAAGAAGCTTTTCTTTTCTAAATAAAATTTTGTTGTGTCCCATAAACCAGTCTCACAATAGCTTTCAGCTTTAAAACTTTTGAGAGAAGTTAGCAAGCAGAAAATTCAGAAACCTAGGTTGTCTTGGCCATTGCTTTTCAAGATCAAGGATACTTACACACAAATATGTGTGTCAATGTGTGTGGTTATAGTTTAATGCTTCTTCCTTGCATCCAAGTCAACATGGAAAGGAAAAGGATCACATTCCTTACACGGATATTTACAGTGAAATAAACACCCCAGGAAAGCAATATCTATAACTATGGAATTTGCTTAGTGTGGCGACATATCTAAAATTTCCCCCCAAAATTTCATGTGTTCAGAATAGGGTGTTGAGAGGGTGATTAGACACACGGTGCTGTACTCATCAGTGGCTTAATGCGTTGATGACTTCAGAGCAGAATATTCAGTTAGGAGGCGGGGCTTGTTTAGAAGAGCTAGGTCACTGGGGAGAATGACCCGGAAGTATAAGTTCTTGTCCCAGCCCTTTCCTAGCTCTCTGGCTCTCTTGTTCTCTCTGCTTCCTGGCTATCTGAAGTTGATCAGCTTTCCTCTACCTGACCTTTCTGCCCAACTATTTCTGTCTGAGAACCAGCTGACCATGGTCTGAGCCCTGTGAAAAAATGAATCAAAATAAAATGCTACCCCTTAAATGGTGGGTATCAGGGTTTTTTCTTAGCAACTGGAAAACATTGTTCCAAGCTTTGTAATCTTAAATTAACATATAATGGATGTTTTCCAAATTGAGACACTAAGAACATGATTATTATAACTGTGAATTTACTTCCTTAAGAGTTTATACGTTATATAGACTCCTTAAGTTGTATAAAGTTATAAAGTCTTCTGGAATACCACATTTACAACTATAGAATTTGCTTAATATTAATGATTTAGATCTAACATGTGTTCAGAGGTGGGGTGTTCACAGGGTTACTGGGCACAGGGATGCTGTATTCATCAATGGTTTTATAACTGAACTTCATATACCTATTGTTTTCATAAAGAGATAATAGCCTAACTAATTAATGTAAATTTAGTGAGAGAAGCTTATGTAGACCTTTTTCACACTATTCTTTGTCACACTAGTATTGCATAAAATGTCACCATAGGGATATCAGCTTCCATACTGACATTAGTTTAGTGGCTCAGCCATTGAGATAGCCAAGGAATAGCATATGGGAATTGAAAAAAAAATAAGCTTCCAGAATATGATTTATGAAACCTGTTTTCTTCATTTCCATGTTCGTATGTGTGTAATTAATTGAGATACTAAAGGCTCTTTAAATTCCAAATGGAGACTTGATTTAGTGTTACTTACCTCCTTTGATCTAAAATATCATGGTTGTGAGTTTGAAAATTGCCCGGGATTGGAGAAGGATCAGGCTTATGTTTGAAAATTAATTATTCTATTCAACTTTCACCATTAGTTTTCTTCCCCCTCATTGACTTGTCAGAAACAAGTCTTTTAAAATACTTTTTTCACATTAGAGCAGAATACCCCGGTGAGCGAGGAGCTAGCAACAGCATCAGAAACCATTAAACCTCTTACAAACGATGCCAGTAAGGTTTTCCACAGCAGCAGTGCTACATTCAATTACAAATAATAACACAACTACAAGTGCATGCCCCAGGTTTTCAGCTGATTAAATATCATAACTACACAGGCTCCGGTACAGAGGCATCAAAGAAAGATTCCCAGTTTTCACCTAGAAAATGAAACTCTGTCAGTTAAGTGTTAATTGGTGTTACATTGTGCAACAATGCTGTGAACTGAAAAGGCAAGACAAGGGCTCCCTGCTGTAATGTTAAAATGGTATGCATCTATTATCGGCTCGCTCAATTACCAGCAGTTTGTACACCACCTCATCTAGTTGAAATAATGCAGGGAAACAGTAGGGGGTGAATAGGGCAAATCTGCAAATTGATAAATGATTCAGTTCATGGACATCTAAATTATATCTCACTGTCACATGTTCTACATTTTATGGCTGTAAATGATTAATAAAGGAGGCTACTCAAATGAGATTTGGTCAGCTGTTTTAGAGGTAATGTCATATGAATGTGGGATTTTAAATTAAAATTAAATTGCACATGTAATATTTAAAATACATATGCAATATTTTACCCATAATAAACACAAATACAAGTAAATATCAATGTTTTCAGTACGCACATGGAGTTGAAATGTCAGAATCCTGGGGGTTGTTTTGAGCAAATTTAAAAGATCATTGAAATATGCAGAGCTCTTTTACTCTCAGCAGTCACACACGTTCTCTCCGCGAAAAGGACTATGACACTTAAAGAGATGATGATTCAGACATGTTCAAAATAAATCAAGTTATTCATTTCTAATTCACAGTTTTTATCGCTTTGTCCTGGACCATGGCATTATTCACAAATATCTAAAAATTGAGTTGATGGCAATAGAGTTTATCTTTCATCATATTTTGTTACATTCATATACGTATGTTTCATTATATGAATAAATAAACTCCATAATCTCCCAGAGCCTTTATGCAGGGATCATAAGGGATAATCAAGAGTGCTTAATTGAACTTTTTAAACTGTCTTTCTTTAATGATTGAGAAAAAGATTACTAATAATCATAAATGTTTTAATAGACATGACAAGTTATTAGCTGATCTTAGAAAAGTCTCACTTTCATATAAATGTGTTTATTGACCCTTTCCTTGATGGGTTTATAAATAGCATGATAGCATTTTCTTTGTATACATATGTATCCCAATGTATAGTGCAGTAGTTTGCTGTGCATTAGTATTTGCTGATTTGAAATTCAGAAGACCATTCTTTTATTTTAGTTTATCACTTTTTAAAAATTTTTTCACTGATACATGTTTGTATTATACAATTATTACATTCATTGTAGGGAGTCAGTACATGGATGTGACATACTTGATACATTTTAGAATTGTGTTGTCTAATATGGTAGCAACCAGTTCTATGTGGCTACTTTAGCTAAATTAAATGAGGTTTAAAATTCAGTTTCCCAGTTACCCTAATCTTATTTCACGCGCTATGGACAGTGTTTAGTAGCAGCTAAGCTAAATATTCACATTGGTGCAGAAATTCCACTCAACAGTGCTATTTTGAGCACAAATAGTGTGAAATACATTGAAGAGTTTTCATGAATTTTCTTGTCAGTTATATCATTTTAAATAGATAATATTTATGGTTCAGATGTTACAACTATCACACAGAAATAATTAATAGTTACAATTGACATGCTAAAAGTTAGTGGTAAAAACAAAATCAGAGTAAAAGATGTGCATGAAGAACCTTTTTGAAATGTTACCAGCAGGCTGGGGATATAGCTCAGAGGCATAAGTGCCTGCCTGGCAGGCTCAAGGTCCTGAGTTCGATTCCCTGTACCAACAAACAAACAAACAAACAAAAAACTGAAATGTTACCAGCATCAAAAGTATAGCTGAGAAAACTATAATTGAATTAAATATAGTTGTGTAAGTTTTACCCAAACTGAAACCTAATGAGAAGGAAGAGTGGAATAATCATTACATTTATCATAATTACCTCATGATATATAATTGTACAAATCAGTGTAATAAATGTAATTGAAATCATAGGAAAAGAACAGAAGATATTTGATCACAAGAAAGATTTGAAGGAGCAATGTCTGAAGATCTCCAGAAGTAATACACAATAATAACCCACAACTGTGCATAGTTCAGAGAATTCTCAGAAGCAAATAAGTAAATGAACAAAGTCAGGAGAGGGAAGGTGGTTTTGCCGAGGTAGAATCCCAGAGACAGACTGTGACACTGACAAAGGCTTTGGATTAATACTCTTGATACACTGATTAAACTCAAGCCCACAGGGAAAAAATTCAAAAATGAAATGAGTCCAACACTCACAAAGGGATGGGAATATTGTGTGCTCCCAACAAGAAGACTGGATATCTCAAAATCCCGGGGTTATGTGTGGAATAATCCAAAAGGTCTTGCCTCAATTCTAAGAATATTTAATCCTACACTAAACACTGCTCTAATCCTAATAAAACTGAAAACATTGCATAGAGAAAATTAAAGTATCTCAAATAAATAAACTACATCAGAGAAAACTGACAAATATTTATAGGAATACAGAAATGTTTGCACCCAAACAATAAAATCACAATATATACCATCTAACCCAAAATTGCCAAGCATGCAAAGAGGGTAGTTAGTATGATCCACAAATATGGAAAAATAATCAACCAGTTAAACTACTCTAGGGCTCTTATGGTTTCGATCTATAATGTGCCCCAACAATGTCCTGTTCAGAGGTGGAGCTTCTGGGAATGTGATTGTATCCTGAGGGCACCGGATTCATCAGTGAAGTGACCTGTGATAAATCCTCAGCTGGATATGCTGCTGAGAGGTGAGCCAGGTCGGAGGAGGTGGGTCCATGGGGGAATGCTTTGAAGGGCTTAGCTCTTGCCTTGGTTCTTCCGTCTCTGTTTTAGGGCTGGCATGGGTTGAGCAGCTTTTTTTCAGCCAGAACAAACCACTATGCTCTTTCTAGCTCAGAGCCAAATGTCCCTTGGAATGAATCCTTTGAAACAGTGAACCAAAATAATCCTCTCCTGGTTTAAATTGGGTATTTTAGCCCAGTGACAAAAACATGACCAATGCAAGGATAATGCAGATGTCAAAGAAAGGACATTAAAACTTTATTCCACAATATCAAAGGGTTTGGTGCTAACATAGACTTATATAAAGAAAACAAATATAATTTTAGGATGAAGCTACTTTGGTAAGAAATATATACTCAATTAAAATAACAACAATTTAAATATCCTAGGAAGAAAATATTAGTAAACCTAATGACATAGTAATAGTTTCTTAGTCACTTTTCTAACCCTGGGGCAAAATAATCAACATTCTTAATTTAAAGGAAGAAAGGTTTATTTTGACACATGTTTTTATTCTATACTTGGCTGACTGCAAGGGAGGAGAAGGCATGGTGGAAGAGTATGGTGGAGGAAACTTATTTTTCTTATTATACCTTTACAGAAACTATTCAAAACAAAACCTACAAAACAAAGGATTTTTTTGCAATGCTTTTTATTTCTTGTTTATTTTTTATCAAATTATCATGCCTATTATAAGAAACTGAAAGACTGAATAAGATCCGAAAGTTGCAATAGACATTTTGAAAGGAAAAGAAATTACTCAAAACAATTTTTGTTTTGTTTTTAAAACAGTGAATTATGGAGCAATTTACATACTAGTGTAAGTGTAATTAAAATCTATAAAGGGAGATCAGCAAAATGTGAAAAAAATGATTGATCATTTCTCACATATGAAATTATTTTAAATAATAGATACAGTAACAGTGAGTCCAATCACAAGAAATCTGTACAAATAGCAATGAATCATCACAATCAAATCATTTAAAATCAGTGATAAAGGAAAACACTCAAGACCAGCTAGAGGGTAAAGACACATTACATAAAAAGGAATATAAGTATATAATATTGATATTAGCTTCTTATTGAAAATAACTAAACAATGACAGAATCTGTAAGAGTATGAAAAGGAAGAAAAAGACCTTTAAAAATTCCATATAAAAATATATTTCAGAATGAGAGTAGAATAAAGATGTCTATGGGTATATAAAAATGCAGAGAATCCCTTCCCGACATACCTGCACTAAATGAATTATTTAGTAATGTATGTATATCAGGAAGAAAAACAATGGAAGAAAGTGAAAATTTCGATCTGCAGAGAGGAATACAGTGTACCAAAAATGGTAATAACATTAAAAAAGAAACCTGTTCAATACTTTACAACATATAAAAATAAAGTTGATATGGTTCAGACCTTCAAGTTAAGAATAAAATGATAAGAGCAAAGCACACAACAAAATATTTATAATGAGGATTTCAAATGTTCTTGGCTATGACACAAAACAACACCACAAGCAAAGCAAATTTAAAATTTTGATTGTTCTCAAAAATTTAAAAAATGTTCATTTTAAAAGACGGCAGTTTCAGGAAAACTATAAAAAAACTAATGAAATATTTTGCAAATGAATAATTCATTAAGGATCTTTATGTACAATAAGAAAGCTGTCAAAATTAATGAGACAAGGGGCTGGGGATTTAGCTCAGCGGCAAAAGCGCCTGCCTTGCAAGTGCAAGGTCGTGAGTTCGGTTCCCGGTACCGGAGAAAAACCAAAAAAAAAAAAAAAAAAAAAAAAAAAAAATTAATGAGACAAAGAAATCCACTGGTGAGGAAAGGAAGAGTAATACGGTAGGAGTCCGGTTTTCTGTTCCAACATACAGGAAATTGGAAGTCACCATTCCCACTTTTACAATAACTAAGATATACAAACTGAAGATAAAGGAATCTTCCTGTACCCCTGAGAACCAAAGCTGCAAGGCAAAGCACCAACCTGAAACCTGGAGAAAGACGCACGTTCTGAGTTATTCCATTCTGTGAAGTAGATTCCATCACACTATAACCCAAAAGAACAATAAGATGGCAATTAAATTCGAGGCCAAGTGGTGAATGCTGTGAGAATTAAAAGTCTCTGGACATCGCACCCTTTGCAGGGCATGCACAGGACTGCTATTTGAGGGACTTGGACTGGTCCAGGTTTCCCCCATCTTTACTTGGGATCTGAAGAATAGTTGTAGAGTATACCTGGAAGAAGATGGTTGTGATAGCTTAACCTTTATTTTAGTCCGGTCCCTCAGATTTGCCGTCTTTCCATGCTTAATCCCACTAGGGCCTGTGACTCTAAGCTGCATAGCCTGAAATATGCAGTCTGTTGAAGTCCCTCATCTGGGATGAAAAGGGACCAAGAGTAGCCAAGATTATTAGGCACAAGCAGCTTTGTAAGCCTCAGAAGACTGGCTTACTGACTTCTTGGTTTCTTTTATTCCTTGAGACCCATGAGTAATAATAAATCTGCCTCAAGGGTAATTTTTTACTTTTAATGTGTGCTGCATTATCAGATTCAAACAAAGTGGCAAAAAAAAGAACATGCAACAAATCTCCTTCACCACAGAGTGTGACCTTCTAAAGCATCTCTGCGGAATTACCCCACCTCTCCAGGTGAAAATATGAGATGGACAGCTTCCTGGCCTTGCCTGGGTAAAGGAAAAAATTTAAGCATTAGTTGAAATTTCTTCATTAAAAAACCTACTCTCCAAGGAAAAAGCCTTTCCTTGGGATTTATTGTAGCACAGACATTGTTCATTCTCCCATCTTAGTGGTCTCTAGATTTCATTTTTCTCCCAAAGGGAGAGAATTAAGCATCTTCAATACAGGGCAGTACTTCAAAGAAATGGATTGGGAATGTCACAGCCAGGGATGGGATAAAAGACAAAAGGAAAAAAGCTATCCCACTCAAGAGACACTTGTAAATTTTACAGTCTAGAGAAACAGACCCCATAAAAGACTAAGATTTATTTTAAGATTATAGAACACTGTCCCTCCCCCACACCTTACCAGCATGCCAACTGGCCTCAACTGTAAACAGTTGATTGCAGATGAGGGTGCTGTAGACATAGACTCTCTCTGAAAAGTACTAAGGGAAGATCAAAGTCGGGAGGAATGACAAGAACAACTACAGTAGAATTTGAAACATCTGGCACATATAACTACAAAAACATTAATCATAGCTCAGATGTTAGTCATGTTATTACAAATGCTCACACTGAATATCTATTTACTTCACTTCCTATGATTGTGACAACATTTCTGGCTTTCAATAACAACAAAGATATCATGAACCATATTGAAAGGCAAAATAAACAAAATCTACTTAGTCTGAAGAGACAGAGCGATCATATTTTATCTTAGAAATGACAGTGATTTTGAAATTATTAAGTAAGGAATTTAAAATAACATGATTAATCTGTTTGGATTTCTAGTGGGAAAATATACAACATGTAAGAACAGATGCTTGACGTAAGTAGAACTATGCAAACTAGAAAAGAATCAATAAGAAATGATAAAATGGAAAGAGTGTATGAAGAATAAAAAGTAACTTTGGTGGGATTATTGGAGACAATTGTGAAAAGAAGGAGTCTGAGATATGTTCATAAAATCTTCACAAAATAAAATCTGAAGAGAAATTTAATAAAATAGAATAAAGCCAACATCCAAGAGTTGTAGGATAATTTCAAAATTTGTAACAAACATGAATTGCAAAACCACAAGAAAGAGATAATGACACAGAACACATTTTTCAGACTATTAATTGAGAAAACTTCCCAAAATTAATGACAGGCATCATATACAGATAGAGGAGGCTAAAATACGCACACACACACACACACACACACAAACAAGGGAAGTGGTAGTTTCATATTTAAACTAAAGAAAATAAAAGATAAGAGAAAATATTGAAAAAGTCAGAGCAAAGGACAGAGCCAATACTTTATCTGTAGAGAAATAACAAGAGTTATTGTTAAGATTTCATCAAAAACCAGATCAGAAGAAGTATTATAGCTTTAAATACTTAATCCAATTATAGGAGAAAACTGGAATCCTAGGATTCTGTATGCAGGAATGTTTTCCTTAAAAATGAAGGACAAATGACTTTGTTACAGAAACGAAATTGAGAGAAATTATCAGTACACCTATCCTGCACAAAATTATAAAAGAGGTTCAGGGATAAAGCAATGATATAGGTCATGAACTTAATTCTGTATGAAAAAATCAGAGAACTGGAAAAAATATATAGGCAAATGTGTTTTTTATAATTGTGTTTGATATAAAAATATATGGTATAAATAAAAGTGATGACAATATGAGGAAAGAACTGTGAAGAATAAATTGTGATATGTTTGCACTACACATGATATATATAGTATTAATTATTGGTGGGTGGAGATCACTTGAAAATGTATTTAGTATTTCATTTATATGGTAGTCACTAAAATAGTTTTAACATAAAATTGAGAACATCAATGAAGAGAGAAAGTTTGATAACAACAAGTAACCTATGAATACCACATAAGGTAGGAAAAACAGAGTTTAAAAGAAACAAAAAAATAGATGCTTCTGGCAAAAGTCAGGTGGAAACCTAAGTGATCTTAATAAAACCTGACAAATAATGACTACTATATACCAAATACACCAATTAAAACAGATTCTAAAGCAAAATGGTAGAAAAGATAAATCTTGTTGATATTAAAACAAGAAGCTAATTAAGTACATTAATTTAAGACAAAGCCGACTTTTGAAAAAAGGAATGCTATCTGGGAGAAAGTGTCTCATTGCCTAATCGTATAGGGTCAGTATTTCAAGATGATATAATAATCAGTAATGTAGATTCACTTACAACAGAGCATCAAATATATGAGTTAAAACTGATAAGACTGAAAGGTGAAATATATAAATCTACCCTCAGAGTTGGAGATTTCAGGATCCCTCTTTAAATAGTTAATAAGGTGGGCAGAAAATCGGTAAGGATATAAATAACATGAGCATTCCTAGCAATCAACTTAGTCTGCTTGACATTTACTGAATACTCTATCCAACACTAGAAGGACACACTTTCTTCTCAAGCTTGTGTAGTACATTGAAAAGATAGCCACATTTTGGCTCATAATATCCAATTTAACATACTAACAAGAATGTGATAGTACATTGGGTACACCTTGTGAACATAATGCAAAGGGAAGCCAGACACAGAAGCTTAAATATCACATGGTTTCTCTTGTATAACCCAAATTATAAATAAGGGGCAAAATAAAAGATAAATAATAGAGATTAGGGAGATAGATCTTTCTCAAGAAATGGTGGGACAAGAGAGGGAAGGGAGGGGAAAGGGTATAAAGATAACTAAATTGTATTGTGTTCATATCCCAGCTCCACTCAAGGAATGTAAACATTATGTCCTTAAAAATGTACAAATAAAAAATAAATAAGTAAAACTAAACACAAAAAGACAATATTAAGACAGCATTAACAGGAGAGGAACCTAGAAGATCGATGTGCTGGTCGATTATAATTGGAGATATTAGCATGGACTAATATTTAGCTCAATAGAAATATAGATGATTATATTCAAGTGAATATATAAATATGTATATATTCATCTGTTAGTAAAAACACATGCCCATTCCTGCTGTCCCTTGAGAGTACCTAGAAAGGATACATCAGTAACAATAAGTATGCCTTACCCTTAGACCTGGGATACTATTAGTTACAATAAATGAAACCAGACATTGTTGAGTAAATGGTTGATACTAGCGCTGGAACAGGCAGTTTACAAGGATGACCTGGAACATTACCAACACACTACCATCCTGTAATAAAAAAAAATATGACATCAAAACTTTCATGATCAGAATATGTCTAAAGGGACACCAAAGCCACCCACATGGGGCATCAAATTGACAAGGCTAAAATTTTTGAGCAAAAAATTACTAAAACACTATAACTTTATAAATAAGTATAATTAACCCATTGCACATTTAGTAGACATGCAGGAAATAGAAGTTGAGCAGCTAAAACTCTAGATCTGAGTTTGATTCTTCTGCTACTTTTGGCTGTTTTAATGATGATATTTTTACGACAAAATGGTATTGTGGGTAGGCATTATATTTTACTTTTCCTAAGAGAATAATACCAAATCCACAGTAAAACCTCAATGTACTAATTTAGAGTAAATTACCCATTTTTAAATTTTTTATTCAGAGGTTCTTATAATTATCCATTTAATTTTATTGTTGGAGATCCATAGGTCTTAAAAATATATTTTTCTATATGAAACATACTTTTAATTGTAGCATATTTCAGCTGGGCACGGTGGTACATGCCTGTAATCCCAGCACTGCAGAGGCTGAGACAGGAGGATGGTTGTGAGTTCGAGACCAGCCTGGGCTACAGAGTAAGCTTAAGGCCAGTCTGAACTGCATAGTGAGACCCTGTCTCAAAAAGACCAAAAAAAAAAAAAAAGTTTCTTTCCTTTTCTTTTCTTTTGGGGAGGGTACCAGGAATCAAATACAGGACCCTATGCTTGCCAGGCAGCTGCTGTTTTACTGAGCTAAGTCCCTAGGCCTATGCATGTAGCAAATTTCCATTAACCTCCCATCTTCAATTTTCCTCTTTTCCAGAAACTTGATTTTCCTGGCAACTAATAATAAGTCTTTATATGTACACTGACAATGCTTATATTGTACAATAATATTTTTACATGGATAAGGAAAATGTTAATTGATAAATCTTCAAAAGGATTATACATTATAAGGAGCAAAACAATTAATTATAATTTTCAAAATGTTGTTTAACTTGAATGAAATCCTCTTAGCTGTAATATATTTTCCAAGTGTTCATGTTTAAAAGCCCTAAATTTCTATTAAACCACCTAAAATTACAAATAAAATATATTTACTGAAGAAAATTTTCAAATAAAAATATATGGAGAGAAAAATTAATTGTAGCTTTATATCCATTTGCTAACCATTGCTAACACTTTAGAACACAGTTTTTTATCTATTGCACACACAGATTTTCTCATATATCATACATGTACATCTCACATATATACAACTATATGCACGTACATATTCACACACATATATGGCAAAGGCCAGTGAGAGAGAATATTTATAAAAATGTAGGATGCTCTGAAAGAACCAGTAAATGATATGCTTTCATTAAATGAGGAAAATTGAAACTTTGTGCCAATTCACATGGAGAACCTCCCAAACACCTGGAAACTTTACCTCCAGTTCACTACGTATCAGCTTGTTGCCATATTTTAGCTGCTATTTTACATTATAATGACATGGTAAGGAAGACACCAAACTGTTGTTTCCCTGCTGACAATGTAATCAATACACACCTGTTTTCTGCTGGGAAAACTGCAGCAGTAGATGTGGTGGCTTTTTAACCTGCAAGATGATGACAAAGTAGCATGCTGAAAACGCATGAATGTGACAAACTTTCACATACTGTTTGCAAATTGAACTCAAGCAGTGGGATGCTGGCATATGTGACTATTTCCATGATGACAGATTATGATACCTCAGGTGAAAGTTAGAACCATTGATAAAAAGAGAAGAGGAAATCCAGTCATAAGACAAACGTCTAGGGTATGTATTTTATGCTTCCTAATATTTTCAAAGTATATATTTTTATTTTAATATGAAAATTTCTTCTAAAAGCAATGAAGTTTAGTCAAGTGTACCTATAGAAGTGGAGATGGAGGATATATTAAACTTTTTCCTGAGTTATTTGCATTATAATATTGCAGTCAAATATGAGTCACGCAATTTGTTATTTCAGGTAGCTGTTTCAATTTTTTCTTGAAATTAGTTGTTTATGCATTACATATCTAAAGATAAGGTATGTCTGAATCTAGGTACACAATCAGCTATTGTTCCTCTATATTGGGATGTGTTATCCACCTCCTTGGTCAATTTCAAGCAAAATTGAACAGATTGCCCAGATGATCAAATTGCTTCCTTCCTTTAAAGGACCACAATTAACACAGCTGAAACAAATATTAAGCTTTTATTTAATTATATTTTGTCACTTATTGAGAATATGCTAGTATCTTACTTTTACTGTAGACGGAAATACAATAGCACTTAGAAGCTTTTCAAATATCGACTTTTATTGGCAATTATAAATACAATTCTTTCCCAATTATATAAGTTAAAGCCTATAGTCTTTACATTTACCTACCAATATATTTCTTGCTTTATTAGTCAGTTTACTTCATATGTGATCATACAAAATTAGTTTCCTTCCAGTTTAAATTATGAAATGTTGATATAAAAATGCAACACAAATAATTAGATTTTAAAAAAACTACATAAGCAAAATTGATTTCATCAAGTAATTGTAATTATCAACCATATTTTTCATATATTTTCAGATAAAAATATCAGAGATTTTTAGCCTCTACCTCATTGATTTTGTGGATAATATTATGATAAGAAATCAGAATGTTTTTCATTGTATTTATGTAACACTGTCATCCCAGTAAGTGAAAGAATCACATGGTTTATAATGTTATAATGAAGAAACTAGTTCTTTGTAATGGCAGAAAATGTTAAATGATATAATAATAAGTGTAAATAAATACCATGAAATAATCAAAAGCATTTTTTCTTTTAGTTTTCCTTTTAAGAAGTTTTCTTAGTACATAATAAAATCAATGAGCCATCCCTTAGCGATGAAAAGAGATAGGTCTCCTAACTTTTCTTCTGTATTCATCAGCCAGTAGCTCCTTAATCATCTTTAATTAATAACTTGCTATTTGCTGAGACCAATTCAATATGCTGAATTTCTTTTCATTGCTCATGTCTGAACCCTAAGTTCACTACTTGTATACTTTCACTGACTCTGCTTTGAAGGTATATTAGTCTTTGAAATAGTTTATATGCATTTGTTTTTACAAATAATTTATGAATATATTATGTTGCATCATTACATATAACCTCATAATAAATTCCACTCAGCTAGTTTTCCCTCTTGTTTTCAGAATCTCACTATTTTTCAGTTAAATAGCAATGATTTAGTCAGTTTGTATTTAAGGGCCGTGTACACTAAAATATTACTATTCAACATAAGAATCACACTTGACAGTTTGTCACATTTATACTATCAGAGGGCACTACAATTTCCAATCTTATGCTTATTTTAGGGAAAATACTAATTGAGGGAAAATGTGAAGATAAATGTATGCAAAACTAAAATTCCTGTCTCTCAGGAGTAGAATTAAACTCCACTGTAGCAATCAATGTCCCTGCAAGATTTTCTTCAAGAGTTGAGATAATCTGTCATTCTTGGTTAAAATCAGAGACTATTATGAGATTGAACAAAGCAAGTCAAACGGAGCTATGCTTTGAGTTCTTCTTGAGTTTTGAAGCATTTATTTGGCCAGCTTATACTTTAATTTTGTTCAGTCCATCACAATTTTCTGGAATCTAACTGTCTTGGGACATGACTGTGCCAATTCGTGGTCTATACCATCTGCTTGGATGGACTGCCAGGATTCCTGGCTGCCCTGACAATCCTGCAGAGATATTCTGGTTTATATCTCTCCTGTGAGAATTTGAAGTATCCATACAAGTGACCACTAAATACATGAAATATCACAGTGCTCCAATGATAGACAATAATCCTTCAATTTACTGATATTTAAATTGACTTCCAGAGGTAGGAACCTCAAAGATCTGTAGCACCGTACATGGTTTCAGGCTATCACATGGACAATGAACATTGACAAACTGAAGAATCTGTAGAGTAGACCAACATAATAATGCTAATTATTTTATTTATATTTGACATTCAGTACCTGAAACCTGACATGTACATCCTGGGAACCAGAACAGTAAGAAATAACATGATAACACTGACTTGATAGTAAAATGTGAAAACACAATTTAAGGAGTGAGGAGTCATTAAAATTCCAATCTTTTCACTGGATGTTCATCACATGAGAAGCACTAATTCAAGTTTAGCAAATATTTTTAAAAATGCAAGTAGTTGTCTATTCTTTGGACTTGGAGTCCCATTACTGAAGATTCTCAGTGACTGGGGGTCAAGAATTATTCATATATATCACATCATCTGTGTTAGAATTTGCTGATCTGTACTATTCAAAAAGGTGTTAACAGGGGCTGGGGATTTAGCTCAGCGGCTCAGCACCTACCTGGCAAGTGCAAGGCAGGGAGTTCGATTCCCGGTACTGGAAACCACGCCCCCCCTTTAAAAAAAAAAAGGTGCTAACATTGCCTTTATATACAGCAGCTATTTGCGTATGAATTATTTCAAATAGCAGATGTATGGTCTTTCATTTTACATTCTTTGATTGTGAAATAAAGATATAGATGATCATATCAGAGACCTATTTGTGTGTAATGTTCAACTTTCAAACTATTTTAAAATCTGTGATATTAATAAAATTTTACATAGTAACAGATAGATTCTTTTTGTTTGGTACCAGGAATCAAACTTATGACCTCAGGCTTGCCAGGCAAGAGCTTCGGCAAGCACTTAAGCCGCTGACTGTACCTCCAGCCCCAGATGCTTCTTAATAATGGGCCATCAGACAAGTTTCAGCCCATTTGTTAGATTTCTATTTGTTATTATTTGTAATTTAGATTAATGGATTGGAGAAGAGTAAACACTTTGTCTTGTTTTCAATTCTGCTACTTGTCTAAACCATTTCTATATCTGGACATATTTTAAAAGAACAAAATGGTTGTGAGTCCAGTCTTGGCAGCATGTATATATGAGATACGTTTAATCAGATTCTTGTGAAATTCATTCATTGTCATTAACTCATAGCATGACTTCCTGCTGCTGATGTTGAAAAACTCCATAACTTGCAATTACACTTTCTTTAAAAAGTCTATGTCATCTATAATATTTTAATTGTATTTAGAGAAGCTGTGGAATGAAATTACGCAAAATACTACAAAAGACAACATAAATGATAAATATTATACTTAATCTAGAATGAATATTAATTCAAGACACATTAGCAGTTTTGAATGATTGTTTCTAAACAGTTTTCAGAAACATTTTAAGATCTAGGATTTAGAGAACATATATTTTAAGAAATATAATATACTGTGATTTAAAGGTTGAAATTTTTCCCTCTTTTCTTTTTTTCTGTCTTTCTCTGTAGCACACAAAGGCACACAGAAATACAAACCCACAAACACCTTTGTAGTGACATATTTATATAGGTATAATATCGTTTTGCCCCTGCTAGCAATAATAATAGCATGGAAAGAGAAGTTGATTGATAAACTAAAGAGAACATCCAAGAGTGACAGCAGGAAGTAAGAACATTAGGGATGTGAGTGAGATGTGGAAAATTGAAAAAGCCTAGAAATTTATGAACTATATACTCTTCATAATCTAATTTTATGCTTATAAGAAACCACAAGTTCTTTAGTACATAGCATTTGTTAATTTAGAAAGTAAACTACTTATATTCACTTCTTTTCCCTTCTTAATTAAAAAAAGACATGGAAAATGAATGGAGAGACTCAAAGATAAAAATATATAAAGTATTCACAAATATATTACCAGTATCACAAGAACACTATGAAAATGTAATATTGACTAGAATTTGTACACTGTGGTAGAGTTTATATTGCAGAGTAATTACATAAAGGAGAAACTTAGTGGATATAACTTATAGAATACTAATCACTAGCAGCTAATGGACTACATGGTATTTGTATCCCAAAGAAGGAATTCATGAATAATGTAAATATAATAATATTCATATACTAATCATATGTCAGATGAGTAGTGGCAGTATTAGTGGCAATAAGAAGGTATATATATTTAAATATGACACAATTTTTCAGGACTTTTGATCTGTTCCATTTCTTAGTTCATGAATTTTATCTCTATCACAGCAAAGATTATAATTAGCTTGAAAGTTTGAATGTAAACTACTGTTTCTGAACCTCTCAAGTTATCATTTTTATAATAAATATTTAATTATCACAACCTGTGTTTATTTTAACATATCAACCACTGACCAGTGTCCAATCAATACTTCAGTTTCTCTTCAGTTCGAAATACAAATGAAATGCAATACATGTTGCGATTTAAATATGTACTGCATTAATTTCTTCATTCTTTAAATATTTATGGATTGAACATACATTTTGTGGAAGACTTCTCTTTCTATTAATGAAAAGCAAGCAGGCATCATTTCTCTCCATTTGTTATAAAATCAAGACTGGCTACTGTTATTAACTAGTGAATCTTAAGCACTTTTCACTCTTTACTGACTTAGAGACCTGTTTGAGGTCACTCTCAATTCCTATTATATAATATGTTTGGTGTGAGAAGGCAAATTGAATTTTAATTTATGAATTAAAAATATTAGTTCAAAGACTTCACTGCACCGAAAAGAATATGAATTTCACAGTAAGTGGTTCGGACCTTTTGGTTGTCCCCCTTTGGGAGGGGTGACTGCTACTGAGACACTGATTTGAGCAAATTAAGAATATTTTACAGCTCCCCTTGAAGCTAGAGTAACCAAAAGAGTACAAAGAAGACTTGCTAGGAAGAACTATCAAAAGAGCTATTTAAAAGGAAGTCAGGAGAAATGCTTTTCCTTTTACATAGAATCTTTTGACATATCAAAGTAATTTGATAGAAAATATGAAAATCATTCACTATAGAAGACACAGAAGAGGTGGGAGAATAGAATTTATTAGAATTTAAATAAATTGATATAACCTATTTCACTTACAAAATTCATGTAAGTCTACCTGAGTAATTATCAGAAATAATAAGTGTCACACACACACACACACACACAAAGTGTTGTCAAATGACTTTATTTTTTGTGTGTAGTGAGAAGGTTGTTACAATTTATACTATGCAGTAGTAATAACCCCAAATGTTCATTTGGAATAATTTCCTGGTCTTTAAGGAAAAAGTTTAATTTTGACTCATGTTGCTCTGATAATTTTGATATTGAATTTAGTATAATAGTAACATGGTATTAACAATAGTTCTTTAATAATCATAGAATCAAAGTGTATGACTTCCTCCTATTTCCTAGGCATACTTTTAAAATATTTTTATTTGAATGTTTTCAAAAACTGATGGTAAAGATTGTTCAGCCCATTAATGTTTTTATTTTAGTTAAGTCACTAGAATTGAGGCAAATTTACTTTCTCAACATTGTGTACTGTATTTCTTTGGTGAAAATTGCACTTTTTGTGTTCAAAAAATTAATTGACTTCATTGTTACAATATTAACTTTCATCTATCATTCATTCTCAAGAACAGTTTAATGTCTACTGTATGTTTTCTGAATTAGAAGTGCAGTGTCTTGGTTACTTTTCTCTTCTGGCTGAGACAAAAATACTCAACGCTCAAAATTAAGGAAGGAAAGGTTTATTTGGCTCACAGTCTGTGGAGGTTTCAGTCCATAATCACATGGCTCCAAGGCAGAATGGCACATGGCAGAGGGTAACAGTTCATGGTGGCAGAAAACAGCAAAAACAGAAAGAACAAAAAGGGAGGAGCTACAAGAGCAAGGCTTTTTCCTTTCCTTATATTATATGCAGGCCACCCATCCCAGTGTGGGTATAAAACTCACATCCATAATCCCAGCATTGGATCATGAGTCAATTGTATACTCTAGAAACCTGCCCCATGAATTCAGGGGGCTTTGGGGGACAGCTAGACACAAATCATAACAGACAGCGTGCTTGATCATTGTCTTCAAATCCAGCTTTCATTTAACCTTATCAATCTATTATTTATCTATATAATTGACAATTTAAAGTCATTAAAATTCACATACTTTCTGCACAATCTCCTAATTTTTGTACATACATAGAGAAATTTTATTTATAATAGCCATCAAATATATATGACTGCCTTGGTTACTTTTCTCTAGTTGCTGAGACAAAAATACCTGATGCCCAAAATTAAGGAAGGAAAGGTTTATTTAGCTCACAGTTTGTGGAGGTTTCAGTCCATACTTGGTTGGCTGTAAGGCAGAGTGGCACATGACAGAGGGCAACAGTTCATGGCAGGAGAAGATAGCAAAAACAACAAGAGCAAAATGTGGGAGGTAGGGAAGCAAGCCTGTTTTTCTCCTTTATGTTGTATGCAGGCTTCCCACCCCGGGGTGGGAGTAGCATTCACACCCACAATCCCAGCATTGGATCATGGATCAATAAAAAATCTAGAAGCCTGCTCCATGACTACATGAGGATCTGGGGAGACATGAAGACACAAACCATAACATTCCACCCTTGGTCCCCTAAAAACTCATGCACATCACTTTATACAAACAGCATTTAGTCCATCTGAAAGAGTTGACAAAGTCCTAATGGTTTCAGATTCCAAGTCTCAAGTCTCCTCCAAGATCTAAAGCAAACTATTAGCTGTGAGTCCTTGTACAAATGAAGTTAGACATTTCCAACATACAGGGCCAGAAGATAAATATTACCATTCCAAAAGACACAAACGAGGATACAAATCATTGGGACCAAAGCAAGTCCAGAACCCAGCACGTTAACATTAAGTCCTTTAGTTCCATAACCAGCATCTGAAGCAACCTGTAGCACATTGTGAGCTCCACAGGGCTTGTGTGTCTCCACCCATGGCACTTCTGGTGACTACAGCTCCCACAACTTCTTTCTTAGGCCCGCTTTGCTCCCTCCTTGCAGCTTTCCTCGGATAATCCATGCACCTGGCTTTTCCAAACTTCCACGGTCTCCAACGCACTTTAGTTTTCTCACACAGCTTCACACACTGCTCTTTCAGGGGCACACTGACTGGGCCTTTTAAAGCTTTGGTGGAAGCCTTCTTAACCTCAGAACTCTTGCATTCTGTATGCATCTAAAACCAATGCCACGTGGATGATGCCAAGATGTGCTGCCACCTGGAGCAGTAGCCAGGCCTTCCTCTCTCTTGGCTGTAGGGATGGAGTGCTTGGATTGTTTAGCACTCTGAACCTGATTCTGAGGAATAAATTCTCTATGGCACCGCCATTCTGAAACCTGGTGTAGCACTACCACCATACTGGAACATGGTGCTCTGTGGTTTTTCTATCAACTCAAAGTCTTTCACCTTTGCAGTTTTGAGGTTGCAAAGGGTGGGGACTTGCTGCTTCTTTTGATGCCCTCAGGCCGTCTTTTTGATTCTCTTCTTCCTTCTGAGCAATGGAGATCTCCTCAGCTTTATCTTTGCAATCCACAGCTTTACTAGAGCTTTTGTCTTTCTGGCCAAATTCACAATGTTTTAAATCATCCTGCCAGGCTCTTTGCTCTTGATTTGCATCATAAATCTGGCTAAAAGCCCCCAACAATAGCCATACCTCTACCTCAATATTCAACCATCTTGAAATTTCCTCTGCCAGATTAATCAGTCCACTGCCCTTAATCTCAGCCTTAGGCAAAGTCTCTGGACACAAGCAAAATGCAGAAAACCTTTCTGCCAAGCCGTAACACACATCATCTGGAGTCCAACAACCAATGCAGTCCTTCTTCCCAGCAGAAACTTCCCAAACCTGATCTTCACCAGCAGGATTTCTATCAGCCTTCTGGTCTTCTGAACTCTGACCATAATCTCCCATACAGAACAGCTGAAGGCGTTCGAGCTGTACTTCGGGTGACATCTCTGAACCTTTCCAAGCACTTTGCACAAACCATTTCCAAAAGCTCTCGAACCACATGGTCAGGTACAGTCACAGCAACGACCGCATTCTTGGTATCAAATTCTGTCTTGGTTACTTTTCTCTAGTTGCTAAGACAAAATACCTGAAACCCAATATTAAGGAAGGAAAGGTTAGCTCACAGTTTGTGAAGGTTTCAGTCCATACTCAGCTGGCTCTAAGGCAAAGTGGCTCATGGCAGAGGGCAATAGTTCATGGCAGCAGAAGATAGCAAAAACAGCAAGAGTAAAAAAAGTAGGGGCTAGGGAAGCAAACCTGTTTTCCTCCCTTGTACTGTATGCAGGCTGCTCACCCCAGGGTGAGTATACCACTCACACCAACAATCCCAGCATTGGACTATGGATCAATAGAAAATCTAGAATCCCACCCCATGACTGTATGAGGATCTGAAGGGACATGCAGACAGAAACCATAACAATAATCTCAAGTTATATATGTATATTACTCTAAGAAATGCACTTGCATTACATTTATATAATCGGTTTCTTGCACATGCTTAACTATTCATGTTCACACTCTTAAATAGGCAACCACTGATATGCTTAACACAGATGAAATCATTTACCCTTTCAGTTTCCCTGCATTTAGGTAAATTGTCTTGTGGATTCAAAATTATATTATTATGTATATTGATATTTTGTTTCTTTTTATATTGCATCATATGGCTGTACTATAGTTTATTATCTAATCACTAGTTCAAGGATGATATCCCCTAGTTTTGGCAATTATTAATAGAGCTACTACAACCCATTTACTTTCTTTTTTTTATTTTGTTTTATTTTTTTGGTTTTTCTCCGGTACCGGGAACCGAACTCACGACCTTGCTCTTGGCAGGCAGGCGCTTTTGCCGCTGAGCTAAATCCCCAGCCCCAACAACCCATTTACTTTCAGTTTCTTTTCTAACCAACAAGAATTTTACATTTTAAATGACATAGTAGATATCAGTTTAACTTTGTAAAATATTAATATTGTAAAATATTTGTTTTCTACAGTAGCCTTAACATTTTATATTCCTAACACAAACAAAAATACCAGTAGCTCTGTATTCATGTCAGCTCTTTTTATCATTTTCTTTTGAATTCTTTGGCTTCTTTCTCTCTCTCTCTCTGTTTCTTTCTTTCTTTCTTTCTTTCCTTCTTTCTTTCTTTCTTTCTTTCTTTCTTTCTCTCTTTCTTTCTTTCTCTCTCTCTCTTTCTTTCTTTCTCTCTCTCTTTCTTTCTTTCTTCCTCTCTCTTTCTTTCTTTCTTTCTTTCTTTCTTTCTTTCTTTCTTTCTTTCTTTCTTTCTTTCTTTCTTTCTTTCTTTCTTTTTCATTACTATAAATTTAACCATGACCTTCACTATATCCCCAGCAGATTACTTGCTTGCTTTTCCACTTCCTCTCTTCCTTCCTTCCTTCTAATTTTTTCTTATAAAGTACAATATTTCTCCTTATTTTAACTGATGACATTTTCTTAAATACTGAAAGAGTAGTTCCTAAAATCTGTTATCATTTTTCCTCTTAAATTATGAGTTTCTTTTTCTTTTTCATTTAGCTGATAGTTTCCTATGAAACACAAACCCTATTTCAATAGTAAAACTAGAGTACTAATTTTATGCACAGACTTGGTATTTGCCCTTCAGTGTGGGCATTGAAGGACCAGTATTACCAGTATAAGAGAACTATGAACTAAGACACAGCATACAGAAGTGTAAATACATGTATGCACATACACATCCATCTGTATATTACATACACATATCCACATGTACATTTTTATGTATACGCAAATTTTATTTTCATCTCAGTAATGACAAATGATGTCAAATTTTTCTAAGAATTGATTTTGCATTTATGCATATTGATCTTATTTGTTTTAAGTTAATAATATTGAAAAATATAGTAAATTGGGTAATGAATAAAAGATTACTCACTATATGTTTTAGTTGATAACTGTACATGTATATGCTTTTAAAACCATAATCTACACAAAGATAAAGTCTTATCAATAAGTGATTGGATTATTTACTCCAGAGTTCTCTGATATGATTATTTCAAGTCAAACAGAAATTTACAGATTGGAAACCTCCCTCAAAAGCTAAGAGCAATTATTCACTATTTGGTGGATTTTAATTAATCACAAGAAATACATTAATTACTACTTAAGTATGATTACATTAATTTTATTTACTCTTTATGATTTTGAATTATAAATATTTTTATAATAGAGATTAAATAGCATTTGGACACAAATATGGCAGTAAGGAACTGTAAGTAAGCACACAGTGAAACACAATACTCATATTTTCAAGAATGGGATGCTTAAAATTCCTGGTTAATTGTATGATGTGTTATCATATTTATAAATATGAAAAGTAACTGAATAGTATTCATACCTCATGAATTACCTCATGAGGTAATTACCTCAAAATAAAGTAATTTACTAATCTTTTTTCTTGCCTGTATAGAATTATTTTCTGTGGATATAAAGTGGAACACTTTTTAAATTACTTATATAAGCAAAACCATTGCTCTTTTCAGTTTCAAAAGATTACTTTAAAATATTTCTGTTCAGGTACTATATTTCAAAAGCAAATAAATATTTGTAAGGAGGGAAAAATATTTTTCACTGTGAATTTGTTCTACATAAGCCCCATGGCATTATTTACTAGTCATTTTGTTTTATATACTAATATAGTTTAATTTAATTTGGTCAAATAATTATGTAAGCCTGTTTCTTAACAGTTTATTTTTCTCTCTACTTCTTCCCTAATTTGGCGGAATATTCTCATATTACACAGAGACCTTGAATACTGCAGAGAACTAGCAGAGTTGTTTTGATTTCTTCTTTCACATTAATCTACAATTAATCACTCGAGCTGCTTTTTTGCTTTCAGAATTCCTGTGTTATTCTTTCATCATGGCATATACTTCATTAATAATTTTTAAAT
Organism: Chinchilla lanigera; assembly: GCF_000276665.1. Taxonomy (NCBI): domain Eukaryota; kingdom Metazoa; phylum Chordata; class Mammalia; order Rodentia; family Chinchillidae; genus Chinchilla; species Chinchilla lanigera. The sequence goes on from NW_004955411.1 coordinate 20,912,339, forward strand.
TCTTAAAATATCACTTATTAAATCCCACTTTTGCCCTCATAGAGTTTTAGTGAGGAAGTGAAAAAAAATCTCACTTTTATTTTAAATACCTCTTTCAGTATCAATCTGTGTTTTCTCAGCTTGTAAATTCTATTTGAAGAATAACTCATTGACGTATTTTTGTGTATTGAACTCTGCTACACTTGTCAACTAGTTCAGTATTATATGATAACCATTCTTGCTAATTTGAGCATTTCAACCAATCAAAAATTAAGTAATGCATACGAGTTTAAAATGCTCACACAGGTATTTAAATCACACATATTGAATATTCTATTGCTGAAAACTCTATCCACAGTACTTACTGTAGACATGTAAGTGAAATGAAGTATTTCCCAGTTCTTTTTAATCATTGTTTCTCAGTATCTGTATGTCACTGGAAATCACATTTCAACATATGATTCAAAAGGTCAGAACTGTGTGTATACAAATTCAAGGGTACAGGGGCTGGGGATTTAGCTCAGCGGCAAAAGCACCTGCCTGGCAAGGGCAAGGTCGTGAGTTCGGTTCCTGGTACCAGAGAAAAACCAAAAAAAAAAAAAAAAATGCAAGGGTACAAACATATTTGAGCATCTATAATTTCTCTACCAGCCAGGTTTCTGAATAATTATAGAAGATGAAATTGCAATAGTTTTGAAGCTCTCATCAGAAACAATTATAACATAGGCACACAGATTTTGTTACAATTATATATGTGAATATACATGCTGTACATTTGTTATTTTAGGAACAGTTTGAGTGAAAGAATAATACTTACTTTGCTACTTCATTGTTGAGTGTACAGCTAATTTATAGCATATTGCCTGGTAATAGTAGATATGTGAGATACATTTACTGAACTGAAATATAAAAGTGTTTAAGAAACATAACTTAAGAAAATGACCATAGTAGTAGAATATTTTGTGTGATATTAATGTTATATATTTCATTCTATGCATCCATTATAGTATTAGAGCTACTATATGAAATTCTTTCATATATTATTTATTTTATTTTTTGTTTTTGATTTTTCTTTTTTTATGTTTTCCTTTTTTAAAGTAACATAGAAATTCTGCAATCTTGGCAGGGACAGCATGGATGGCAAGATGAGTACAAATGATCACAATGCAGGATCTATCTACGAATCTGTGTGTGTATGTATGTATCTATCTGTCTAGATATCCTGAACTGAATTTCATCTCTCTGTATTACAAATATATGGCACAAAAGCATTTAAAAATAGATTGTTGGATTAAAATATCAGAAATTCTGATTTCATAGGTCTGAAGCAATGCTCAAAGAAGTGATATATAGTAAACATCTCTGATCCTAATGCAATCAGCAATACTTGATATGTGCTAACAGCTGTATAATGGGTTCTTTATTTTACTGTACTCTTATTTTTCAAGGGAGTTTGGTTTTCTTCCCCAATAGACACAATTACACTGCTGTCTGTATGTGAGAATTGGATTTGATGAAGTCCTTTCTCTCAGATCACCTGGAACAAGTAGCCTACACAACTTGGATTCAAAACTTCCAAATCCACCACAATTTGTGTGCTGATATAGTGCTAGAATTTCAGTAACTAGCTACTTTTATACAATTCTGTGTTGATATATATTCTTTTATTTATTGAAATGTGGGAACATAGTAGATTTATTAGTGCTCAAAAAGCCTCTATGCTCCCCATAGTCTTGACTAAAGTAGACATGGTTCTTCCTGAGTACAAGCCTGTCCCCAACTTTTTCTTCAATAATTTACATTGGAACACTCTAATTGCAAATTCTTTATATCTCTGAAATTCAATTCTTCTTCTAACCTCTTGACAGTTTTGGAATTGAAGAATATTTTTTTCAAGTACCTGAGACCTATGCCATTGAAGTGAAATCAAGAAAGACAATGCCCCTACTCTGTCTTTTTAGAGGAGGGTTGGAGTCTGACTTCCATAAGCACAGATTAGCAAATATAGTTGGCTGAATTTTATCAACCACACACTCTTCTTCAGACTGTCTTTCAGTACTTTTCCAGTATTTCAACTTTATCAACCTTTGCTACAGCAGCATTGAGTTTAATCTTCCTTCTCTAAAGCAATAGTCTGAAATGAAGTCTTTTTGCTGATTTCTTTCCAGGGCAATTCTTCTTTGACATTTGTTACTACCTGATTTCTTTAATGCAAAGAACTTAATAATTCAGATACTTTCTATCTGTAATATCTTAAACAGGATGCCTGGCTAATCAACTAATGCTTAATTAAGTTTATAATTCCAAGTGGATTTCTTGAATATTAATAATGGTTAATATTGCTTTGCTGATTTAACTTATTTCCATAGTTTCAGATACAAAGAATGATCACTTTTTGCAAGCTTGACATTTGTATTAACATTGCTTCTCAAATCAAATAAAGCCAAAGTTTGAAATTGGTGGAGGTTTTCTCACAAAAGCAGAGAGTCATTGGTATTCTTTAAGTCTCCTTTTTCTCATTTGGAGATTTATTTTCTAAATTTGATGGATTGAAATAATTTGGTAAATTCCTTACTCATTATTTTAAAAGTAGAGTATGAGCATCTAATTCAATAATGATGGCTATTTAAAAATATAAAAATTAATTCCTTCTATCAAAGGAATACATATTCAACATTCCCTAACCTAAGGAGTCATCAATTAAATCCTCTTGAATATTCTTTAGATGCAATTATAATATTCTTAAAAGAAAAAAATTGAAGAATGAAAATAAGTTAAATAATTTATTTCTTAAATAGAAATTGTAATAGTATTGGCAATATATTTGAATAATATTTAGATTGTTTTAAGAGAGAGGTCACCTTCAGTGTTGTATAAATTACAATATGAGGGTATTAAATATTTTATGAAAGGAGCAGTTTAAGTTCCAATATATAAGAGAATGTTTTAGGAAATTTAAGTTTGTTTGATAACCTCCTTATATTAAAATTTAGTTATATAATTGAAGAACATATTTTTAGCTTACAGCTTCTTTAAACAATGCTAGAACTCTGCTTAATCTGTGAAAGTTATCTATACAGTCATATTTTCATAAGTTCTTCCCATAGGATTCATTGTTTTCTTACTTGAAAAAAGATTTACTCCCAAATGTAATACGGATTTAAGTACATATTTATTACATGTAAACCATTTAATAAGGAACAAACAAAATAACTTCTATACTGCTTCTCATATTATATAGTATAGCTTGCTCTAACTTCTAACATTTCGCACAATTATGACTCAATCTATGTACATCCACTTTTTATTTACGTTATTCATTGCTTATCCTCACAATCCTCTTTTATCAAAAGACGTAAAGTCAGTTATTAGACATTATACTTTAAAAGTATAAAAGACTCTATAGTAGCCTGTTTAAAAGGCACTATACTTTCAAACTTAAGTCATCAGTTGTCTCCCCAACATAGTATGTGTTCAAATTTCCCATATAAGCAATATTTTCTCTCACTAAATCTCAAGCTATTACAAAGTGAAGTTAACTTTTGTGTAAAATATATTTATTAAATTTATTTTGGAGAATACAACATGATAATATTGAATGCTATCTTGAGGAAAAGCTGATAGAATAAAATGGACCAGTCTTTGTACAGTAAGATACTCTAAAAGGAAAACAAGAATCAAGGTACTACTTATTTATGTTTTGTAAAGAAAATATTTACCCTTGCAATTATCTCTCACTTTTTTCCCTTTAAATTATAACTAGCTCCCATTTTAAAAACACTTGAGAGGGGCTGGGGATTTAGCTCAGCGGCAAAAGCGCCTGCCTGGCAAGCGCAAGGTCGTGAGTTCGGTTCCCGGTACCGGAGAAAAACCAAAAAAAATAA
>NW_004955411.1:20916301-20947356 GCF_000276665.1 Chinchilla lanigera
AAAAAAATAAAAATAAAAAAATAAAAACACTTGAGAACAACATTCCTCAATAAAATGACATTTAACTGGTTTAAAACCATATAAATAAACTAGGAAGGATGAGCTTTATTGCTTGTAAAAGATTATTTTATATTCATAAACTTATTATATGTCCCTATTTTTAATGTCCTCAAACCTTTAAGTGGAAATAAGTTATTTCTTAGAAATCTGTTTCTCATAAACTTATGGAAGGAAGAAACACATCTTCTATTTCCAAATATTTATGTTGCAATTGCAAAAAAATATTAATGTTTATAATTTAATAACCTAATATTGAATATTGTAAGGTTAGAATTTCTGCTTGCTAAGTTCATTCTAATTATTTACACTCTGATATACAATATTTGATTCTTCTGAAGCAGTTGCTTCCACTAATTTATTGGCTACATATGTTATGTGTACATAGATGAGATAGTAAATTAATAAAAAGAATCCAGCATATTTGTAGAAGAAAAACAGAATGTAAGATAAATTTGGAGTACAGTAATAATAATGTATGGACTTATTTATTAAGTTCATTGCCCTCCTAAACAATGAAAGTATAAATAATTTAAAAATGCAAAAATTTCAGCACTATTCTTGATTTGCTGCTAATTCTATTCCTAAATAGAAAGATGGAACAACTGTATTACTAATCCTAAGGAGTATCAGCATTTTACTTTGGACCTAACAATTTTATTTTCCTCTAATTAATGAACAAAATTACTTTGGCTATAAAATGCCTGTTTCCTCCCTGTTTAAAAAATGTAGTTGGTATATTTTAATCTATAATCTCCTAAAGTATTGAATTACGTGGTTTGACTTTACACTACGTGAAGATTAAGTATTTCTTTCTGTTCCTTTTAAATTAACCTTCTATTAGTTCTGAGTGATCTCTCCTTCTTGTATTAGGGAACAGAATATAAAAAGGATCTTATCAAGTTTTACTATACCTTTCACAATCTTAAATAACTCAATTATATTCAGCCTATCTCTTCACATTTGCAGGCTAAATAATCTTAGCTTCCTTACTTTCTTTTTGTATATGCATAAATTTTATTCTATTTTAACCATCTTCTGTGTCCTTTGGAGAACTCTTTCATTCTTATCTTCCCCCAGGGGATATATCCTAACTTAAGACAGTGCTTCACATTGGAATATTCTATATATAATTATAACATACATTAGTGCTATTAATTTGCATTTATATACCATTTCATTTATGCAAAGTGCTTTTAGTTTATCTTCAGAATATTTCTGGGAACTTATTAGCATATGTTTTTGGAAAGAGAAAGTACAAAGAGGTTGAAACTAACCCCAAATCGCTAGAGGTACATCTAAATCATCTTTTTAAAACAACAAAAAAATGATGTTTTACATTTAAATAATCTATTTAAAATGCTAATTTGATTGACTGGAACTTACTAAAAGGCCTTGTTAATTTTCCAGTGCAGAAAGAACAAGTGAACAAAATGATAATTTTGATATAGTTATTCTTTTCAAACCAGTAAGACCACCTTATTAATGTGTGTATGAGTGACTTAGAAAACTATAGCTCTGTCACTTATTTCAAGTTTCAAATAATTTTGATCAAAGAATAATAACTTTTCATACTTTGAAAACACAAAGTCATTACACTCAGAATTAATGGGGTGAACTGCATCTGGCGAATACCCATCAGGCATGTAGAGTTCAGTCTTTGTATCCCACAAAAAGCCCGCTGTCCATACTTACATAGATTAGAGCTTACCCTTCTAATGATTTGAGTTGTACAATTCAATTGTGGAGTCCTGTCTTGGTGAAGATTCACTACATTAGGTCCTGGGTTTTCTAACATATGAGATATGATATCTAAATCAAAGTTCTGATAATTTGTGCTGCCCTGACTGATGCAGTTCCTGGTTATTTCACACAGTTATTCAAGTGAGCCCACCATATTTGTCCTTGCGGACTGGGCAAGGGCCTACATACTATGCATCTGTAGTCCACATCCCCTGGCAATTTGTCCTTAATTATAACCCCTGTGTGGCCATTTTCCAAATGAAGAATACTCCTGTGGGTACTGAGTACATATGACTCACAAACTACTTTCAATGTTCCCTCTTATTTATTCAGTGCTAGTGTTATAGGTTTAACCATCTTTTACTTCTATGGTGGGAGTTCCTCCCTCCCCAGAAGGGTACACAGGATACAGTTATAACACCACATAAGGTCAGTTCTTGCCTTACTAGATCCTTTGTCCACCACTGAAGAACCATAATGAAGAGTATTTTTACCATGCTTGTATCCAACATTGACATATTTTTAAAAATTAAGGAAATTATTAAGAGAAGTTTATGAGCTCACCAGATTTCAGTGTAGGTTTTACCTTTATTAAACAAATTTAAAAGAAGAGGTTTCAGTTAAAGTCTGAGTGGAAGAGCTTGCCATTTTTGTTCCACATCTGGTTACAGCTGTTTCTAATCCTTTGTTGAGCCTACATCTTCACAAGCTTCTTAAGGTGACTGTTGAACACCTCTGCTTCATATCAAGACAGAATCAGGGCCATCTGCACCGGTAACTGTTGGGTCTGTTTTTTTCTGCCTTTTTCCATGGCTTTCTCTGTTGTCTCCTCTTGATTCCTAAGCAAAATCTGGAAATCTTACAAAATGGATGTTTTGTGGTCTATCTAGAAATAATATGGGAAGTAGTGCTGCTATATTAGTGAAGAAAATTTTTTACACTTTATTTCAATCTAAATAAAATGTAAATTTTATTTAAAAAATTGCAAAGATATAGCCATTTACAAGTAGCATAAAGATTTTTTTAAATCTTTGGGCCGCTTGAAGAGTAGTTTTGAAAAAACAAATTTTTATCATAAGAGCAGTTTCTGAGGGCAGCTATATTTTTCTACAGCAAACAAATATTTCCATTTTTAAGAACTTAAGTGATGTAGTTAATTGAGTTTAGGATGTAGAAAGTCATAAGGAGAAAGAAAATTATCTCACTAGCAGAAATCCTATGATTTCTCACAGAAATCTTATGAAATTCCTCTTTCTCACAGAAATCCTATAAATAAATACTAAATTTATTGAGAAGATGCTCTGTGAAAAAAACAAATGTGTACTGGGTTATGTCATATTTTCCCAGTAATTCTAGAGTTCATTTGTATTTTTCTTATGTTAAACACTAGGCATCTGACTGTGAGACATGCTATGTAGCTTTCTGAAAATGTAAAGTGTTATTGAGCAACAAAAAGAACTTTCCTCTGGTGGTTTAAGAAAGAGCACATTAAATTTCACTTTATAAAAAACATAAACACAAAAGGAGAGTGGAAGGAATGGAGAAAAAAAGGGAGAGAAGGAAAAGAAGACTAAGGAACAAAGAATCTGTTCTCTTTTTAATTTTTTTTAATTTTTAAAATTTTTACTGACTGTGTATGAATTACACATGTCAATGGATTTGCACGTGAAGGTTCAGCACATGTGTACAGAACGCGCTGATCACATCCAGCCTCCGTTCCTGTGCCCGCCCCTCTCTGCCCAGCCTATGGTTATGACCATGCTATATTGACTTTTTAAAACTCTGAACAGTTCAAACTATGCCAGTAGAGTGATTCTATTTCCTATGTCCTTTCTTTGTTTCTTTGTTTCTTCCTTTCTTTTAAAAAGTTGGATAATAATATCCTTTTTAAAAATTCAATTATTGACAGGCTGGTTATGAAAAATGGTTTATATTTATACACGACATGGCAATACTTACTCTGCCCTTAGAAGGATAAATTCGAGTCATTTGTAGGAAACTGAATGCACTCAAGAGCATATTGTTAAATGAAATAAATAAGATGCACTAACTTAAATATCATATAGTTCCTCATATGAGAAACCCAAAACAAATAAATTCAGGAGCAAAGTAAAAGATATTAGTAGACAGGAACATAGATCTTTTGCACAAAGAAAGAAACTAAGAGATGGGTAGCAGGGAAAGAGAGGAGATGAGGGAATAAAGCAAAGTAAGATGTGTTATGCCCGTGTACCAAATCCCTATGGTGAACATAATCTTTATGTGCTGCAAGCATGTATTAAGAGGAATTTTTGAATGTCAAGATCTTTATAACCTAGGAGAAACACCTCACTTGTTACCCAGTATCGCATTGTCCTACATAGGTAATTAGAGGCAATATGAAATTAATATTTAATTCTAGTATTTCCTGAACCCCTTACATTTTTTGTAAATTCCCTCCAATATTTACACTGCCTGAAAATCAGCTTTTATTTTTATACTTTAATTACTTTTACACTAGCTTTTGCTGTTAACATATATTAAATCATACTTATACTGCTTCTGTTACATTTATTTAATATATGAATCCATAAATACAGTCTGTCAAAAAGTGTATACACACTTCAAGAAAAGAAAAATAGCATGATGTTTTCTCAACTGATGGTGTAATTCTCCTATAAGAGACCCTAGATGTCCTATACTGCAGAAAACCCATCACATGGCCAGCCCTTACAGAAGAAATTCAAAGTGCATGTGAAAAACTCTCAATGTCCAGGGTTACCTAAGCAGCAAGTCACCGTACTACTAAATGATGTCTGGAAGCTGATGACCACCACTCTGAGCACCTCTTGTAACTGTAAAAGCCAAGGTAATGTGTTCATTTCATGATGTGAGTACATTTATTATTAAAATACTTACACAAGTCTCTTTTCCTGGAGTGTGTATACACTCTTGGGTGGGCTCTGTATATGAACAGAGTAAAATTCAAGACAGTCAATTGAAATCTCTTTCGTTTTTGTTTGTTTGTTTTCCAGTACCGGGAATCAAACTCACGATGTTGCACTTGCCAGATAGGCGCTGTGCCGCTGAGCTAAATCCCCAGCCCCTGAAATCTGTTAACATTTCATCAGTTGCACACACTGGGAACACTGTTCTGAAAAAATACTGGAAGAAACATAAATCATATTACAAACTTTTGATAAACTAACATCATTGAAAGAGATATCTTGATGGTTTTAATGATGGAGTTGGGGCAATACATTCTAAAAGATAAAATGTTCAAATAAGGTCGTGGTATAACAATTTGAAAGAGAAGATGTAACATCTTATGTATGGAAATGAATTGTGAATGTCTTGAGTAGATGCATATATGAATTTCATAATTCAGATAAAATAAATTACTGTAGGTTTAGTCAGATGTATCAAATTTATTCTTAAAATTCTACATGTCAGAAGATAAAACTGCATTTGATGGGGTATAATCAAAACATTGGCAAATTTGTGTTTCTTTTGGAAGCTGTAGGGAAAATATTTTGTTCATTTACCATTTATTTTCATTGTGTTTGTAATGGGAAAACATTATCTGTTTTTAAAATAGTTCGTGAAAACACCGGGAGTGCAGATACCGTATAACAAAGCAAACTCCAGCCATTAAGCACTACATACATCACGTGAAAAAATTTGTTACTTTTTGTTACTTTTTTGAGTTTCAATCAGTTTCCTAAATTCTTTAGTTCATGGAATCCTTTTGAACTTATAGACCAAATGACTCCATTTTCTGATGTTGTTGTTTTATATTTTGTCTAACTCCTAATCTCTGGGCTCACCTGGAAAATCCAGAGCTATCTTCATAGATCAGTATACATAACCTATCCTCAAAATTCCTTTTCCATATAAGGTAAGATATTTGCAAATTTTGGAAATTAGTGCAAAGCTATCTTTGGAATCTAATATTCTGTTTGTAAAAATGTGAGAAGATTAACATGACATAAATATAACAGAGAGACAAGTGGTGGTTAAGGATAAAGATGAAAAGAGAAAAAAAAAAAACTAAGAGCTGGGTGTTGTGGCACATGCCTGTAATTCCAGTATTTGGGAGGCTGAGGTAGGAGGATCACTGGGAGTTCAAGGCCAGCCTGGGCTACAAAGTGAGCTCCAAACCAGCCTGAAATGCATAGTGAAACCCTGTCTTAAAAAGACAAAAATAAAAATGTTTGAAAGGATGCTATTTCCCCTCTTTGTGTTTTGAGATCAATAGTCAGAATAGAGATTTAGAGAGACAATTCTAAAGACAGAGGTATAAAGTTGGGAGAAATTAGTAGAGCAGTGATACTTTAATATCTGGACTGGTGAAAATGACAAAGAAAATAATATATAGAAGAGATTCAACAGTTGATTTGAAGACAAAAAGTAGTAAGGGATTGAAGGATATTCTAGAATATTAAATCCAAGGCGATAAGTACTTTATCAAAAGAAATATTGCTGTAGTCAGGGTTTACAAGGGAATAGATTTACTATGGGACACAGAATTTGTAGGATTATTTTATAATATTTACCCAAAATGTCAAGTGCAAAAGATCTGAGAAGTGTGTATTCATCTCAGATGCCGATTTTAGGGTTGGGTCTTTGAATTTGGGGAGGTTGAGGTTTTTTAATTCTTTATATGTCCTAGATAGAAGACCTTTCTCCAAGGGACAACCAGCTAAAATTTTTTCCCAATTTGTGGGTTTTCTTTTTACTCTACTGATGATTTCTTTAAATATGCAAAAACTTTTCAGTAAGATGAGGTCCCAGTTGTTGATTCTTTGAAGTATTTCCATTCTAGTTTGGTTTTTGTTTATGAACTCTCTGCCTACCCCTGTGTATTCAAGATTTTTACCTACTTTCTCTTCCAATAGATTTAGTGTTTCTGTTTTAATATTAAGATGTTAAGAACCTGAAAGAGTGAATAAAAACTAGGAGGTATGATAAACATTGTGAAACAAAAGGCAACTGCTCAAAAGTAAAGAGCAATTGAGAAGAGGGAAAAGGGAAAAAAAAGAAGGTAAAAATTATGTATACATAGGATAGCTAACATAGCTGTACTACTGTCTTGTATTGCTTTATTGAAAGGAACAGAACCACACTGATTCAGTTCAGCTGGGTGTTATAAACTGACTGTTAGTTAATCCACCGCAAATATTAAAATAGAGTTGGATAAGAAAAATCCAAGCAGCAGTTACTGAATGTGGTGGGAAGAAGCACAACTGAGGAGTCTGAACACATGTCCAGCACTCAATCTCTGCTGAGAAGTAGGTATGTACTTAACATATATTAGATATTAGATATTCTCATTCAGAATATAAAACTGCAGAGTATGCAGCTTCAATGGTTTTTCCCAGGTGAGGAGGTGAGATTGAGGTTCCTTGATCATTTATCAAATAATTAAAGAGGATGGAAATAGCTGCACTGAGTTCCCAAACTTATGGCGTTTTTATTAAAGCGCATTGCTTTTTTGCCGAGTTGGAATTCAGAATATAAATGATTCAGAAATGAAGCTTTGCAATGAGAAAAGAATGAAGACAGCAAGTATTCTTTTGAAGGAAAGAGGAAGAGAAAAGAAATAGATAGCTTATCAAGCAATTCTGTAAAATTTTTAGGCCAAGCAGATTTCATTTCATCTCTCTGCACCCTTTCCACCACGTAAGCTCACAGTGAAAGCTGGCTGGCAGTTTGCAGTCAAGAAGGACTTCGTGAGCACCCACTATGTTGGTGCCCTGACTTTCAACTTGCGGCCTCCAAAACAGTGCCAAATGTTTCTGTATCTTACAAACCAGCCCATGTCTGCGAGTTTGTCACAGTAGCCTGAACTGCCTACAGCATCCATCAGCTGTTCCATAGTTCCAGACATATGCCTATGTAACTCCTTCAGCTTGGGGTTTCCTTTTCACAGTCTTGCAAATGAGAAGAGCTTCAACAGATGGAGTGAGGTGGGACAGAGGGTCGGGAAAGAAGCCAAAAGAATTGAGATGTGTTACACGCATGTACCAACTCCCCACAGGGAATATAATTATTAATTATTATGTACTGCTAATAAAAAATAAGAATTGCAACAAATTTTACTCATGGGTCTAAAGCCTACAGACATAGAATCTGATTCATGAAACTCTATCAAATTTTTTTTCACAAAGTAGCCTTTTCTGGAGGCATTCTCTGTATCTCTTCTCATAAGTGGCTTCGTAGTGATAACATTATCACTTGTAGTAATAACTCTGACACTGCAGTATCCTTAAATACCAAAAGCACTATGCTATGAGGATTGTCTACACTATCTAGTTGTGTACATCACCTAATCTATACACAAACATATAGTTCCATCTTATCACAAAGGACTCTGGGGCTAAGAAGATAATTTAAAGTATAATAAACATCACCCAGCTAATTATGAAAGAAAGAGAAATGCATTCTTTGTTGTGGGTCATCCCTGTTTGGAAGCCCTCAAAGTTACACAAAATAGTTTAAATAACAGAAAATATTGATTTCATGATTACCATAAACTGAAAAACTTGTTTTAATTAGTTGTTCACTTATTGCCACCTCAATCGAGGAGCTTGATGCTCCATTTTTTTAACCAATTTGGCAGTCTCTGAGAGAAGAGAAAATAACATGACTACTGCCCCTCATGAAGAAATTACTTCGTGCCTGAAATTCTTCTCAAGGGCTTTATTCCTATTTTCTTAAAGGTAATAACAACACTCATGCCCATTCATGTCTGTAGCACTTACATGTACCAACTCACTACAATAAACGTAATCATTATGTGCTGCAAATATACTAATAAAAACATGCTTAGTTTAGATTTAGTAGTATCATTAAGCTATATGCAATCTAAAATATTTCATAAAACTATATAAATAAACATTTATGCTTTGTGACACTTTTGTCCTTGTCTGATTATATCTTAAAATATGGCAAACCAATGATTTGTATCAGCTTTCTTCTTCTTTTTTTTTTACTGAAGGGAAGTGATTCAAACTTCCATAATGTATCTTTATGTGCCTATGTAAGCCTGAAAAGTCATTCCAACAGCATGATTGATGAATTTGCTCCTGTCTTAGGTTCTAAAATTAATTGTAGAGAAATGAAAATTGTAATACAACTGGCTTTGTCTGCACAGCATGCCTTCTATGTAAATCACTAAATGAACACCAGAGGGAATTAAATGTTTTGGAATGATATTAAAAATTATTTGAAAGAGAAGCAAAAATTTGCAATAAAATATGAAAGGATTTTCTTTAGCCTATTGTGATATAACTACTAAAGTTAAGATAGATATATTGATCTGTAAAAATAATAGTGCTCTAGAAAATAAGGTTAATTAGTTCAGCTTTCAGCTTATTTTGTTTTATGCTGTACCAAATGATTTGTTATTACAGTTTCAAGTTCATGAAATCATATATTTTTGTTCAACATTTCTAGACTCAGAGAGGCATTCTACGTAATATTTTAAAGTGAATTGCTTCCATTGCAAAGCCAAGGTTCTAACTTCAGTAGAAAGAATGAAACCTCCATTTCCTGTGCAGAGACAATTCAAGCTGCTCTTAAGCTGAGACCTACTTAATTGAATTTCTGAGTCTTGCGTGCTTGTGTTCCTCTAACAGTGTAAACTTCCTCTTTAGAATGAATGAACTGATTTGTTTTTCATTACTGATCCTAATAGTTCACCTGAAAATACCTGCTCTGACATTGTTTCATGTTTTGGAAGGTCTTTTTCCCAAATTTGGCCTTTGCTGTGACATTTTCCACACCCCACTGAGAAACATATTAGTTATTTAACTTTAAGGAGATTATATATATATATATATATATATATGCTTCCTTGCATTTGTAGTAAAGGCAGAACATTTAAAATGTACTGTTTTTCAAAGCTCAGTAGAATTTTGGGTTCACATTTAAATTTTATGAGGAAGTACTTCATGACATTTTGATAAAATTATCTAATAGTCAATGCTTTGACACAATTTTTTGATATTAAAATATTTCTATGAATGTTTCACTATATTGCTGAAACAAATTTTTAAACATTAGAATCATCCTTAGTTTAATCAAAAATAACACATCATATAACTTCCTCTTGAGGAATATTTTACAAAATACCTATTAGTACATCTGAACACTTTTAACCTCATTTAAAAATAGAGTTAATCTTAGAAACTATCACCATGAAGAGGATTCTTGTGGAGCTAGGACAATGAAAATGTAATGTAGTCCTCCAAATATGATCCCAGAGAAGAAAAAGGGTAGTAACTACAAATTAAGGATCCCTGAATAAAGTATATATTTCAGTCATTAAAAATGGCAATGTTAAGGGCTGGGGGTTTAGCTCAGTGGCACAGCGCCTGCCTGGCAAGCACTAGGTCGTGAGTTCGATTCCTGGTTCTCGAAAACAACAACAACAACAACAAAAAAAAAAAACTGGCAATGTTAGTTTACTAAATGTAAAAGGTATATATGATCGTGAAAGACTGTTAATCATGATGTTAATAATCCTGGTTTGGGGGATGTGTAAATTATCTATACTATCTTCATGAATTTCTAAAAATTCCAAACTTCTAATATAGAAATTATTCTAACATTATTCTCAATATTTTATATAATAAAAGGTTTATTTAACATAAAATTATTTATCTTTTGGGTCAGTTGAAATCAAAAGGTCATATACTTGGCATTACAAATAAAAACTAATAAATTAAAAGGTAAAAACCAATATTTACATTTTTGCATTAAACAAAATGTTTATTACAAATTTACATGGTTTTCTAATTAAAATAGAGTGAGAACTAATACAGAAGTATATTGTACTTAGAGCTGAGAAGAAATAAGTACGTAGGAAGTAATAATTATATTATGAAATATTAATATGACATAAGATGAAGTATTGGTAGTATATTACTTTCTAGTCTAGAAAAATTTATTATTCATTTGTAACAAATACATATAATGTTACTTTTGAGAAAAAGTAAAAGAAAAAGTAGAAATAAATATTCTTCAGCTCCATAATATAAATATATTCATTCTTAAATTTCATTTGAAATATCTGGTCTGTTAAACATTTTCAAGTTTAAGCAATCATAATCATATAATGTTCAAAAGTCTGTTTCCTTAGATCATAGCATGTACTTATGTATTAATAATTTTATTAACATATATTTCATTGGATCCACAATTTTTCAGTGAGCACATGATCACTGTATGCTATAACATACACCAAACTTAGGACATGTAGTTTATTCTTAATTTTTACAAACTACATTTCTTTGTGAAATAATCCATTCCAGGGAGTCGACATGAACATAGAAGGCAGACTACTGGGGCGGTGGAATAGAATAAGGCAGAAGGGGGAACAAAGGACAAGTTGCCTGAAAGTGAGAATGATCTAAGCGTGTTATAGGCGTGTATACAAATCTGCCAAATAAAATCCATTAATCCAACAAACAATATGCACTAATAAAAATACATCACTTGTACTTATAAGAAATAGAGTATTTACATTTATGAAGAAGAGACATACTTTAGGGAGCATCTCATGTCTTTTTCTTTTTTTTTTTTTGGTACTGGGAATCGAACTCAGAACCTTGCATTTGCCAGGCAGATGCTTATGCCACTGAGCTATATCCCCAGCCCATGAGAACACATACTTTAAAAAAGAAAAAGAGACAAGGAGGTGTTGTACTCAAGTTACTTTCTGTTTGTGCATCTTTTGTTTTGTTTTGGTTTGGTTTGGTTTGGTTTTTTACCAGTACCAGGAATTGAACTCATGATGTCACACTTGCCAGGCAGGCGCTGTGCCACTGAGCTAAATCTCCAGCCCTCTTTGTGCATTTAACATCCTACTTTCTGAACAAGTAGACTTTTGTTACCTATAGGATACTTCTAATGGATTATCACCAATATGAAAAACTGATACAGCTAATTAATATTAGTTGACAGTAAAATATTCCATTATATTTCCTGTAGTTTAACTCGAGTCATACTAATATAAAGAAGTTTTAATTTTTGCAAATGAAATATTAAATAGTTACTCAAAACTCACAAGTTATAATTAAGCATCAGAATCCATTTTAGAAAAAAATTAGCTGGGAGTGGTGGCATGCACCTGTAATCCCAGCACTTGGGAGGCTGAGGCAGGAGGATCATTGCAAGTCTGAGGCCAGCCTAGATTACAAAGTGAGTTCAAGGCCAGCCTGAACTGCATAGTGAGACGCTGTCTCAAAAAGACCAAAAAAAAAAATTATAACTCAAGCAATCCTAGTCAGTAAATAAAAATTAAATACAGAATATAAGTAAATGGTACGACTAGTATTTCTTGCTTATAATTGATTTTGGCCTTTCACTGTGTCATAGACTAATAAATTGTCATTCAGGGAAAATTTTAATATAGGACAAGCAAAGTTCCTACTTAGACATGTTGCCAAATTTTCCCAAATTTTACTTCTGTATATGTTTTTTGTTTGTTAATTTTAGAGCGGCAATGATCTGGGTACCTTATAATGTACTTGTAATAAACATCATTTGAGTTTGATTAACTGCCAAGATTAGTGTTTACCTTTGGCATCTAATCAATCTTACAAACTCTTCGTTGCTCTGTATACTACACTTTAGTTGCTTCTTTGCTGCTGAAGATAACATTAATTCCAATTACGTATTATCCCTGAAGTACATATTCTTTATTGACAAATAAAATAAGCTTTAAAAATCTATTTTACCAATCATTTAAGAAATGAAATAAGGTAATGGTAATCAAATTACAAGCAAGTATCATAAAACATTTCAAAAACCCATTTTTCAGTTCAACTAAAAAATGTTGTTCAAGTTTTGGCAGCAAATATTTCTCTAGTAAAGGAATACTTTTGATAAAGAGATGTTACTGTTTAACATTTAAGCTACTGTGTCAGTTACTTTTCTCTCCTTGCTGAGACAAAATACCAACACCCAGAATTAAGGAAGGAAAGATTTATTTAGCTTACAGGTAGTGGATGTTTTAGTCCATACTCAGCTGGCTCCAAGGCACAGTGGCACATGGCAGAGGGCAGGTTCATGGCAGTGAAAGACAGCAAAAACAGCTAGAGCAAAAGGGAGGAGTGGCAGCCAGCAGCCTCTTTCTCTCCCCTATGTATACTAACTATCCGCCCCAGGGCAGGAATAGCACTCACACCCATAATCTCCGCACTGGATCATAGATCAATATGAGCTTTAAAGCCTGCCCAATGACTGCATTAGGCTTTGCGGGGACATACAGATACAAGCTGTAACAGACATCCTCTCAGTAGTCCTAACCCATAAGATTTCAGAGATACCCTACCAAGAGCAAAGGCTAATAATCACAGTCATTATTAATATTCTGTTTAAAGCAAGCAACCCAAAGTTGAAAGAGTTGATCAAAGATTTAGGATTCAAAGAAGATTTAACAAAGATTTTATGTGTATATCTCTGTTCTGTTTATTTTACTTGAATGTATTTTGCTTACCATAAACACGTAATAAGCTATATGCCATAAGCATCAGAAAGTGCTATGAAGTCAGTTTAAGGGTGACTAGTCATGAAATAGATTCTTTCAATTTTCAGTTGTTTCCACCAACTCCTAGAAAACTCAGTAGACTTCTCTTATAATTTCTTACCATATTTGGACATGCCAAAAGTTTTCATTCACTGGGCAAACCAGGTGTATCCAGGCAGGTGCCAAGCCATGCACTAAACAGTGAACAGTGATGGCTAAGACACAAATGAATGCCCCCTGGAATGTAAAGTTTTATAGCTTTACCAGTTTCCAGATAGACCTTGGTAATCTTTTTTTTTTTTTTTTTTTTTTTTTTGCCACCAAGAATATTGCCACAATCAGCCACAATATATAAAAAATTGGAGGAATTCTTTCCTGTACAAAGTCCTCATCTCACATGTGCAGAGAGAAAAGAGTGTTCTATATTCATTCAAATATATGCTGGTATGCACAACAAATAAAAAGCACACACAAATAAAATATTTCTAAAGAGATACTTAAGAAATGTATGTGTCTTATTTTTTTCTTTTTTTTTTCCCCCCGGTACTGGGAATCAAACTCATGACGTCGCACTTGCCAGGGAGGGCGCTGTGCCGCTGAACTAAACCTCCAGCTCCAATGTATGTGTCTTTAGGCCAAGTAGTTCCTTAGCTGGTTATCCTGCTGGTTATTTTGTTAGTTATTTTTAGGATTCAGATTTGAAATGTCTGCCAAAGCTCACGTGCTAAAGAATTGGTTGCCAGTTGATGGGTTTTTGGGAATTAGATCATTAGGGCTCTAACTTCAAGTAGACAAGAGTAATAACTGGATAGCATTATTGAAAGGTGATCGGAACAGTGAGTGAGGTATATTTCAAGGTAATACATGAGAGGGTATTGTGACCTAGAGGACAATTTGTCTCCTTCCTTTCTGGTTCTATCCTTTCCTTCTGCTTGCCAGGTTGATGAAATGAGCAGCTTTGCTCAAACATGTTCTTCTTTCATGATGCTTTACCTCATTTCAGACCAGAGGAAATGGAACCAGCTAACCATGGACTGACTCTTCTGAAATATGAGCCAGAAATCTTCTCTCATTTAAACTGACTTTCCAAGGCATTGTGTCACAGGTATAAAAAGCAGACTACAAAACACTCCACTTAAAGACCAGTTTTGATACTTGCGTATTAACTAAATGAAATTCAATGAAATGAGTAAAAAATATCAACTTTGCTTTTCAGGGGCATATGTCACTACCTTGCCTTGAATGTAAAGGATGTCGTGGCTGGTAGATCAGTTATGAAACCATCATAGAAATTTTCAAAGAAGAAATGCAGAAAGAGGGAATTGCATTAACTTTATTACTTGGAAAAATAAGTTACGAATGTTTAAATTATAAGTTAATTTCTGAATTCTTAAAAGTGAGAAACTGCTTTAATTATTTGAGTTTTGTACATATCTGAGTCCCTTGAGAAAAGTAATGTAACATTTTTATCTTTATTATCATAAACTTATCAAAATCTCTGCTCTGATTGTTTAACTGTAAGAGCCCGACAAATTACTTGTCATCTCTGAACTCAACTAACTCATTGGTAAAGGAAAAATAACATAAGTATGCACCTCAGAAGTTATGAGGATTAAATATACAAACAGTTATATACCAGCATAAGATCAATACTAATGTATATAAAATAAATAATTGTACATTCATTAATAAATCACCATGTCATAATATCTCTCTCAAAATACATACACCTGGCATAACTAAAATAACATTTGTTTTATGAGTATATGTTATGAGCAATCATATTTCTTTCTTACGGTTGCCATAATTATCACAAAGTTGCCAAATTATCACAAAGTAAGTGTCTTAAAACACCAAGTGAGTGTCTTAAAAATTAGAGTTACAAAACTGAAGAGTAATGCTCTTTTTAAAAAACTCTGTGGAACGCCTTGCCTTATCTCTTCCTAGCTTCTGGCCTTTGCCTGCAGCACTGCTATGCCTTTGCTCAAGGATATATTCTTCTTATTTAAGTCTTTTTTTTGTGGGTATTATCTCTGTGACTTTTATTTTTCTAATGAAGACAATGATCACATCAGACTTTGAACCTATACTAATCTGGGGTGATGTCATTTCAATGTATTTTATTTATGGAAATCTGATTTTCAAATAAAATCACATTAATAAGTATCAGGCAGTTAGGACTCAAATATATCATTTATACAATTGATGACATAATTCAACCCACTATAAAAAATCTTTGTAGAAAATCATTTGTTTAGTCCACAAGTATGTACTAAAAAGATTTTAATATGCAGGTCAATTTATCAAGTGCTCTTCTGAAAATAATTTTAAAGCTTTCAAGTTACATCAGAATGAAATGCTGAAGGTAATACTAGTGGCAACATACTTTTGTCAACTAATAAATGTTGAAAAATAGTAGATATGAGCTGGGGATTTAGCTCAGTGGCAAAGCGCCTGCCTGGCAAGTGCAAGGTCGTGAGTTCGGTTCCCAGTACCAGAGAAAAACCAAAAAAATAAAAAAAAATAGTAGATGATATGCGTTATGTTCATTAACATTTCATTAAAAATGAAATTCAAATATTTGGACAGTTAGGTATCTTTTAAGGGTCACATTATCAGCAAATTGGAACACAGTTCAATCTGCTGAAATGTGTTTTGAACCTGTCATTGTTTTATGTATTTTAAAATTAAAATCTGTAAATTATTAATGGAAAATATAAACAGTTATACTTAGGAGTGGTCAATAAAACCTTACTGCTCACCTCAACATGGTCTTGCTTTTTTTCTTTGCATATGAACATCCTATATTTATTGGCCCATAGACACACCACATACCCATGCACATAGAGTTTATTTTAATGTTCATGAAATTCTCAGTAGAGTTTTAAAGGCAAGACATTGCAT
This sequence comes from Chinchilla lanigera, assembly GCF_000276665.1. NCBI lineage: Eukaryota > Metazoa > Chordata > Mammalia > Rodentia > Chinchillidae > Chinchilla > Chinchilla lanigera. The sequence continues at coordinate 20,932,521 of NW_004955411.1, forward strand.
AATTAAAAATATTTTTCAAAAAATAGTTCTTATAATTAGTATTCTATGTAAATATTTATCATTTAGGACTTCATATGATTAGAAAGCTTTAAATAATAGCATAAAGATTTCTACCTTTGAGACTGTATGATAGCCAATGAATCTCTTTCACAGTGATGAATGAGAAATTCTTTCAGGAAGTCAAAAAACCACATAATTTCGTATGCACTAGCTTTATAAATAGTGTAAACTATTGTTTAAAAACTAATTACATTTATTATATATAATATATTTAAGGGAAAATGGAGGTAGCATTTCAAAATCCTGATTTCTATCTTTTGAATAGTAGAAATATATTACACATCGTGTCAAGGTGAAGGAGAGTACATTTTTAAGAAAACAATTATGATGGGTTCATCAAATCCTTCATAAAAAATTGACACGGTAATTTAATAACTCCATATTTATCCAAGGACAAGCACTTCTTTAAAAATACGACCATTAGGGAAAATAAAGTCATGTTTTAATCACTAATGCAGATCCCTCACAATGTCTTATTCATGGGTAGAGGGCAAAAAGATAGGAAACTCATTGCTTAGGTTAAGGCACTAACATAAATGAACCAAAATGTAATCAAAGCTCTTCACTGACTAATATAATAACAAATATGATGGCCCAGTCTAAAGAAAATTTAAAAAATGAAACTTCTTACCCACTTATTGGTGTGGAAGTATTTGGACGTCTGGGTCTCAATTTCTCGATGAGATCAGTTATGTATTCTGACTCAAATCAACACCTGAACTTATGCCAACAACAGGAATGCATTTCTTTTTGTAGCTTATGAATGTTATTTTTGTGACTCAATTTTGATACACAAAGTGGATGACAATTTCTATGATGGTAAAAAAAATCAACCCCCCAATTTTAATGACTAATCAGAATTTTTAACCAGAATAAATTGTTCAGAGGAATGTCAAGCATTAGTTTCAAAGTATGACATAATTAACCATGTTCAAATGAAACATTAAAGTACCCCTAAAATTTTAATGGTATATTGAGGAAGGATATAGTTATATAACACAACTAGGTAAGATAAGCTTCTGTTCATTTGTTGATATCCACTATTTTAATATTTTATCTGTGCCCGGAGATTATATAATGATACACCTCGTACAAATCACTAGAAGCAAAATAAATATGTACAGACCGCTTATACTGCCAGAAGAGAAAAAAAAACTGTTTACTTGCATGAATATCCCAATCTTTTAATCATAATGTACTTTCTTTTTATATACCAATGAAAAGAATACCTCCTACAAGTAGAGATCTAAATATGTCTTCAAAAGGATCAGTGTGATAGAGTTTTATAATATAACTTTAAAAATACATGAATATATATCCTTCCATGAGTCCAAAACCATTATGCTAAATTGTATATCATTTAAATGATTTTTTAAAAAACCTTATACTGGTGCTTGCAGTAAGGGGTGTCATTTAAATACCTAGGAAATCAATATCTACTTTACTGTGTGATTACAGCCAAATAATTGAAGTATCAGACAAGCAGTGAACCACAGGTCTTTTCTGTGTGAACAGCCAGTCATGCTCCTCTTGGTGCTAGCGGACCTCAGGTTGTAATTACATAAAACTTTCAAATGTGCTATTTTTTTCAAAAGAGTTTGTAGGTGTAACGATTCAAGGGAAGGAAAAAAAAATCTAAAAATACCAGAACTGACACTTCATACTGAGGCAAGAAAGAAGGAGCTGTTTAAAGATAAATTGACGAGGAGGATCCTGAGGGCTCTCATTCACAGCACCTAACAATGCCACCCTCCCGGTCACTTGGAGCCTTTCAGGCACAGCTTGGAGTACTGTAGAAGCATTCAGCTTTATTCTTTGCCAGAACATCAGGAATGGTGCTCTGCTTTCACTTACCTCCAAAAGTCTAAATCTTTCTTTCTGCCTGAATTTTATATCATCTCCTGAAAATATTTGCTACATGATTTCAATAAATTCTTTTAAATCAGAGCCAGTGCCCTTTCAAACTGTGAGAGACACAGTCTTCCCTGCGCCCGTCACCTAACGCGGCTGTATCAAAGATGCAGGTGGTTGCAGGGCCAGGCAGGTGCAATGGAAGCAATGCATTAGGGAACAAAGAGTTAATCAATGCCAATTGACACTTAGACTCCAAGGCTGGGTGGAAGAGGGGTTTAGCTTGCAGTCTGACAGAAAGTACTCCGTAACAGGGGATGCTGCCTCTCACTTCAGTACTTTAATTTACTTTCACTATATTGGAGAATCTGGGCCCAATTTTTCATCAAAGACAAGCTAAAACTTCCTGCATTTTTTGAAAATATTTCAGCTTGCAAATGCTGACAATCTGATTGCCAGATAAAAAGCTTTTATTGGAGAGTAATTCAGACATAAATTTATACACTAAATATCTTGTGTCACAGTCAGTTGAAGTAAAGTATAGTCACTGCCTTTATTATATTCATTGCTCTATATTATTGGAAGCTTATGCCGCAGTGATTACCAAACAGATTTTCATAACCACAGAACATATTGCAAAATTAAAATATTTGGATAAATTTTCTAATTCTAACTTCCTTGTGATATAAAACAGTCCGTTTATCTTAGGAGGAAAAGAAATATCAACTTGTAACTTTGAGAATGCACATTTTAAAGATGCTCATTTTAAAAGATGCCATGTAATAAAATCTACTTAATCACTTCCTGATTTCAAAAAAGTTTGATCTTAATGATATCATTAATTCCAACACTATATTTGTTACAATGAGGTCATGATTTTCCTTAATTTAAAAAAAGAAGTACAACAACATATGTCACATTTTAAATCAATAACAACTATGTCATTTTAAGTGTTAAATATCAAAACATTATATTTTAATAAACATTTAATTGTATTCAGTCATTTAAAATGCCACTGCCATATTTTTATAATTAGGTCCCTTTCTTCGTAACATGATGTCCATTTTTATTTTTAAAAAATCTAAAGATAAAGGTCTGTAAGTTTCTAAATGATAATTAACATGTTATTTAGCACAGGCTGAAGAAAAGGCTGGATTGGAAAGCATTGTAATTTTTAGTTTACCATTGCCTAGACTCTAGAGACTTTGTATATACACAGGATAGCTGGAAGAATTGTACTGCTGGCGTATTGAAAGGAACAGTTAATGGTTAATTTTTTTTCTTTTTAATTTTTAGACCAATTTTTCATGCTTGTATCTGGTAATCTGAACAACTAACTTGAAGACAACAATATGCAATATAACAACCACTGTTGAATTACTATTGTTTAGTGAAATTTTGTATTGTTTGTAATATTTTTTATTCTCTTTAAAATAAAAACATAAAAAATAAACTGTAGATTTCTATTAAAAGGACTGAGTATACTTTTGTTTTGCTCTTCAAAGGTAATATAGTAAAAGAGCACTAATCATAGGAATGCCTCAACTTGTACAACATACCATATTACTAAATAATGTTCTATACTTCACATTTATTTTATTATTATTTTTTGTACTTTGTTAGCAGTCTTAAGTGTATCCACTGCCCATTGTGCTTAGGCCATACCTTTCTCTACTTGCATGGCTGAGTTTTATAATTTCCCAATAAGATTAGAATCATAATGAATAAAACACTTTTACAATTCCTCTCTTAACATTCCAGACCAGCTTAAACTTGATTCCAAGTAGTTTTTTCTTGCCCTATTTTTCAACATACACTCAAAACATGACCGATATACACACTCAGTTCTTTCAGTATTATATGGTGAATATCTAAAGGATTCTAATCAGATAGCTCAAACATCTCTTACTCACATATTGTTGAATTTGTTCACATTTCCTTCTCTCTCTCTTCCTGGAACAGACTTCTTCAATTTTCATTACAGCTGATAAGTATTTGCTTCAAAACCTCTCTTCATAATTAATGAATCTTGACTGATAGAGATTATCTCATACTACTAAAACTAGAATATCTGATATTCATAGCTCCAGCTTCCCATCAGTGAAAACACAGGAGGGACTTAGGCTTTGGCCATTTGCTATATCTATATTAGGTTGTGAATTGGAAGCTAAAGATATTAGAAAGCAAAAGAGATAGGAAATCTTGCTTATGTGGGCAGTGAGATACAGTCTCACACTAATACAGTAGGAGGCATAGGAGAGTCCATGGAGACCTTTGATTAAGATCAGCTTGTATTCTTTGATACTAAACAACTTGATAATATTGTTAATGGAACTCGGGTAATAGAGCAACTGATATTCAGCCATAGCTTTATTTGTTTTGTCATTAAATGGAAAGATTAAAGAAATAGTTTCATTTTACATGTCAGCAAGGTTGAATTATCTTTTTATTTCCTCCTCCAAATTTGATTTACTTTTAAATTCTGTGCCGTAATTTGGATTATAAAGATTCTATTCATTTCATTTCATAAACATTGGTCTACACATTTCAGATATATAAAAAAATAAGAGAGTAGAACTTAATAGGTAATTAATATTGTTTTAGAAGAAGGGGAATATCCTAGAAAAGCAAAGTTTGACACTCTCTAAATCATCTGAGGAAACAGGAGTTATATGCATGTTGGTATATCCCCCACAACATTGAGGAAAACATTCTTTACCTTCTACCCTGCCTTTCAACAAGGGAGCTATTGATTGGTGTGCTTCATTTATATTTTAAAGGCATCACATGGCAAGTTTAGTGTCCCGATAAATTGACCAGATAATCCAAAAACCAAGGCCTTGAGTACTACCTGGTACCACAAAAGTTTGATTTATTAACTGATACAAGTTTCAGTGCAAGAAACTTTGTCCTAACAATTGTTTGGCCTGGAGAATGCCTTCAGAAACTTTCTTATATAGCCAAACAGCATATATTTTAGGCTTATTGGCCAAATACCCTCTCTCACACTGCACACCTTTTACCTTGTACTGTAAAATTAGCCATAGACCCAGTGTTAAATAAATAGGTATTGTCAGCAGTCAGCAATATTTTCAGTATAGTTTGCCAGTTGCTGGCTATGGACTCTATGTATCATGCAATAGATTTGAAGAGACATTACCTTCATTTATTTATTATTTTTGGCACCACGAATCGAGTTCATGACCTCAAGCTTGCTGGGCAGGCACTTGTGCCACTGAGCTACATCCCCAATCCGAGGAGACATTATTTCTTAATTCAAAATATGCTCACATTTTTCTAGTGTAACCAAAATCCCAGCTAAAAAAACTTTATCTCAGTTACTTATAGATAAAATGCAGACAGCATTATTTAAACAGTATATAAAATTTGACACACATATACACAGATTTCTACTGCAGTATTTGAGAAGTCTGCATAAAATGTAAACATTACTTTCAAATGGTAAAGAAAAGACAAAGGGAAAACTAAACTAAAAACAATAAAAATAAAATTCTTGGTGAATTATATGAGAATATACAATGAAAACTGCATTATCTAGATTGAAACATTTTTACATTAATAGGCATCAAAAATAACTTGGAAATTTTTATTTCCAATATTGGTTTTTAGATTATCTTGAAAATAGTTAACTCAAACATGTATGCATTTAGTACTGAACTATGATATCCACTGTTCTGAACACATGGAGAAAATATTTTAATATGTGTTTTATTATCTGCATTAATCATTGAAATCTATCTTCTTCAACACATTTTACTTTATAGGACTATTTCTCTTTTAGGAATTTGAATAACTTTAAACATACAAAGCATTTCAACATACACTAAATGCTGAAGTATTAAGAAGTTTGGGACAAGTGCTAGAATATATCTTGCATTTTTTCCTGTGGAGAAAAATAGAAATACCAGTGACTGTCATTGTATAGACAGCCTGTGACTGTGATTCACAAAAAACTTGGCAGAAAACTGACTGGCCTACTGTAAGCATGGTAACTCAGTTACTTTTCTCTTCTTGCTGAGACAAAATTCCCGACACTCAAAGTAAAAGGAAGGAAAGGTTTATTTAGCTCACAGTTTGTAGAGGTTTCAGTCCATAATCAGCTGGCGCCAAAGTAAGGTGGCACATGGCAGAGGGCATCACAGAGAACAGTTCATGGTGCCCAGGAGGTAGCAAAAGTAATAAAGGACCTTAGCAACATTTTTCTACCCTATTATTTTACCCAGGCTACTTAGGGTAGGTAGCACTCACACCCTTAAACCTAGTGCCCTTGAACCTAGCATTGCAACATGGATCAATTCCAGTTTCACACACTCCAGATCCAGCCATCTCTGAAAAAGCCCCAAATGTGACCACAGAAGGCTTTGAGGGTACATCTACATAGAAGCCATAGCATACGGCAATTAAGTTGGAATTTTTTTCTCCCATACTATTAATAGCATTGTTAAATTGTCAGTTCCCCATTCATCATAAATCTCATCTTCATCTTTTTAGTCATGGTGGAGAATAAATAAAGCAAGTCATGGATTCATCAGGCTTGATTGTCATTAACTAAAAGTCTTTCATAACTCAGTAATGGTCATTCATTATGAGTTGTACTAAAATAACTTGGAACAAGATGATAAGTGGATCAATTCTGCTTCACTATGTCCATATGGATGCACAATAAGTGTCTCAATTGAGTCAGAGGAGAAGCTGTGTCAACTTCAAAGCAAAGTAGCAGCAGTAATTTTTTAAAAAAACAATATATTAAGAGATAGTGGCTATGATGTTAACACATGAAAATGTTCTAGAATCATCTTTTTCCTAAATTGTTTCTGTGATTTTTGTTGAAGGTAACATCAAAAATAAAAATAAATTTTATTTTTCAAAGTTGCAATAGTTCTGACACATAAATTATTGGTACATTACTGATTACATAACTAGGTATATTTTTAAATCTCAAAGTGACCTGCTATGCTTCTTTCTTGGTAACTACAAAGATGTATAAGATGCAAGTCTAAGAGAAGTAGAGAAACTAAACTGTATGTTCATCATATTTTGTTGGATAAATTTATTCAGGAGGAGAAGAACATGAATGAATTTCAAGTAAAAATAGTGGTATGACTACTTAGGTAATTTTGATGAGCATTCCAATCTTTGTATTATTTTTTGCATAGTTTTTTCTAATACTTGGTTAATCAATATTTATGGTCTTTATATTTGAAACTATCCTTCTTATATGATTTCTTTCTTATACAGATTTTCACTTTTCTAGCTCCCCCAAGTTTGTTTTGACTCTCTTGTTTTTATTTAGCCAGAAATTTTTCTTCTATGTTATCCTTTGGGTCTTCATAATAGTTTTAGATAAATTAACCTTCTCTTGAGAGTCATTAAACTGATTTTGTTGTGGTTTAGTCAGAATGTGAGGGAGTCAAATGAAGCTCATGTAGGAACCAGACATTTAAAATGAATAATAGTTGTTCTTTTTTATCCATGGAGGATATGTGGATCAATTCCACTTCATCATGTCCATATGGCTCTCAGTTGAGTCAGAGGAGAAGCTGTGTCAACTTTAAAGCAAAGTAACAGCAGTAATTTTTTAAAAAACAAAGTATGTTAAGAGAGAGTGACTATGACATGAACACATGCAAATGTTCTAGAATCATCTTTTTCCTAAACAACACATTTCTGTGATTTTTGTTGAAGGTAACATCAAAATTAAAAATAAATTTTACTTTTCAAAGTTGCAGGACTGCCACAGATAGGAAAATACTAATTCAAAATGCTGTAGTATTTAAATATAATCTACATACAGCTTCCTACATATTTTAAACCATCTCCATATTATTTGTAGTATCTAGTAATAATATATATGCTGTGCAAATAGTTGTTCTGGATTATTTAGAAAATAATATTTAAAAAGTGTGTTCATGGTCAGTACAGGTATTATTTTTTTCTCTGAATATTTCAGTTGTGATAGACTGCATCGAAGTTGCAGATTCTTCCATGTGGATATGGAGGATAGCTGTATATGTCGAAGAATGGAGATACCAAACAAAAACTAAAAGCATTATCAGCCTCCAGGTAATTGTCTACATGGAAACATTTTAAATGTAAGTTTAAAGACTTAGCTCATCAGTTATAAATAGACTTATCAGTTAGTTCAGTGTTTAACACTACTGTATTGTAGTGATAAATAAATGTTTAATAACAAATTTTCCTTTTCATATTTAGAAGCAATACATGGAGAAACACACAGTTAAGGATGCTTAATTTAAAACCTTGATAATATATGGATAATATTTTGATCATATCATTGCAACCTGGTTTGAATAGCATCATAAAGTGTTGTTATTTAATTATTCATAAAGCTTAGACAAGGAAGGCAACAAATCGCATTCAGGTAATTTTTTCAAAGATAAATACTGTAAATGATAACCTCATTGAGCCATATACACATTTATTTATTCATGTAGTCTATTATACACATATAAAGGGATTAATTCAATAGCCATGATAGATGTTTATTAAAGTGACATGGGAAAACATCACATGTCCCTGAAGATTCAGCAAATCAGACTACCCAAAGATGAGCAAGACTTTAGCTTTATTTATAATCTTGGCATCAAGAGCCATATCACACATTTCCAATCATAAGGCACATAGAGATGTTATCAAATGGGTCGACAATCATAGACTTCATCATTAACTGTACTTAACCTCTTTCTATTATTTATAAATTAACAAACTTAAGATAATTTTATCATACAAACCCTAACAGAGAGGTAGCTTATTAAAATTCATTGCATGTCATAGTTTAATAATGTTAAAGTATAAAGTACATACATACTATATCAGATCTTCAGTATTTACAAAAATATAAAATATATAAATATATAATATACGTATACCGATTTTTAAGAATAAGTTTATAGATAATTCACTAATATATTCTTATGGCTACAGAAATTCTAAATATTATAATTATGTAGTTGATATTTTTACAAAAAATGCAGTGCAGTTCTGACATTCCTCTTCAGTGCTAATTCACTCTTCACTGCTAGAGGAAACAATATCCTGTAAGACTGCTTTTATGTCAGGTATCAGTTGTAAGCTTCCTGTTCTCAAGCTACATTCTTCTGATGAACTCAATTGTAGTCTTTATTTCTTCTCAAGAGGTAGAGCTCACGTCAAGACTCAGAACTCCAATTCTGTAATCATATGGTGGGTATTTCTGGTATCAAAAGCCCCAATCTTGAAAATGGTGATGTAGTGATCAGTAGCAAAATTTAGTCTCTCTGAGATCCAGAATCCAGACACCTAGAATTTAATTACTTTGTGAAGAGATAAACAGAGGTAGACAGTTGGGAATTTGAAAAAACAAGGAAGGAAAATTAGAAGTTACAGAGAAGCTACAGTAATGCAGGGAGAAGAATGAAGCAGTCTGGAAACTCACTTTGGCTCTCTGTTGTGGGTCCAAGGAGGAGTATGCTGCTGTAAGGTCAGCTTAGGGTTTTGCTGCAAGGTGACTCCTTTCACATGGTGGCTGGCTTCCAGAAGGAAGTCCAGTAAGGCTCCTAACTTTTTGCTGGAGAATGTTTCATTGGATGCCATTTCAGAAAGGGGTTGATGATTTGAGTTTGGGTCTTGGAACAGGTAGAGAATAACTTCAGGATCCCGCTGGAGCCTTCCCATAGTGACAAGTTGAGAGACAGCCTTGAGAGTAGAAAGCTCCTGAGAAATTTAAACTTAGTCCTTGGAGGACACAGACCTATCACCATGAGGAAAAAAGAGCCCAGGCACTGCTTTATGCAGAAATGGCTAGTTCTGAAAGTGCTCACATTAACTGCTTAAACACCTTCTCTGCTCCCTCACCCACTACAGATGTGAGGTCTATTACATTACCCCTGTACTAATGTGAGAGAGGACATGTCTTGACTTGAGAGGTTGCCACAGACTGGGGTAAACAGTGGGCCCTCTGGAGTGGAAGGGGGAACCTCATACAACCGTAGTCCCTAAATCTAGGCAGAGAAAATTGTGACTTTCTGGAACCCAAAATAGCAGGTGCTGGAAAGAAATCACTTGTCTAAATTATGAGAAATATTTTTTTGGGGGGGTTGGGACTTTTTCTCTCTTTTATCCTCTTTTTTGTTATGGTTTACTGAAGGAGATACTCCCCAAACTTCTTTAACCTTTCTTTATCCTCTTCTTGATCTCTTTTTCTTTTAACTTTTCCAGTTAATTTTTTTGCTTAATTTTGTTCTTTTTCTTGTTTGTCTTGGTGTGTATACTGTAGTTGCAGTTGTCTTTTCTATGGTTAATGATAGTATGTTAAGGTAAATCGTCAGCTTCCAAATGAGGTCTCTGAGAGACTCATTTGTAGATTGGATTCATTAATAAGCCAACAAAGTGTCTTATATATTACATCTGCAAAAGTTCATAACTCTAATATTTATAAGTTGGAGTCTTACTGTATTGATTCTTATGATGTACGAATATCCAGTTTGTCTTAGATGCTATCATGGTTCATTTATTTGCTATTGCCAGGGTTGAATAGATGTTGCTATTAATAGATTTTATTTGTATGTTAATATTTATCCTATCTTTATGTCATTAACAATACTGCAGTTCATTCTCAGAGAACTGGGTGGTAGGCCACTTATGCTGCATTCTCTCTTTATAAATTAATGGAGGTGGTTGGATATTGGGCAGAAGCAAAGGCCTAAAGGTAGCCATGCCCAGAGTGTATCACTGGAAAATATACTAAGTAAATCTACTTCCAGCTACATATTCCTAGTATCTAGTGCCTACAAATCTCAGCATCAAAAACCCCACAAAAATAAGCAAATAAACAACAATACAAACATGAGAATACAAGGCAATTTCATCCCTCCCAAAAATCCCAACTCCCCAAAGCCAATTTGTGAGGCATTGAGGGAAAAAAAGCAAAAACCACACAGCCAAGTTATCCAAAAGAATAACAGAGGAAATTAAAAAGCACATCAATTAGGTTCTTTATCACAAAGTGTAGAAGATATAATTAAACAGATTATAGATAAAATAAACAAAATGATTAGATAGCTTACCTATGCCACTAATAAAAAGTAAGCTGAGCTACAAATAACACAAAACATGAATGACCAGTATAGCAAAGAATTAGAATCCATGAACAGGTTCCAAACAAAAATCTAGGGGTTAAAATTTGTAATACAATTATAGACAATTGAAGCAACCAATGTGCAGACAGAGTGACACAATTAGAATACAAGGCAGCCATCAGAGACCAATTAAATAGAGACCAAGGCAGCCATCAGAGACCATAAAAATACATCAAAGAGAAAGAAAAATGGATCCATGATTGCTAAATGACAGAAAGAATGGTAATTTAAGTAAGATTAATTAGAACAAGTAGAAAATCAGAAGACAGAACAAAATATATAAAAACAACCCAGTTAACAGAAATAATAGCAGAATACATCCCTAATACAGGGAAATATTTAAACACACAGCCAAGTGAAGTAGTGAGACATATAGAACCCCAAACAACCATGGTTAAAATAGATTCTCTCCAGGACCCATCACATTCAAAATCACTGAAGTCCAATACAAGAATACAATCTTAAATGCTGTTACAGAAAGCATGAATCACTTATAAATGTAAATAAATTTAACAAGCCTTTAAAACCAGAGGATCTTGCAGTGAAGTGTTTGATCTCTAAAATAACTTCCAATGCAGAATTCTATATCAAGCAAAACTATCTTTCAAAATTGATGGAGACATGACATATTTTCATGAGAAAGAGCGCCTCAAGAAACTTATGACCGGGAAAGAACTAAAAAAATCGTTGGGAGGTCCTAGAAAGAGACCTGAAGAAAAGAATGTCAAGAAATCAAATAGAATGAATATACCATGCATGTGAACAGTTCAGCAGAAGGAAGGGAAAAAAGAAGAAGGAAACCAGCAACAGGAAAATAATGCAATGAGTGTAAATGTTCACAATTCCTAAAAAAAAAAAAAAAAAAAAAAAAAAAAAAAACCAGCTTGGTACAGAGAATTACTTTTTTCTTTAGAATCTCTTCACAAGAGTGGGACTGGCCAGGTATGGTGGCACACGCCCGTAATCCCAGCACTCAGGATGCTGAGGCAGGAGGATCACCATGAGTTCAAGTCCATCATGGACTGCACAGTGAACTCAAGGCCAGCTTGAACTACACCGCAAGACCCTGTCTCAAAAAAAAAAAGGAAAGAAAAGAAAAGAAAAAGTGGGACTACAGTGCATTTTAAATAAAATGTTATAGAAAAAAACTAAAAATTATTTAAACAATGTCACCCTACATATTAGCAAATTGCTGTAATTTATGAGACTTATATAAGAACTTGTACGTATCAAAACTTATCTCATACAATTCTTTCTGTATTTCTCTAAAAAGATAAATACAGCAGAAAGTGCAACTTAGGAAAATAAATAATTAAAAAAGTGCTATTAACCAGATTATTGGTAGGCATAAATGTCTGCAAAATAATGAAAACATACTGCCAAACACTAAATGTAAGTACTAGGGAAATCATTATACCAAGACAGATATTAGAAATTTTTCCCTACTATCTGCAATTCAAATGGTGCTACAAAATTCATTAGTAACACCTATGAGTCTAAGTCAAAGATGTCTAACAAAAACAGTATTTCTTTAAAGACACTAAATGCTAATCAGGCTGTTAAGTGTGCAGGTATCCCGTCTGCATTCAAGTAGCGTCTCAGCAAACCATAGGGACACTTACCTAAGATAAAACAAATTTGAGGAAATAAATATATTGGTTTCTCTAAAAGCTCAATAGGTCAAGAGAATGTAAATAATGTAGAAAGTGAAACATGTCATATATTGAAGGGGTTTGTAGCTTGACTATTTCTAATAAACTGTACACATACTCCTAACCAGATTAAAATATCCGTATTACTTAAATTTAATCTTCTCAAAGGTATCATTTCTTTCATATAATAAACATATATTTGACATTCTAATACTTCATATATAAATAAAAGCGTAATATTCAGGCCTTATGTGAAATGTGTAACAGTACTAACATCACTTTGTCCTTATAAAAGTATACCATGTAGCAACATAAAATAGTTATTTTGTCTTAAAGCTCTTGGGCCTTCAATGATTAAGAAAAGTTTTTGGAAAAAAAAAAAGTTTTTGCAGACATCCATACAATTAATACCAGCAAACATTATGTGATATGTACATGTACTGAAATACTATATTATAATCCATTAGTAAGTATGATTTTTGCATTTTTAAATATGTTTCTTTAAATGATAATAATAAAATATCAAGCAACATAAATGTCCAAGTAGGTAAAATCTATGGGGAAGAAAAAGCTCAAAACTAAAGACTGTCATGATGTAGATCTGGAATGCCACCCCAACTGCCATGTGCTAGAGGCAGAGATTTTGGATGGTGGTTAGCTCATGGGGGTGCTTTACTTATCAGTACATTCATCCACTCGGTGATCCATTTCTGAGAGCATTGTTGGGGAGGTCGAGTCTGGTCAAAAGAAACAGGTCACTGGTCCATGACCTGAGAGGGCACATCTCCTTCCCGCCAGCTCCTCAGCTCTCTGCTTCCTGACCACCCTGAGGTAAGCAGCTTTCTTCCACCATCATCTTTTGCCATGTCAGTTGTGCTTTGACCATGGACTAAAAATATAACGCCAAATAAACTTCTTCTTAAGCTGTGGGTGTCAGGCATTGTGTCCCAGCCACCAGAAAGTGACTAAGTCACTGTTAAAGGACTTAACATTCTCCTTGTCCACTATACTACTTCAATCATTTTAACAAGCACAGAGACCCATCACTGGCCTAAAAGAAAAGGTGAAAGAAACATCATTCAAATATACGTAAGAGATGCTTGCCAAACACTGACTGTCTCATCCATAGAACTTCACTACAAATACTGACTTGCAGCCAGGTGTGGTAGCACAGGACTGTAATCTCAGGGCTGGGGAGGCTGAGGCAGAAAGTCTGCCAGGAGTTCAAGGCCAGGCTGGGGTACAGAGTGAGTTCAAGGCCAGACTGAAGTACATAGCAAGACCCTGTCTCAAAAAACTTAAAAAAAAAAAAAAAAAAAAAAATTTTTTGACTTGTTACCACATCAGAAGCAGAGACAAAGGCTAACAAAGAAAATAACTAACCCACAGCTTGAGTAATACCAACTCTTGAAACTTCCTTAGATTAAAAATTGTTCTAGAAAATAACTGAGATACAGTATAGGAAAAAGGAGACAATTTTGGAAAGACAAAAAAGAATACAAGGGTATTATAGATCTGTTTTCTATAATCAAGTACAGGAGGCCCTAGAAACTCTTTAAATTTCACCTAACTGCTCTCCCATTAGCAGGAGCCAAGGAATCCCCAGTGCTCTTTCCTTACCTACTCTACTTCTTTATATACTTCTGTCATTTGTGGCTTCAATTTTTTTAACCTGACTGAACAAAATATAGCCCTATATGATTTCCACAAGAAACCTCCAAATTAAACAGATATGCAAATAAGTGTTTAATTTTACTCACCTTTAACCGCCTCACCATCTCCTCTTTAGATATTTTATCTGAGATTTCTTTAACACCCGGAGGATAAGTAATTTTTCCATCATTGGTCCTTGTCTTGGAATGAGCCATGATGGAAATGCTTTACCCCTAAAACAAGACAATTATTAGACACAAACAAAAAGTATAAATATTTTTACATCAAACATAAAACTTAACTCCCCCCAAAATTCATGTCTCCTAATTTATAGATTCACTTATGTAATGAAAATCATTCCACTGAACATTTAACAAAACTTTTTATTTCACTTCCTTTAATAGCAAGCTGTCCTTTTCACTAGCCATTGAGCAAAACAGCTACACACACACACACACACAC
>NW_004955411.1:20947566-21004731 GCF_000276665.1 Chinchilla lanigera
AAAAAAAAGCCACAGGTGGGTAAAATATAGGAGGAAAAGAATCACAATAATATATTTTTAAAAGAAACTAATCCAGAAAGAAATTCATAGTCCAAAAACAGAAGATGGACAATGATATTCCACGCAATAGGAAACTGGAAAAAAGCAAAAGCAGCTATCCTAATTTCAGACACAGGGACTTCAAGCCAAAACTGATCAAAAGACTCAAAGAAGGTCTGGCACATTTATTAAGGGCACACTTCAAAAGAAGGTGATTGTATTTCTAGACATAAGTACTGGACATTCATGTACATGACTTCATAAAAAAGACATTACTGGCCATAAAGAATCAGACAAACCCCTACACAATTATTAGTGAAAACCTCAATGTCCCACTGTCAAATAGAAAGACCAACTAGAAAAAAATCAACAAATAACTTCAGAGTTTATCCAAATCTTTGAATAAATGTACTGAAGAGATATTTGAACAATGTTCCACCCCAAAACAACAAAATACATATCCTTTTAGCAGTACATTGGACTTTCTCCAAAATGAACCACATTCTAGCCCACAAAGAATATGTAGGTTTATGTAAATTCAATATGATAAAAATCATACCATGGATGTTATCAGATCAAAGTGAAAAGAAACTACAGAAAATATGCAAACACATGGAAATTAAACAATATCCTCATGAATAATCAGTGGATTAAAAATTTTAAAGTTCATATTATAATAGAAACCACTAAAATCCAGGAAATTATTAACATAGACACATATGCAAAAAAATTCAATGCAACTTGAGAACATAATGTTAAGTGAAATTAGTGAGACACACAAACTTAATTATTGCATGCTTTCTCATATCAGAAAAAACATAAATATATCCCAACCAAAAGAGAGAACTATATGTCATCTCTTTAATGAACATAGATGCAAAGGGCTTCAACAAGATACTGGGAACCAGAATGCAACAAATCATCAAAAAGATTACCACCATTACCAAGAAGGATTCATCTCAGGGGTGCAGGTATGATTCAACATATGCAAATCAATGAATGCAATACAATCATATAATCAGAAACAAGGACAAAAATCACATGATATTCTCAACTAAGATAGAAAAATCTTTTGAGAAACTCCAACATGCATTCAAAATTATACTTAGTGAAAGATAGACACA
This sequence comes from Chinchilla lanigera, assembly GCF_000276665.1. Classification (NCBI taxonomy): domain Eukaryota; kingdom Metazoa; phylum Chordata; class Mammalia; order Rodentia; family Chinchillidae; genus Chinchilla; species Chinchilla lanigera. The sequence continues at coordinate 20,948,730 of NW_004955411.1, forward strand.
GAAGCTTATTACCTCAGTCTGATCAAAGTAATTTCTAACAAATCAGTGGGCAATATTATACTAAATGGGAGGCTGAAAGTTTTCCATCTAAAATCAGGAAGATGACAAGGGAGGCAGTGACCACCACTCCAATATAGTTCTCAAAACATTAGCCAGTGCAATGAAGCAAAATAAAGAAATGGAAGGGATTCATATAGAAAAAAGAAGTTCAGTTATTATTTGTAGACGACATAATTTTCTACACAGACAACACAAAAAATTCCACAAAACACTGGTGGAATTAACTACCAAATTCAGTAGTGAGACAGCATACAAAGGAAACACACAAAATCAAGAGTGTACTTGTACATCAATAATAAATTCACCGAGAAAGAAATTAGGGAAATAATACCACTCATAGAAGTAAGACTAAACACCTGAGAGTTAACCTAACCAAGGAAGTGAATGAGTTTAACAACAAAAACTGCAGGACTTTGACAAAAAGTAAAGATCAGAGAATGAAAGGGTATCCCTTGTTCCTAGACAAGAGGAACCAATATTGCAAAAATGGCTGTATTTATATATGCAACATACAGATTTAATATAATCTGAATCAAAATACCAATAGTATAAATCACAGAATCAGACAACATTAATCCTAAAATTTATAGGAAGTGAAAGAGACCTAGGAGAGCAGAAGCAATCTTGGGCAACAACAGCAAATGAAGGAGCATCATAATCCCAGACTTCAAGTTATATTTCAAAGCTAAGGTAAATAAAGCAACATGGCATAGAGAAAAAATGTGTGGTATCAGTAGAAAAGAATAGAGGATACAGAAATAACTCCCAGCACAGTCAGACACCTGGTTATGCTAGAGGAAAGAGAGCCTTTTTAACACATGATGCTGGGCACCCTAGCTATTCACATGTAGAAGGTGAATCTAGATCCAGATCCTTCACTGGGTACTAAACAAAAAAAGAAAATGAATCAAAAATCCAAATGTTACAACATGAACACTTAACTTGCTAGAAGATAAAATATGTAAAACTCTTGAAGGCATAGACAATGACTTTGTAAACAGAATCCCCAATACAAAAAAATACAAAAAGAATCGGTGAGTGGTTCCATATCAAGGCTCTGCATAGCAAAAGAAACAATTAACAGAGTGAAGAGGCAACCTATAAAATGGGAAAAAATTTCCAGCTATTCCTCAGAAAGAGGACTATTGTTCAGACTATATAAAGAACTCAAAATAATCAGATCCCAAAAGAAAATACCCAGTGAAAAATAGGTAACTGAAATGAACAGGCATATCTTGGAAGAACAAATTCAAATGACCAATAAATATATCAAAAAAGTTCAACATGTCTGACAATAAGAATAATGAAAATTAAGATAATATTGAGATTCCATCTTACTCTGGAAAGAAATATAAGAATAACAAATGCTGGTAAGACTGCAGACATGAAAGAACTCATCCACATTGTTGATGGAATTGTAAACTAGTACAACCATTGTGGAAATCAGTGTTGAGATTGCTTAAAAAATTCTCACTAGGAGTTCCATTTGATCCAGTTATTCTACTTCTAGGTATATTCCTGAAAGAATTAAACTGATACTTGCATGACCATATTTATAGCAGCACAATTCACAATAGTTAATTCTTGGAAGTGACCTATAGGTCCCATCAATTGAGGAATGGATAAAGCACATGTAGTATTTGTGAACAATGAAGTATTACTTTGGTATAAAGAAACATAAATGTGACTCATCCATAAGAAAATGTGTGCATCTGGAGATCATAATGTTAAGTGAAATAATTCAGATGCACAAGTTTAAATATTGCATGATTTCTGTATAAGAGAAACCCAAAATAAAAATAAAGAGCAAAGTACAAAAGTAGATAATAGGAAATAAGGAGCTAGCTCTTCTGAAATGGGAAGGGGACCAAGTCACGCAGCAAGGAAGGCCTGGGTATAAAAAAGGAATTAAGATATGTTAAGCATAGGACCAACTCCCCATGAGGAATGTGATCATTCTATACTACAAACATGTATTAATAAAAAAAATTGAAAAAACTCTACTGTAAAACTAAATAGACTCCCTAATGTTTCACCCCATTAGCATAAATTCAAGTGTAGTTCTAGAGCTTTACCATGAATATCAAAGACATTCTTCAGCTTGAGGATGTTCCAAGGAATTCAATCCTAAGAAGAAGGCAAACAGATCAAACAGATTCTTACTCACAAAGAATTACGAAAGAATTTGCCTTAATTTTTAAAGCACACCATTGAATCTAAATGTTATACTCAGAAAAAGTCAGTGGATCTTAACTACAATCTCAATTTCAATCAAACCAAAAGAAAGTTCACTGGGTGTTCTACAATAGCTGGTATAGCTATCACTTTAATGGGGAGGTAGTACACTAATTCATAAGCATGTCACTAGCTTCTAACTTTGAAATACTCTGATGTGCATGTTGTAATTGAAGATGGTCAAAAGAGTAAATTAATTTGAGTCAGTGTGGACCACGTTCATAACCCTCTGGGCATGAGGGAGTCACAAATACCAATTTTCTTATGCAGAGAGTCACTTTGTGAAGAAGAGTAACTTTCACTTTTTAATCCTTGTCTACACTTAAAGTGTAATCATTGCCATGACGTTCTGAGAAATTGAGAGGCCACCTCACTGCCCCCGTACTTATCAAAAATATTTTATCAGAGACAAATGACTTAAGTTCTAACTTAATTTTTTCAACTAAAATTACAGTCAAGGGAGGGATCAGTAGATATAATGTAAAAATTATGCCATATTCACGATTATTAATTTTTAACCTTTAAAATGGTTAAATATTTGTTAAACATCTCTTTTTTAATGTTTAATAGTTTTTGTCCTTTCTATTTCCTTCTGTAAACCTTATAGCCCACAACAAATTTACTCAGTAAATCACTTTAAATAGTAACAATAATGGTAAAAGTATGCTAGATTTTAATATTTCTCATACCATATTTTTTAATTGGATAAAGTTTGATTTGAAATTATTTTATTAGTTCTATGAAAATATTTCAAACTCCAATAAGCATTAGCTTAGAAACTTAAAGTGGCGTGTTAGCTTTAAACAGTTAATGTATTGCTCTCACTTGTATATACACTTAAGACTATGAAAGTCACAAAGTGAAGGTGTTTTTTTTTTTTGTGAAGGTGTTTTTTAAATTGAAAGTATTACTCTCTCTCTGTCTCTCTCTCTATATATGCATATATATATATATGGTTTGAATAGCAGCAGTGGCAGATAAAATCATTTATTTTCATTTTTAATGGCAATGTTCATCTTTCTTGGAGTTGAAGATGTATATAAGAAAGTATGTTTTACTTTTTATTTTCAAAGCAGCTTATCTGTTCATTTTAGATATTGACAGTAGTAATATTGCTTGAATTGCTACATTTCTTCTCAGGTAATACATAAATCTAACCTCAAAAAATTGCAATGACATTTTGAGGACAATTTAGTGAAAATGATTTTACAATTTTCTATATTCCTTTCAGAGGTGATATGTTACTGCAGCCTAGGTATCATTGTGTCATTTAGTAACCACTGCTACACACCCACATTGTGGGTGAGTAGTGACTGAGATCCTGCTCAGAGGACTGCCATACACAGGCCTGTGCAGGTGATTGATAAAAGTACACTGTCTCTTGATGACAGCAGTTTCAAAAGGCAGGAAGGAGGAAACACGATCCTGATTTTCAGACAAAATAGGGTGCATGCATTGTAGCATGGCCATAGACAATCCTGATTTTCAGATTTCCCAGCACCCCCTAAAATTAAAAAATAGATATTTTTTATTCCTTTTTTTTTTTTTTTTTGAGATAGACAATACAGTGTGAGACTAGAATCATTTATACCTCATACCATTTTGGCACGTTCTCTATGCAGACCAAGACCGGTATGTAAAGAGAAATGACAGTCTGAAATAAGAGACATGGAGAAGTAAAATCAAGAGCTCTGATGTTATTTTTGATCATTTGTACATAGCTTGCTTGAAGATTTAACAAGTACATTCCATTTACTAATATAAATAAATAAATTATTTTCATTCATAAGTAATATTGTATTGGACTTTATTCCAAGATTAGTACTAGAATCACAGACTGGTGTGGAAATATTGCAAACATCTAGAGCAGAAGCTCAAATTTACCCATGGTTATAAATTACATATACAGATATAAAATAAATAATTTGACTTAGATGAATGTTTTAGTTACAGAAATCTAAAGAAATGACTTTAATTTTATATTGCTGAATGCTTACTATGTTTCAAGCAGATTTCAAAGTACCGTGTACTTTAGCATATTTCTAGCACTGCACATTTTTAGCATATTTTATAGAATCATATAAAAATCACACTATTATATGGTACTTTAATAGATAGAGAAGAGTAATGCATAATTAATATTATTATCTAGGAAGAATATGGGATAAGAATGTTGGTCTTAGGATCTAATGTCAAAGAATTATTCCTGCAAAGGTGACTGGATTTCCTTGGGGCCTGAGAAGAGATTCACTGCCCCAAATTGTTGGTAAATACTGGAAATTTACCTCACTGTACTCTGGATGTTAACTAAACTGTTTGCTGAAATTATTATGTTCATGTGAGGGGAAGTTTAACCTTGTGTAAATATGTTGCATATTGTATAAGAAAGGTGTGAATACAAAGGATTAAATAGAGTAAAGCAGTTTTTATTACTTGAAAAATAGATATCTCTCAAAGGATTAGTAGAATTTAAATTTGATGTCAAGAGTAAGGTTCAAATTATGCTTTTATCTACTCATCATTATTTATTCTGTTTTTTGCATATTTATAGTCATTGTAATGTACTATATTTTCAGTTTTTGTGTTTGTTTGTTTTTCTGGTACCAGGAATTGAACTCATGACGTTTTACTTGCCAGGCAGGTGCTGTGCCACTGAGCTAAATTCCCAGCCCCTTTACTATATTTTCATAAAAACAATATCATTTGACATTACAATCATTTATTTCTTGGCATACAGTTATATAAAATGATTTCTAACATTTTTATATAACAACTATAGACATATAATATGATACAAAATTAGAAAAAAAAAGGAAATTCTGGAATTAAATAATATTTAAACAACTAGAAGTGAAAACATTGATGTACTATTTCCAGACCAGCAAATAAAGAGCTTAGAATTTACCATTCCCATCTTCACAAAAAAGAAATCATTGAACAGGCTGAAAAACTAGAAGTCTTCTCACATCCATGAAAGCTTGTGATTGTAAGGTAGACACTGGAACACAAAATTTGAGAAAGTGAATGAAGAAATGAGAATTACTGCTACTTGAGCAAAAGCACAAGGGTAGAAACTGCAAATGCAGCCAGTATTAGGATAGAAAATCTTAAAAAAGTAATCTATAAAACATGGAAGGCTCAGTGTGTTCAAGTTTAAGAGTTCAAAATGCTATCAGGGAAGGATTGATGGTTTCCTACACACTTCCATGGGTTTTTATAATTAGAAGCCCTGCCAAGTGTGGTGGTGAATGCTTGTAATTCTAAGACTCCAGGGGCTGAGGCAGGAGGATTGCAAGTTTCTGCTCAGTACAAACAATTTATTGATTGAGCAAGACTATGTCACAAAGTTGAAAAAGAAAAATTACAAAGTTTGGGGAATATATCTCAGTGTAAAGGTCAATGATTCAATCCCGATAACAAACAAATAAACAAATTCTCACAGTGCATATTCTCACAGTAAAGATCGGGGGAAATGGTCTTATGCTTCTAGCAGGAGTGGTTTCAGTCATTTTGACAGTTTGTCCTTAACAAGGTTGAATTTTGGTGTAGATGACTTTATAAGAATTTGCTTTTTCTTACTTCAGTAGGTATGGATAACTTTAAAGATACAGATCCTTGCAAGCTATAAATAGACACCACATTTAACAAAGTTTTCAGCAAGGAAGATACTGAATTGTACACCTTGGGGGCTGGGGATTTAGCTCAGCGGCAAAAGCGCCTGCCTGGCAAGCTCAAGGTCGTGAGTTCGGTTCCCGGTACCGGAGAAAAACAAAAAACAAAACAAAACAACAACAAAAAAAAAATTGTACACTTTGCATTGATGAAAGAACATACCAAATTTAAAGTATTTTGTTTTAACCGAAAATTTGAGGTAGAATGAGGTAACAATTTCTTTGAAAATTTTGTTTGTTACTCACAGTTCCCAAAAGGTAAGGGCATAAAACATGACAAGAATTCTCAAGGGGAAGAACAGAGGTCAGTTAGGTGCTCTGCAGGGGAGGTGAACAGAGAAACTTCCCACCGGTGCCTTCCGCGTGGTTTCTTTGGGGAGTAGCACGCATGATGTGGTAGGCAAGCTTAGAATGGTCCACCTTGAATATTTCAGTAGGTTGCTGGATACGTGATGTGGTTCCCCACAGTTATTTTATTTGGCACTAGGCTATTCAAATTATATATTATATTAGGAATTAATTTATGTTACTTCATCAACTGAAAAATGATAAACAATGTGGAGAATATTGAGTAGTATTTGGAAATAGACATCACGAAGTAATGTCCATGTTACAACATGCATGGACCTTAAAAACATCTTACTAATTGAAAGAAGCCAGCTGCAAGTAACCTAATTTTGGTGGTAGTTGTAAATAAACAACCACAGAATACATTAAAAGCTACTATAAGTGAGTGAAATTATGATAAGTGATGTAAATTTTTATAATGCTTAAAAACATAACACAAAACGCTATTTAATATTGCAGTTAGGATGAAAACATCCCTAGATGTCATATACCATTGTAATAATGATGAAGAAATAGTGATGGAAATAGTGTCTCACAGTTATTAAAAATAAATGATATAATAAGACATTAATGCTATAATGAGAAACTTTGTGAGGAAAATTTTCTAAAATAAACCAGTTTTCTGAACACAATGTGTAACCTGTTTCTATCAAAATAGAATATTGAGGGTTCGGAGGAATTTGGGCTTTAAAATTCTTTTAAATGTCACATAGATTAATATAAATTTAAATCCAGGGGCCACAAGCACCTGCCTGGCAAGCACAAGGTCTTGAGTTCAATTCCTGGTACCAAAACCACCACTGCCAAAAAAATCAGTTTAGGTCCAGAAAGAGCACCTAAAATTAAATAATGTGTTATTATTATTTGTAACATTTAAACAGAGTATGTTTTAGAAACATCATATTAAAATTATTTCTTATAATAATAAGCTGGTCACATTTAATTAGAAAGTAAAAAAATTATTGGATAAATAATTTTGGAGCAACTTACTAATATATTTCAAAGTGATAAGAACATACTATATCTTATATATCATATCTATTAGAATTAAAATTTTAAGTAAACATGGCAAATTTTAAAAATACCTGAGTACATATAGGTCATTTTAAGATCTGTACAAAGGGGCTAGGGATTTAGCTCAGGGGCACACTGCCTACCTGGCAAGCGCAAGGTTGTGAATTCGATCCCTGGTTCCGGAAAAAAAAAAGATCTGTATAAAGACAATCTATATTTTTTATATTTTGACATAATATATATATATGGTATTGGGAGTGGCTCAAACTAGACAGTAACAGCCGAATTCCCTTCCAAGAAAAACAGACGGACCAAAGCTCTTGCAGGAATGATTAACTCAAAAATTTTCCTCCGCTTCTTTTATATGGTCCAACAGACAGACAGCCTCCTTAAGTGGATCTCCCACGCCCAGAACCTTGGGGACTCAACTCAGCTGGGCGCTCCCATTCCAGTTAATAATTAGTGAATTATAACCACAATTGTCTATTTCGTAATTCAGCTATTTGCTTTTGCCGTTGCATTGTAAGGTATTCCTACACAGGTTAAATGCTAAGACCGTTTCCAATAGAAGGGTGAAAATAGCTCCTTTCGTTTTACAGGTTTCTTTATTACTTTGTTGAACTTTCTTCCTCCGCCGGTAGAAAAAATAAATTTTTTTATTTGATGTAGTACCTACCACTTGGTTATTTTTCACTTTGTTGCCTGTGATTTTGGTGTCAAACCTAAGAAATCACTGCCAAAACCAATGATAATATCGTGTGCCCTTATGTTTGGAGGAAGATTTATGGTTTCAGGCCTTAGACTGTAAAACTAGTCCAATTTTAAGCATTTCAGAAATATAATTAGTAAGAAAATCTCAGGCTTTTTCAGTGAAAATAAAGACTGTATGTACAGTTAAATGCTCTTGCATCCACTTTCACGTATCTGTATTTTAAGGAGCCCTTTAAATGTAATGTCAATTATTATGAAATGCGCAGTTTATATTATTCTATGAATTGCCTTGTTCTTAGCTACCAACATGAGATTATATTGTACAGAGGGCATTCAAATTCCATTTCTACATTTTTTTAAGCAAAATTGATTATTTCTGGGGTGCCACCTCGGTCAGGTGGGTAGGGTGTGTCAATAAAAGTCTCAGTCACAGATGCGGTCACATGACTCAACCAGGCCAGGTTCATTGTCTTCCCAGCTTCATTGTCTGTTTTAGAAGTGGGCAAATGATCTGATCCTCTACAGTGTAATATGATTTAAAGTAACCTTTTGGTTTTTAGTAGCATGATTTAGATTTCTACTATATGCTGTATAAGAACCATTGTTTAACTCCTACCATCTTGTATGGTGAAGCTGTGTATCATTTCCGATGTTATTTTTTTTTAACTATTTGTTACTGTCTTTGATTATTTGATCAATCTTACATTCTTCTGATGGTGGACTGAGCAACTTCTCTGAAGATAACAGTATGTAATGTACTAACCGTTGTTAATTCCTATCATTTTATTTTGAGGTCATGTATCGTTTGTTCTTTTTGTGTTGTTTTGATTTTGTCTTCACTGTTCTTTTGTTAGTTTTTAATGTTTAAAATAAAAATAAGTTAGGTAAAAATAAAAAGCAGTTATTTTGTTGTAAGTCTGAGACATTTCTCTGTGTACTCCCATCTAGAGCTACATCTATGTGTGTGTGTACATATATATATATATATATACATATGAATGGAAGTATTTCTTTACTATTTAAATGCTAAAGTAAATATGTGTGCACAAATTCATTTTCCTATGTGCAAGTTTGTATGCGTGCAAAAATAGGTTGAAATTTGCTTCTTTGGTTCAAAATTATATAGTTTTAAATCACTAAAATGTTTTATTTTTATCTCACACACGTGCACACACACACACACACACACACATAAAATCTTCCCAACTCTTCATTGCATGTTTGATTTGTTTCTATTATTCTAAAATCATTGAATATTTGCTCACATATACAATAAATTTATGCTCACAATCAGAATGCTGCTCAGGAACAGTACCTTTAAATTTTTAACATTAATATAGTGATTATTCCATATGCATGGTTTCTATATTCAGAAATTCAGCCAACCACAGGCAGAGAGTAAGAATATATATGTGCGTGTTGATGCAGTCTTTTTCTCCTTGTTACTATTCTTTACACAATGCAGTACCGCAAATCTTTGCTATCATTTACATTATGTTAGCTATAAGTGATCTGAGCATGATTTAAAGTACATGTGCTTATATTACTGCAAATTCTATGCTATTTAATAGAAGGAATTTGAGCAAGAAGGAAATTTGATATCCAGTGAATTCTCAGTACAGTGCCTGAAAATACTGAGTGTGTTCTCTATGGTAATGGGGAAGGAGACAGTGATTTTTACCTGATGTTCCTGTTTGTATCAAATATATTGTAAATTATAACAGGAATAAAGCATCCCAATGGAAATAGGAAATAGTTACAATATTTCAAGGAATACATGGATGATAATTAAAGAACATTTATTTATTTATTCCTTTTTTGTGCTGAGGATCAAACCCAGGGCTTTTTGCCTGGTTGGCAGGTGAGCTACCAGGGAGCTACATCCTTAGTTCCTAAATTTTTATATTAAAAAATGAAGATAAAATGTTCTAAGCAATTACACTTCTATTTTTCCTATTACAATAAAGACATGAAAGCTTCACATAATTACCATAGCTGTATATTTAAAGATAATTTGTAAAACAAATATAGTTTTATTTTTTTTGCCAGATTACTTTCTGTTGAAGAAGCATTTTAACTCCTGTAAGTAGATGTTTTCTGAATATATTCTTTAATGACACATAGTTGGGAAATGCTGATTTAAACAAAGGTAAAGCAACATACTAACTCCAGGGATTCTTAGAGGCTTAGGATTTTAAACTGGTACTGAATAATCCAAAGTAAAGTTTTATAGCGCTGAAATTCTCCTAATCAGAAACTCTTCCAATAATAATTGAAAAATGGTTCTTTATTCCATGCGGTATAAGAATGCTATCTAATCATTTTTAAATTTGCTCACTACCTCTTCTTAGCAAGGTTTCTCACAGTTAAGTGATTTAAGTATTAACTTAAAATAAAATCTCAACAAACTTACTTTCTCAAGATACACATTAATAAAAGCTAATACTAATTGACAAACTAAATTTTAAAGTTACCATTGAACTCTCCAACAAAAAATTAATGAGTTATTTAGCCTATAAAAATCAAGATGTAAAGGAAACATATTTGCATTTTAAGTTGTATTCTATTGATCACTAATTTCTATCATATTAATAAAATATTTCTATTTCATAGGTGGAAAACTATAAATCAGACAGGTAAGCATTATTAGGTCCTTAAAATCTAATTATAAAGAGGAAGTGAGACACCTGTCCCTGGATCAGTGTGTTGACAAGTATGTACATATTTAGGCAAAATTTGTTATTCCATTACAGTATGAATTGAAAAGTTTGTCAGAAAATTTTGGGAGTTTTGAATGTGCTAAAGCAAAGCAAAATGTATTATGCAAAATTTGTCAAACTTGAGTCTTTGTTATAATTAGTAATTATCTGTATCATTTGATTGAGAAGACTTATGATTCTGAGCACAGCAAGGGGTATATAAAACCATTAACTGTTTCTCCCTGTAGATAAAGCAAGTGATGTGTAGACATAAACTCAACGGGGACCATCTTATAACCGTACCCTGAGGGAAAGTAGAACATGCTTGAACGCAATACTGTTAAATGAGCCTAGCATGACCCTTCTTTCTCTCCTCCTCTGATTATACTTATTCCCGGTAGGCCTTAGTTTTTGAAATTCTAGAGTCAATTCTTTTCCATTCATGCAACACATATTACTGTAATTTCTTTTGTAAAATGTTCTAATAATAGTAAACATTTAATCGCAAAACATGTCAATGTATTTCAGCTATCTTTTGTATTAAGTAAAGATCTCTGATTCTATAAAATGTCATTTTACCCCACAAACTATGATTTTAACAGAAACACAGAATAGGCTACCCTAGACAGAAAAGTATTTGCTAAGTGTCTTCACTCATAACAAGCCCTGTGTCCATTTTCTGAGATGCATCGGAAGGGAAACGGATCCTCAACCCTGGGCGGTCTATTTGTTAGCATGAAATCATAAATAGTACCTTGAACTATTCAATGAAAGTACTATAACCCTGAGCACATAATAACCTGGCATGCTCCAAAAATAAATTCTGTTTCTAAATTTATAGCTGAATTGTTACACAGCGAGAAATCAGAAAAGAATTTTGAGTCCTCTTTGGGTCTTCAAAGGGAAATTTTAGTGAGGAAAAGAAATCCTTCAAATCTGTAATAAGTGTGGGTAAAACTCTTAGGTCTGTTCATAGAGTTGGTAGAAAAAAGAATACTAAGACAAGGAATGACAAATAGTCACAACTTGGTAGCATCGAATCTTTTGTGAAATGTGCCCAGAAAATGCCATTCTGTGGTTTTATGGTAAATGAATGAAACAAGTGTTTGGAATGGACAATCATTTAGCAGAAAATCGTTCCAAGCCAGTTTTGCAGTGAGGTGTCAAATGTGGGTGAAATAATGAACAGGATGTGACAGAAGGAAAGAGGGTGTAGCTAATAGGTGGCAGAAGATGTAACACCTCTGAGGTCACATTAAAGATGTTAGATGTAAGGCATTGTTAGGAAAAGATAGAAAGTAACAGTAGGAGCAGTGGAGCAGTGATTTAACCTGACATGTGCATATGTAATTCTTCACCATGCCTTATGGAGTCTTGGGAGCCAAACTGGAAGTAGGAAGAAATTGTAGATAAGGTTTGATAAACTATCTATATTGGAATGAGAGCAGTAAACAGTTATTGATTTGAAGTGCACACTGAAGAAAGAATATGGTGAATTTTGCAGAAGGGTTAGATGTGACCTGCAAAACGGTGGAGGAAAATAATGATATCTTCAAGGTTTTTTTTTTTTTTTTTCTGTCTTAAGCCAGAGGAAGAATGACATTGTCAAGTAGTAATATGGGCAAAAGTAGAGGTAAACAAAAGTTTGTTCTTGGATATACTACATTTTAAGGAATGACCGATTGATTGACCAAGTAGCTAATTTTAGTGCAGAGGATTGAACCCAAGACCTCATCTATAGTAGGAAGTACTGTATCACTGAACTATATCTCCAGATCGTAACTGTCTTTTGGACAGTTAAAGGGATAATCAAACTTAGGCAGTTGGCTATGTAAGTCAGATGCTTGGACAAAAAATTAAATAGAGATAGTATTATGGGATCATCAGCAAAAAGGGGTATTTAAATCCAAAGACTGTGATGAAATTCTTTAAAGAAACAAGAAAGTGTAGAGAAGAAATATTGCCAAATATTGCCACCTGAGTAATACTGAATAAAGTGATGAGGAACAAACTATCAGTAAATCATACAACAGGGTGAGAAATTGGGGTAGCTGGAAAGGTGGAAGTCAAAGGATGGTTTCAGGAAGAAGAGAAAAATCAAGATGAAATGCTGTTGACTAATGAAAATTAATAAATGATCTTGGATTTGGCTAAATGGATTTTTTTTCTTTTTAAAACAAAACCTTGAGAATATCATATTATTTACACCTGTGGACACAGAAATAGTAACTGAAACCAATAGAAATTGAAGTCAAGAAATTATACACAGTGTTTCTAGACATTTTTTCTATGAATAGGAACAAAATAATTGTAGTTATGGGTCATGGGAGGACTTTTTGCTTTAAGATAGAAGAGCAGATGGTGCACATAAATTGTTCTTGGTGACATAATTATCCACTACACAGAAAACATGCAGTGTGCTTTCATTAAAGCAAGGTGGAGCAAATCTGATATTTTAAGAACTTGCATATGATTTGATCATATCCTGTATAGATTATGTACCCTGAACAAAGAGAACTAAAGGATTATGTTTTAGAAATATAATTATTCTTTTGTGCTAAAAAGTAATACTTTGCTGACAAACATGGGTTCTCTGAGTTTGAGTTATGTGCTAATCATAAGAATTATGGGCCTAAGGATATAGTTCAGTGGTGCAGTAGCTGCCAGGCAAGCACAAGGTCCTGAGTTCAATTCCCAGTACCAAAAAAAAAAAAAAAACATTAAAAGGAATTATGCCATGTGCACCCACGGTGGATATCATAATTTCACTACACATTTTGGACACTTTATTGTTTTATTTTATTTCATACTTTTTGTGTAGTACTGGAGAACAAACCCAGGGTCTTGGCCTGGAGCTATATCCCCAGTCTTGTTTAAAATTTTTTATTGTGAAACAGGTGCTGCTAAGTTACTCAGCTGCCTAGGTTAGGCTGTAATTTGCAATCACCTGCCTCTTATACCAGAGTGCTGGAGTTACAGGCATGTACCACCACACCTGCTTTGGTTATGTATTTCAAAATTTAAATATAATAAATGTTTGAGACTGATATATTCCAAGGTCAAGGAGCTAAAAGTACAATAGGGAGAAAGATGGGGAGAGAGGGAGAGAGAGAGAGAGAGAGAGTGACAGAGACAGAGACAGAGACACAGAGAGAGACAGAGACAGAGATAGAGACAGAGACAGAGAGAGAATCAAACATTGATAAGTAATATTTTTATTCTGATTTTCAATTTTTTTTATAAAATTATTTTATCCATCTAAAACTAGATCTTTGAGAAACAGAGCTAGTATTAAAAGTACTGGCTATGATCAAAATAAATTTGATGATCAAAGGAAAATTGATTTTGGCAGGACAAATTCACTCCAAAAGCACCAAGATATCTGGAAATCATGAACTAAAACATAATACATAGTTCTAAAGCAAACTTTTAAATGGAAAATATTTGATTATTCTAATAAAAAACATGTTCTAAAATTTAACAACTTGTTTTTGTATTGAATATGAATAAAATTCTCATTATTTTCTAATTACATGGGAATGTTTTAAAACTTGAAAGCCAGCTCAGAAGTGTTTTCCAAAGGTAATAGTACTTTCGTTTGGGAAGGATTTCTTGACTTGAGATCTGTTATTGCAGAGAAGAAACTGGATCCTATGTAATCAATAAAATATTATTAAAAGTATAATCAGGAAAAATGAACTGTCACTAAATCTGCTACAACAATTTGTAGTGAAAAACATTTAGTTAAACTAATTAAAACAATGTGTTATTAAGATGGTGGTGTAAATCTGTTATATATAATCGGGAGTTTAATGTACTACAATAAATAACAATGCTTCTTTTTCTCAAATTTCAAAAGGATTACCAAGTTTTGGGGTTTATTAAGCACTCATAGCAAGGCTTTCCTATATTGAAAGTTTAAGTAGAAAAAGATTGTTCATTTTTCTGAGTTTATTTATGTAGTTGGTCCAGAAAGATTGAGTAGGGCATTGTTTCTTTTTGAAAACTATGCAGGGGCTGGGGATTTAGCTCAGCGGCAAAGCGCCTGCCTGGCAAGCACAAGGTCGTGAGTTCGGTTCCCGGTACCAGAAAAAAACCAAAAAAAAAAAAAAGAAAACTATGCAACTAACCTGATAAAAGATTCAATGGATATTTACTTTAAAATTTGTATCAGGAAAAGTCAACATATTTTCATAAGAAAAAGGGGTATCTGTGGGGCATGAGTGAGCATACTGAATCAGAGTAATGCATAAATAGAAGATTTTAAGATGAAAAGTCTCATTCAATGAAACAGACAAATATTAAGCCATTAGATATCTCAATTATATTAGACTAGAGGAGCTTATCAAAATATGCAATAAATGTCAACTTACAAATGATTCTTTATGATAATCTATTTATTAAAGAATATAGTCATCTAAATATTTATTTCAGCTTTTAAGAGATCCTCAAATACTTTACACTGCATTCTTCTATTGTGCTGTTTAGACTCAAATTGGGCATTGGTGTGCATGGTTGATGTATCTGCTACTGGGGATTCTGGGGCCAGATCATTTGAGCTCATGCATTTCAGACCAGCCTGGGCAACAGAGCACAATCTCATCTAACTATTGAAAATGAAATGAAATAAATTTTAGCGGTAAATTTAAAGCACCGGTAATCTGTTTTGGCTATGGTCCACCAGTCTCTGTCTCTACTGGGACTCAAGCTGTTTTTCTCTAGATCCTCATGATTGCCTCATTATAATTCAGGGCTCATCATACCTGATATTGATCTGGACAGAATTAAATTTGAGCTTAATGTTCAGACTGCACATCAAATAGCGCATTGCACCAGGACTAGCCTTGACATATTTTTGTTTACTTAAATCTACAGGATGTTTGTTCTATAACCCAAATCGAGTTCCTGCTTTATGATCTATCTGTGTGGATTAGAATTTAATTCTGTCTTCAGTACTTGTTTTTCCATCAATCAGTCGCTCACTAGAACCTCCCTCATATTCTTACCTAAGGACTCTGTAACCTTGTGACATTGCCCTCCGAACTGGAGTCCTTCTACACTTGCTGTGGTGGCTCTTTACCAATAATGCAAATTTGTATAACATTAACTTCATATATTCCCAGCGTTATGACTTTCCTAATGTACCCATTTTATAAACTCTTTCATTGATTACTACTCCAATATGATTAGCTCTTATATTCAATGATATCTATTAATATGTATGGCTACTGCCTCTATTGTCACCTGAGGTACTGGATTTTATACTTGAAATGCTGACCTAATATCTTCTACATTAAGATCTAAAACACCGGTAATAAAAATTAAGTAATTAACCAAAAAATGATATTGCTGGTTTGTGTTTAATGGCTCTTGCATAAAAATATTAGCAAAATATATTTGCAGCACAAATAGATATATTTAGGGAACATAGGAAGCCAATTCTTGAGTGATTTTATATTAAATATTTGATGACGATAATGACAGCAATTGCAGCCTTGGAGAGAAAGCCACACGATGTCTGATTTAATTTCTAACTAAATGTTTGTATTTCCTGATTTTTTCAATAACAGCCACTTTTGTTGAGTTCAAGTAGAACCTGGAAATAAGTGAAGTGATGATATAAATATTTTCAACAGCAAGATATCAGAAAAAATTAATTGCATGTTTGGAGTGCTAAACAAAAAAATTCAATTAGTTTTTGAAGATGTATCTTAAATTGTATATTCTTTTAGCTTAAAAAATGTTTCCAAAATTTGACCATGAAATGAATTGCAATTTATATGATTATAAAATATAAAATTAATAAAATGCTTAAGTATACAGTGATAGTTTAAGACAAAAGCATAAAGGATAAGTATTTGCCACCAATATTACCCTGATTTTATTGTAACCAATATTACAAAGTCTAGTGACTTTTACAGGCCAGGGGTGCAGCTCAGGGGCATAAGCACCTGCCTGGCAAGCTTGAGGTCATGAATTTGATTCCTGGTACCAAAAAAAAAAAAAAGTCTAGTAAGGTTTTATCTAGAATTTATAAATTAAAGAAATTAGATTAACTTTACATGCTTCCCTTTTATAAAGATCTATGATTCATATCCTGTTGTTAGTCAAAAGCTGTTTTGTAGAAAAAGTCAGCTAAAATTATAGAAAGATTAGAAAATAATTTTGTATTAAATTATTCATTATTGCACAATCGCTGTATGAAAAAATCGTAGTGACAGATTATTGGGAATCAATTATCTGCCAGGCTCCAGAAATTTGATGTTAGAGATTTCTTGTTAACTACCAAAGAGATACAGGTACAATAGAAAGAAATGATTTGCTATCATATAAAAAAGGGGGATGTCAGAGTTAGCTTTATTCTGGGGAAACCTGATGTTGGGTATCAACCGATAGCATACAATATATATTACACAGCATCACCTGTGCCACATTTTTGCACAACAAAAACTAACCAGAAAACCATCAGGTTTTTAGAGCTAATGGTTAATTAAAAGAAATACAGAATTTAGGGGAAATATTTACCAAAATCATAATAAATAATTAGGCAAATCTTGCACATGGGGAACTTTGAAAGAAAAAGTCATACCACTTGCAAATTTTGTCTTCTAAAAGTATGTAAAGGTAATTGAATAAATACTGTATAAGGCTAAATGGATATAACAAAACAAATGTGTAAAATTAGAAGCATGGTTGAAAATGAAATAACTTTAAAATATGTATTGTCCGATGTTTGGGGGAGACTGCACATTAGAGACAAGAAAAATGATATGATTTTTAGGTAAAATTTTAAAACTGCAGTTACATAGGAGTATGTCCAGTTTAGAAAATTCTTAGTGATATTTATATAGATAAGATAAAGTACCATTAGATATATAACCACCAAAGTATTTAGAAAAATATATATACATACATGACTTGAAAAAGTAATGGTGATAATGTTAATTTTTATAATATGTATTCACATTGAGATAGGGATATAATATGAAATGATTTAAGAAAGCTAGTTAAGTTGTGTACTTTGTCACATACTTCGTTTTGATATTAGAGGTTATACTATTAATTTGCAAGAATACAATAGATTGCAAACTCTCATCATTATATTGTAAAATATTAAATAATATTCATAAGAAGTGATTAATGTGTGATTTTCTATTATTTATTGCTTTTTTCTTTCTAAGTACTTAAATGATTGGGTATTATCAGTTTATTTTGCTTATGAATGTTGCTTATGAATCTATTTAAAAGTTAAACATAACAATATTGAGTATATGTAACTATTCAGTATGAATTATGTTGTATATTTTCTTACTTAATATGCATATCTACATGATTTGCTCAGGTAAAATTTACAGAATTCTTTAACTATCACCTTCCACCTGTAACACAGAAGATCTCAATGTAGAAGAAATTCTAACATTATGAAGGAAAATTAAATTTAAGTGTTTACTGGATTAATCCATAGTTCTTTGAGCTCTTTTAAACTTTTAATCCACTTCTTTAATTTACAAAACTGCCAAGGCCTTTTGAATTTGGTACTTACAGATAGACGTTGTTTCAAGTTGAATATGGATTTTTTTCCCGGGGGCTTATAGAGCAGTTACTTGTGTTTTGAATTTATTTCACCGTCGCCTGAAAAATATCTCATT
This sequence comes from Chinchilla lanigera, assembly GCF_000276665.1. Taxonomy (NCBI): domain Eukaryota; kingdom Metazoa; phylum Chordata; class Mammalia; order Rodentia; family Chinchillidae; genus Chinchilla; species Chinchilla lanigera. The sequence goes on from NW_004955411.1 coordinate 20,967,117, forward strand.
GAAAATAGTGCACTGTTGATCCAAACTTTGTTAGATAATAAACAATTAGAAGATTAAAACATATTCAAAAAGGAATCGTGGATTAAGATAGTCCATCAAGCAACAGTAACCAACTCATTGCTGTTTGAAACTAAAGTATAACTCTGTATCTGTCCCACTTTGTTTTGGGTGTTTTGTGGTACTAAATATACTGAAAACAAAATATCTTTGATTAAAAATCAACAGAATGTTCTTAGAACCTTTGCAGTTATTTATTTAAATACATTGCTTATTAAGATGAATGAACGCACACTTCTTGCAATTTCTAATTACTGTTTTCTACATTAGAAGCTGATAATAAAATGTGTATGAGATGAAAGGGGACTAGGAGTGTAAACGCAGTGGTCGAGCACTTGGCTAGTAAATGTGAGGTCCTGCTTTTGATACTGAGCAGCGGAACAGGCAGATAGAAGAGGGGAAGAAATGCCAGGTGACGTGATGTCAAGAAGGGGTAGGAGGAACACGTGTTGAGGACAATCTGAGCAAAGTCTTCATATCATCTGAAGCTTCACGTAAGCATCCGGATCATACTTGTTAGGTGTCATGAAAGGAGAGGGTGTTCTGGACTTAGAACATCTAGATTCAGATTTGCTAATTTAATAAAGGCTCATAGATGAAAATTTATTAATATCAGCCTTTAGCACTGTTGATAATTAAAAATAAGAAGACCACTATTGACAATTAAAAATAAGAGGGGATAGTCTACTTATTTTTAATTGTCAACAGTGCTAACGGCGAATATAAACGGATTTTTATATTTGTCTTTATTGTTGTTATTTTGTGATTGTTCTTTTCCCTTTAAAATAAAAAATCAATAAATCAATAAATGAAATTGGATTAGTAAGAGTAGAAAAAAAAAGTAGAATATTTCTTCCAAAATAGCAGAATTTCAATCACTACGATTTGATTTACAGGAAGTGTAAATACAGCAAACAAAAGTATGATGCCATAACAACAAAATGTAATGTATTGAAATTTATTAATTACATGGGTATTTATTATTAATTAAATAATGCTATATAGAAAACTATTTAATCAATATTTTGCGTTACTTTTAATGCTTTTGATTAACTCTGATGCATCTGATTAGTTCCAAAAATTTTTTCAAGTAAATTTTAAAGCAACTTCCATTTGAAAACCAAAATCTTCAGAATAATATAGCTCTGTTTTAAATTGTCTCTAAACTATTGATGAATAGCTGAAGTAAGGCACATATGAAAATGAGCTTTGATGATAAATTGGTGATTGAAAGGGAAACGATGCAAAATTTGCTATGGAAATTAAAAAATACTATAAGCCTGGGTATTAAATATTTCTGTTGTTTGAAAGAACAAAAATGATACAAAATAAATACTAATTACAGGTAGGTTACTGGACTGTTTTTCAGTATTAAGTATTCAAACCGAAGCGCTTGTACTGAGCTATAACTTCAGCTTCTCTCGCTCTTGCTTTTTTATTTTGAGACAGGGCACTTCTAAATCGCAAAGTTTCCCAGGCCGGCCTCCCAGGCTTAGCCTCATGGAGTGCTGGGATTACAAGCATGCACCACCATGCCCAACTCAGAAAATTAAAGTAAGCTGTATCTGATTAAAGAAGTAGAGTCTATTTATTTAAGCCTGATCAAGTATAGCTAGATTTTTGTACAGTCTCCCGTCCTCACAGACAGTGCTGCAGCTCCTCGATGTGAGGTGACACCTATTCTCTCACTCCACTATTTTCTCAGTAAAACCTTTCAGGTATATTTAAGTGACTGACCCTTGGGCATGGTATACTGTAAAATACGTGATCTCTCTGGTGGATGAATCACAGCCTCTTTATCTTTAATTGCCTAGATCTTGGCTCAGGACCTGATATATGCCTTATTCTAAATATGTGTGTGTTGAATGTAATTTGACAAACTAGAGAAAAATGGTGAATTATAGGCTTGGCTTTGAGCTAGGAAAGACCCAGGATTGTCACAGCTCACTGGCTCTGCCACATGGACTGTTTGAATGCACTTGTGTAAATAACATGACCAGCTCATGGGACGGTCCTGAGGATGATCATGATGAAGGCAACAACAGGTAACCTTTACCGAGGACCTTTACTGAGTGTCTAACTAACACCTCTGGACCCAAGAACTGGTACCAAACTCCCTTCTAAAACTTTAGATGGTCAATTTTTATTTAATCCAGCAGAACTTCATAAATTACTTCTTATCATTTATTAATTTCACAGATTAATTAAATCACACAAACTAAGCATATACAATTCATTCAAGTGCAAATGGAAAATGAACTGAGAACATAGCAAATCTATTCCAGATCTTGTATTCTGTAAAGGGCCCAGATGTAAAACCTGACCAATAATAAGGTTGGATGAAAAAGAGAGAGAAAAACACTTCACTAGCTGTTTGTTTTTTTTATGAGAAAATTACAAAACTTTCTTTGCTAATCAATGTGTCATTTATATGAGCGCATGAATATATTTAAGTCTTCAAAGTCTCTCACTTCCTCAAACTATTGAACGCTAAATGGATATGAATAGCTGCAGGGAAATATTCTGTATAATAAGAGTGACTTCTCTATTAAAGGGAACCACATGTGACTTGGGGTCCAATTTGACACTTCTGCAATATAATTTACAGCAATGTGTCTGTTCCTTTACTCCTCCCTAGCTATTTCAAACCAACTTGCACATGGACTTTTTAAAAAAAAAATCAATTGCCTTTGCCTTTCATTGGAGATTTGACATTTGGAAATATGAAATAGCAAGTGTTATTTTCATCTAATTCCTAAAAATTTAGCTTCCATCTAAACAGGTTTGGAGAAAAGCACAGGGTCTGGCCAGCTGGAAAGAACCAGAAAATAAAAAAAGACTGAAGGTTTCCAAATACGTAGGTCTCTCCCCATTTAAACTGTTCCAAACCACACTCACTTAGAAACACAGACCAAAAAAAGTCTTGACTCTTTCTGTAGAACCTTTTTAATCATGGATGGCAGGCCAAGGGCTGGAGCTCCAGGCAGGCACATGTTCAGAATCTCTGTTCTCATGACTTTGGCTATATGAAAAGTGTGTAAACCAATTTCCAGACTGTGTTAAAAGTAGTTTTACTATGAGAAGGAAAAAAAATCCTTTGATGCTCAGTATTTGAAGTTAAACATTTGACTTATATATGTGTCCTTTTTAGGATTATTAAACTCTGGCTAGTCACTTACACTGGAGTTCTACATTACTGCAGCTAACACATATCACTTTTCAGCTGCTTCCAGAATTAAGCTCGCAAGTGCCAGTTACAATTAAAAGGATTTTTATAAGAAATTCACTCATAGTTTATTCACAGTGTTATATGATTTTAGTTTGTGGACTTACCTACAGCTAAGCTAATGTATATGGCTGCAATTCTAAAAGTACCTTCAGTAATCTTTTTTCACAAATACTCGACTGATGTTTTTTAAAAAATAGTTATTTATTTGTTCCTTCTTTTTTCTGACTTTAACCTACTGTTAATGTAAGGAAGATAATAATTTGAATGGCTTAGATGGGGAAGAGTTGGTATTTGCTTTCCACAACATAGGACATCTGTTATAGTCATGATTGCTTCATCCTTTAATTCTAGGGAATTCAGGACTCTAATTGTAGCATATAGAAATGTAATTTCTGGTGTCTGAAGCCGAGGCTAGGTGATTTCGTATATCCTACCCTAGCAGATGAGTTCATGAAAATAGTTTATTTTCTGCATTCAAACCAACTTACTAAAAAAGCTGTAAGATTTAAAGGGTCAATTCTATAGGACTATTTCAACACTGTCAAATCAAATACCAACTCTAAGGATGTTGACAGATTTTTTATTTCTCATGTCTACCAGCCCAACCTAGGCTATTCCATTAAAAATGCTACAAATAGACATATAAACAGTGTTAATGCTCTGCACGGTGTAATAAAAGTTACTCTTTTGCAATTTTTTAGAGGCTCTGTTTTAACTACCTTGATATCCAGAATCAGTTTAAAGCATTTACTTTTCATGGTCATCTTGACTTTGTGGAAGCACCCAAAGTGAAACTGCTAGATCTCGTAAATAAGGTAAATGGGACATACCATAAGGTTTTTATATGACAGAAATTTCTACAAACGTTTTGAATCAATTCAGGACTATGTGCCAGCATGAAAAAACACTGATGAAAGAAGAATTCTAGAACTGCTTCAGAAAGATAGGAAAGGATGTATTCAAAGAGAGGAGGAGAATTTTGAGAGATTAATGGCACTCATTTTCACTGCAATAATTTATTTTCATTTTTCACTTAAACATTTCCTCTATTTTATGATTGAACCTCATATAAACACATGTTAAAAGCTCAAATTTAAATATCCCAAGTGTGCTAAAGAAATTTTCTTCCATATTTACTGAAATATAATTGACTAAAGTTTCTATACATTCAAGTATACCGTGTGAAATTTTGATATATGCTTCATTGTGAGATTACAACTGAGCTGACTGACATATCACCTCACATAATTACCTTTATGTGTCTCTGTGTGTGTGTGTGTGTGTGTGTGTGTGTGTGTAACATTTAAAATATATACTCAGGAAGCATGGAATGCAAATACTTTTACTTATATCCTACTGATCATTCATTATTATAAAAAGGTTGTACATTAGTATTCCAGAATTTATTCACCTTTGTAAGTGAAAGTGGTTATCATTTTACTAACAGCTCTCCATTTTCTCTATGTACAAGTTGTTCTTAAATATGAAATTTCAATGAGCCAATGGTAATTTTCTTAGTAAAACACATATTCATTAAACAATTTCATTGAGAATTGATTTTAGAAAATATTTACTAATTCTTACTGATGTTAACATGTGTGTACTGGAGGTTTATACTTTGATAAATTATGGAATGCAGATAAGACTTACAAATGTAGAAATATTTACAAACTGTAAGTCCAACAAGGGCTTGGTATTAAAATACATGGAGAACTTCAAAAACTCAATAGAAAAAATAACAATTAAAACATGGCTAATACATATAAAGCATTTTTAAAATAAAACATATGCATGGTGTGAGAGTTAATCTTTAATGTCAACTTTACAGCATCACAAGACTCCTGAATAGGTAACTGTAACATCGGGTTTCTATACTCATTGGTGGAATAAATCATGTTATTCACTTTTAGTATCTGTGTTGCTGAAGAGGGCACTCCATGTTATTCAGAACTGAATTTACTGACACAAGGTGGAGCCCAGTTTGAGGAGGGGCTTGCTGGTTATGCACCGGTACAGAGTAAAATTTTTCCGTGTGCTCTGTTTCCCAGGCATCATAAACTGAGTAGTTTCATTATATCAAGTCCTTCTGCATGATGTTCCTGTCTCAGAGCCAGCCAACCATGGACTTAACCTCTGAAACTATGAACAAAGTTAAACCTCTCCTCTTATAAATTGTAAATGTTGGGTATATTTTATCAGCAACTGAAAAACTGACTAATCCAAATGACCATATTACATAAAAATACTGAACATCACTTAATTATTGGGGAGATACAAGCCAAAGATATCAGAAAACATCACATCAAACCAGTAAGACGTGGTTGGTATCAAAAAGACTAATGAAAAACAAGTGTTTGTCAAGATATGAAGAATAAAGAATGCTTGTCCATTATCCACGGAAATTTAAATTAATACAGTTATTATTTAGTACAGCAGATGGTTTCTCAAAAAGTTGAAAAATAACTGCCACACGATCCTAGCAATTCCATCTAAGTTGCCACAAACAACAGGGTTTCAATTTCGTATGACTAAAGAATATTCCATTGTGTATATGTGCCACGTTTCATCCATCAGTTCCTCCTCCCAGCGATGGGACCTTCAGGTGCTTCCATTCCTTGGCTATGGTAACTAGTACTGCAATGGACACCAGCATGTTGATGGCTCTTCTACATACTGACTTCACTTAATTTGGATATATAACTAGTAATGGGATTGCTTGAGTAATGGGATCAGTTCAGCATTTATAAAAACATACTATGGGGGCTGGGGATTTAGCTCAGCGGCACAGCGCCTGCCTAGGAAATGAGAGGTCATGAGTTCGATTCCACGTACTGGAAAAAAAAAAACGAAACAAAAAACAAAACAAAACAAAAAAAAACAAAAAAAAACATACTATATAGAAAAAAAGTGAGAAAAATTTGAGAAATAATTTTACTTCTTCCTTTTAGACTGGGTATGTTTTATTTACTTTATCTTAACTGATTGTCTTAGCTATAATCTCCAGTTCACTATTAAATAAAATAGAAAAGAAAGATATCTTTTCATGTTCTTGATCTTGGATGATATATTTCAGTCTTTCCTCATTAACTCTGCTGGTGTATTTTTCTTTTAAAAATATGTTCTTTATCTTCTTGAAAGGTTTTGTTTTGTTTCTTGTTCAGCAAGTGTTTTCTTTATGAAAGGGTGTTAATTTTGTCTGATTCTTTCACCGCATCTAATAACATAATCATGATTCTTTGTTCATTTAATACAGGGACTTGTATTGATTGTGTACGTTGAATCAAATATGGCACTTTGAAATGAATCCCACCTGGGTCACAGTACATAATCCATGTCATATTTTGCTGTGGGTATTAACTTGTGCAAATATTTTGTTCTAAGAATGTAAAAGACATTTTTCCATAATTTGAACTCTTTATGATTCTAAATTTATTGTTAATGTCAGAATAATACTGTCCTAAGTACAGTAAGTTGAGAAGTACTCTTCTATTAATTCTCTTTCTAAAAGATAGTTTTGATGTCTTTAAATATTTGTTAGAATTCACCTGTGAAGACATGTGAGCTGTGTTCCTGTTTTGGAATTGATTATTTTATTGTTAAAAATCTTATGATGGAATACAATATTGAAGTTCGTTATTTAAATATGGAACTCCACTATGATACAGCAGCACCACTTTTATACATAAAAATGTTTTAAAAAATGAAAATGATATTGGTATCTCAGTGTTTTCTCTAACATTATTCACAGATTCCAAGAAACATAAACAAACTAATTGCCTATTGGCTGATGGGTACAGAAAGTGTGAGGTTATATATACAATGACTTATTGTTCAGCTTTTGTAAAGAATATTCCAAAATCTGCAAGAACATTGCAACTTTATGCTAAGTAACATAAGCTACACACTGTAGGACAAACACTGAATAAATGGCCTAACCAAAGCATCTAACCTAGTTAATCTTATAGACTGTGCTAGTACAGTAGTGGTTGATTAGGGCTGGAAGAAGAGGAAATGATTATTTTTTAGGCTCAATGATGGTAAAGTTTCAGTTAGTTTCAGCTAGTTCCAGAGAGCTGCTCTTAAGTATAACATCTGTATTTACCCAGATGTAGTGTTCATTAAACAATAGATCTTATTTTAATTGTTCTTACAAACACACATACACACACATGAACACAGAATATGTGGAAGTAATAGATATGTTTTGCACCTTGATTGTGGTGATAGTGTCAAGAATATTTTCTTACATTCAAACTGAACAAAATGCATACCGTGAATATGTGCATTTTATATAGCATTTATGCCTCAATAAAGTTTAGAAAAATCAAACTACTTGTTATAAATCTATTTAGATTTTTATTCTTCTCAAGTCATTTTCAGTACTTGTTTAGCTGGGCTCTTTTGCATTTCTCCCACATTAACAAGATTGTTAGCATATGCTTGCTCATAGCATTCCCTTATCATCCTTGCTCTTAAAACATTTCTTCAAAATCCAGAAGAAAGTCCTATATAATTCATCATACAGGGAAATAAAACTGTAGGACATACCCACACTTTCAACTACATGTACCTGCACCTGAGAGAGAGAGATAGACAGAGAAACAAAGAGAAAGATAGAGACAGAAGCAGAGAGTCAGAGAGACAGAGAGACAGTGAGAGACAGACTATTGCCCATAGACTGATTAAGAAAATTTGTGATTATATATGCAATGAATTAGATGAAGAAAGAGAGAGAGAGAGAGAGAGAGACAGAGAAAGAGAGAAAAACAGAGAGAGACAGGGACAGAAAGAGGAGATTTATTATGTTGTTATAACCTCCACATTATTATGGAGGTTGAGAAATTCCAGGATCTGTCATCCACAATCTGGAGGAGAGAAATCTATGCTAATTCATTGTAGGTCCTAAGGCTAGAGAACTAGAAAGCCAATGGTGTAAACATAGTTCAAGGGCTGGAGAAGCCATTAGATATTCCAGCTGAAGAAGTGAGAAGGAAAAACAGGACAAATACCACTTTCTTTTCCCTTGGTTCTATTTAGGTGCTCAGGAATTACACGAGGCTCACCTACACTGAGGAGAGTAACGCCCTTCACTGAGCCACCTAACCGAACATTAATCTTACTTAGAACCTCATCAACACATCCAAAATACTGCTTAATTTGACTACCTCATGTCTTAACCATTCAAGTTGACACATAAAATTAACTGCTATGTTTTGTCATTTCCATTGTTCATTATTTTAATTTGGGTCTTTGTAGTGTTTTCTTGTGTAGCATAGTCTCAGAGTTTCTCAAATTTTGTTGAACTTTGAAAGTGTTAAAATTTTAATTCCTTCATAGTATCTATTTTCTCTTTTCTAATGCATCGCTTTTACTCTTTTTGAATACTTTCTCTTTGTGCTGCACTTTATTTGCTCTTCTGTCTTTAGTTTATCCACTTGATTTGCTTCCTTTTTGATACAAAAAGTATAGATACACATATTCCTTTAAGTATTATTTCAGTTATATTTCAAAAACCAGGATATTTTGCATTTTTATTTTTCTTCATAAAATATGCTTAATTTCCTTCATAATTTATTTTTGATGGTTTAGTTTTTTATTCTGACTCATGTAATTTTGAAATGAATTTAAATTTTCTGCATTAGTGACACTTTCTAAATTGCTTCTGTTGTTAACATTCAATTTCCTTCTAAGTAAGACTAATGAAGTCACCTTACTGTTTATTATTATTTATTTTTTACTATTCCTCAGAGTAGTCTCAATTGCTTCCTATTCAAATTTTTTGCTTTATTCTGCCTGTTCAAATCAGCTGAACAGTGCATCTAGTAAGTTTTTAAAAGAGAATAAAAAGTAATAAAAACACATTAGAGGGGCTGGGGATTTAGCTCAGCGGCAAAGCGCCTGCCTGGCAAGCACAAGGTCATGAGTTCGGTTCCCGGTACCGGAGAAAAAAACAAAAACAAAAACAAAAACAAAAAAAAAGCACATTAGAAACAATACAGAATTTCACTAAATAATATGATATGAATTCAACAATGATTCTTATATTGCATATTGTTGTCTTCAAATTGGTTGTTCAGATTACCAGATAGAAGCATGCAAAAATGGTCAAAAAATTTAAAAGAAGAAAAAAATTAAGCGTTAAATTTTCCTTTCACTAGACCAGTAGAAATCAACAGTACAAGTTCCCCAACGCTCCTGTGCATATACACATAATTTTTTCTCTTCCTTCTTTCTTTTTCTCCTTTCCCTCATCCCAGTTGTTCTTTCCCTTTGAGCAGTTTCTTTCCCTTTCACGGTATTTATTGTACCTTTCAGATTTTATTTACTCTTTCAGGTTCTTACACTAGGGAGACAATAAGATGCTTACACATACAGGTTTGATTTATTTTACTTATGAGTAGATCTCTAGTTGCATCCATTTACCTATAAAAGCTTTAAATTTATCTTTTTTATAGCTGAGTAATACTCCATTGTGTAAAAATACCACATCTTTTTTATCCATTCTTCAGCTGATGGGTATTTGAGTTTCTTCCAAGATTTAGCTATGACAAATTGCTCTGCTATAAACATAGGTGCACATATATTGCTGTAGTCTGATGTTTTCAGTTCTTCTGGAAAACACCCAGAAGGGAAATAGCTGTGTTGAATAGGACCTCTAATCTTAGTTTTTTGAGGAATCTCCACATTGATTTCCACAGTGGCTGTATCAGTCTACAATCCCACCTGCAGTGGAGAAGAGTTTCTTTTTCCCCACATCCCCTCCAGCCCTTGTTATTGGTTGACTTCTTGATGATAGTTATTCTCTCTGGAGTGAGATGGAATCTCAGTGTTATTTTAATTTGCATTTCTGAAATGACCAATGATGCTGAACATTTTTTCACATGTTTATTTGCCATTTGTATTTCTTCAACTGAAAAGTGTGTATTCATCTCAGATACTCATTTTTGGATTGGGTCTTTGAATTTTGAGTCTCTATCTCATAAGTTTTTACTCCAGTTCTGTTACTATTCAATTTTACATTTATATTTGGTTACTTATAATTAATTTTGACTCTTCATAGATGCTCTCTATTTGGTGAGAAATTTATTTTGTACTCTCCAACTGTTCTTTGACATAATTTTCCTTAGTGTTTTGATAAAAAATCTGAAATAATTGGTGCCAATTGTTTTATAAATCTCTTGTGAAATGCTCTATGGACTATTTCTTTTACTGCCTTTTTTGCAATGTATTAACCATACTTTCTACTTATTCATACATCTTCTAATTTTTGTTAGAAACTAAACCTTTGAAATTATGTAATATGGCAACTATAGAAGTCAGCTTCTCCATTTCCAGTGCCTATTTTCCTACTGTTTACTGTAGTAGCTGTTTGCTTTCTAAAGAATTTTTTTCAGAACTAAATTTGTAAAGCCTATCTTCACTGTCTTGATTTTTCTGATTGGTTAGTTTAGTGGCTAGTTATTATTTTACTGAGATGTATTTAAATGCTTTCAAACAGACAACTTCTTGTCTTTGCTGTGATATGTTGTGTGTGTCCTGGTATATGCCTTCAGTGTCCAAGGAAGTACTTTTCAACTCTATTATTTTTCAATTTCTTCTACTGCAGTGTCTCAGAATGGGCCACTGTTGAGAGCTTAGGACTTTGTCAGGTCTTCCATGAGGATGCATGTATCCTGTGTATGTACGTTGGCTTATGAATGCATGCTGCCTTCTAGATTCTCAAGAACATATCAGAGCTCTTCAGAATTCCTGGTACACATTTTATTCCCTAGCTTTTTCTTTCAGGTGTTTTGTTTCGTGTTTCACTTGTCACAAATGTTATTTTTTTTTTTTTTTTTTTTTTTTTTTTTTTTTTTGCTGTCTCCCGTATCTTTCTCGAATACCAAGCCTTTAGTAGGACCCAACAGTTCTTAGGTGTTTTATGCTTTTAATTATTTATCCTCTGATTTCAGTTTGAGTAATTTCAATTGATATAGTTTTAAATTCCCCTTACATTTCTGGAAAGTGTTTGTGTTGCTTCTATGATATGAACATAGATTATATTACAACAGCTGTAGTTGCACTCATATCTTTTATTGTGATGAAAACAATCTCACCACCTGAATAGGCAAAAGGTTACACTTGAAGAAAGTAGGAAGAAGAAATTTCAAGTAGATTTGTATGTTACAATCATCCTTTGAAACTTTTTTCTCATAAAAAGTATTTTAATATACCATTTCTTTGTGATCTCACTTAACTGCATTCCTCTGTTGCTCTCCTAAACTATTGTAAGCAGTTTTAACCTATTCCACACACCTCAGATCTACCAGATACTGTTGATACACATTCTATTGCTATGAAGAATTCCAAGGAAAATCAATTTAAACAGAGGAGAGTTTTATTCTTGGTTCATGGTATCATGGGGTTCAGGTCATGGTCATTCTGCTCAATTGTCTTTGGACCTGTTATTTGCACACTGTTTTAAACTGGAGTATGTGGCGATCTACTTACCTTATGAAAGTCAGGATGCAAAGAGAGAACAACAGCAGGCGCTAGTTTACCAATGTCCCTCTGATGGGAAAAACCCAATTATGTGAATTCTTTCTCCTAGGCCTCAGCTCCTAAATGGTCTGTAACTTCCTGATAGCCCTGATAGCATTTGGAACTTGGGTCTAATCCTGAACACATGGGCCTGTCGGGTAAAAGTGCACACTGTAGCACAGATCCTGACAAAGTCCTCCAAGCAGGAATTTTATAGCCACTGTCTTTATTTTTCTCGTAGTTATTGAAATAGATGAGATAGCACTTGCTTCACTTTCTACTTTCAACACACAATACAAACCCATATCTCCTGACACTGTCTACCCACATCCACAGAGACATCATTCAGTCATTTAGTGGAGCAGAAAGATGTCATATTCTGGTAACTTAAACCCTCCAAGAGCTAGAAAAAAACTATGAAAATTAATCTTAAAAATATAACCCTTCTTAGATTTTGGGAGGCTACATTTTGAAGCACTATCAATTTCCTTTCCTTCCCAATGAGTATTAGTCCATGTTTAAGAACACACAATTATGAACAAGAATTTGTTCCTAAAGAAACTGTATATATCTCTGTGATTTTATGTTTTATCTGTTAAAAATGAACTTACTTCAGGCCGCCTTAAAAATACAATGACTTACAGCTGAGGCTAAGAAGTGGAGACCCTCACAGTAGATTATGCAGCCCATGGATAACTGTAAATATCTTTTCAAAATGAGTCTCTCCTGATTACTTGGAGATACTTTTTAGAGAGATAACTGATTCATCATTTATGTGCTGCTTGGAGGCAGTTGTCTTTACAACATGAGTCAACAGATTAGAAACATCGTACAAAATTTATCACTGTCTTTGACTGAAGTGATCAATTATACTGCATTGGCCTGGAAGGCATTCAATTCCGTCTGAATTCACTGGTTATGGCTGTTACGAATGACTGCCTAAGACTCGCTTCTTATAGGCCAAGGTAGAGTCCGTGTAATCACTAATGCATCTTGCTGTGCCTGAACTATTGCCTCCAGTGAGCCAAAATGTCAATACTAAAACTTATGGAGAAATATACCATGCTTTCTGAGTTAAAACCTGATTTATCTGCTCAGCTGTGGTTGGTACCTTACATGGTGTATCTCTGGTCAATACGTAAGGCTGTCCTCATTAAGCTACTTGGAATCCTATTGAGAAAAGCCTTAATTAGATGTAGTAGGAGACAATGGAACATATTTGGTCTTAATCTCCGTGGGTCTGATGAAGCAGAGTGACTAATGAAGGGACACAGTTATGGAAAAATTCATTACAAGTCCAGATACTGCCAAAGTGAAGGGTGGACATTGTTGAAAGACGGTTGTCTTAGATCTTTTAACTTTCTGTGTTCATTAGGAGTGAGACATTGCGTTTCTTTTGTTTCAGAGTATATTTGACTGCTATTTATATAAAAGGCAGCTTTGGAAGAAAGGAAGATCATCCCTGTTAACAATAAAGTATGGACATGTTTTTTTTTCTCCTCCTATGGTTTGTGCCTTCTTTTAGAACTATAAATTAAGAATCATTATTACCATTACCTATTTACCATCATGAAAAGCATATTTACCACTACCAAAACTGAGTGTATGTGACATATCTTTTTAAATGTTCAGGTCAGAATGAAATGCAGTGGTGTATGCCTATAGTCCCAGCTCTCTGGGAGGCTGAGGCAGGAGTATTGCAAGTTTTATCTCAGCCTAGGAAACTTTCAGACTTAGAGAGATCCTGATTCAGTAATATAAGTTTAAGAAATTGTCCAGGAGTATTGATCAGTCTCAATGTGAAGGCCTTAACCTGGGTTTAATTCTGAGTACAAACAAGCAAAAATTAAGGTGAAAAATTTTCAAGGGTAATTTTGTCAGTTTATTCAATAAATGCATAGCTTGAAAACCCTAAAACATAAAAAGACTCATCAGGCAGATACAAGGGATGTATCTTGATCAATCTACAGTTAAAATCTATTTTTGAAAGACTGACAGACAAAAGACTATGAACTAGTGTCATATATGATCAAATAATTATTATGAATTATAATTGGATTTACTATATTACGGTTGTAAATTTTAAAAGTTCTGTCAGAAATACTAACCATACATACATGAAATAATAGTACTGAGAATTGATTTAATCTACCTCCACTGATACTACTTCCACACATGCACACAAAGCAAACATAAACTATGAGATATAGATAAAAAATTGAACTGGATAAATATTTCTAATTTTTAAAACTCTGTGGAAGTACATGGGATCACATTATACTATTATCTCTTTCAACAAATGAAATTAAACAGAACACATTTCAAATGACATACCTATCACTTTCTCATCATGAAAACTTTGGAGAATTTCTCATCTCTGGTCCTTGAAGTTGCTCCTCTGCAAGTAGAGTTATTACAGTACTTAATATCCATCTCATAAGGTAGTTGTGTTTCCATATTTTAATTTTTTTAGACATTTAGAACAAAACTTATTTGTCCTAGATTCTAAAATATAGGTATAAGAGAATAATAATATTGATAAGGATTTTTGCTCTATAATTATATATTAAAGGACTAATTAATCATGTTTACTATAGAATAAACATATCTAATATCAAACACATAAATTATAAACATCTTAACAACTACCCTTCTGTAGGAATGGGAGTCTTTTAGAGAATTTCTTTCCAGTTCAGAATGTCCCAGAATTTCTACAATTTTCACTGCATGATCTAAATCTAGGAAACAGTTAAAAAAATTCATTTTCACTTACATCCCAGTTGAAAAATTCATTTCACTTTTCCTCCAGGACTACATAAATACATATTACCTCTTTCACTTGTGAGGATAAAAATCAAGGAAAATAAAGATATTTTCTTTTCTAAAATAACAGTCAGTTACATTCCCTTTGCCTGGCAGGTTGGCAGTATTCTATTACTCAACCATCAGTCAAACAATATTTTTAAATGAATTACTCAACAGAATTAAAATGTTTCTTGACAGTAGGTAGGCACTGGTAAAACTGTCTGCTTTATTACATTCCCTTGTGAATTCACACTAGAGAACAGACTTCACGGCAAGAAAATCAAATCCACTTCCTCCTCCTTCCCTACTTCAAAAGTGTATCTTATATCTACTTCTTCTAGGGAACTCCATTTTCTCACTGTTGGTACCATGCCTCAAACATACTTTACAGGGTGTTAATAATTTACTTTTCTCAATAACAAATGCTTTTTGAGGACCAGGGATATAGCTAAACAGCGTGATATCTGCCTGGCAAGCACAAGGTCCTGCGTTCAATTTCCTGTTCAAAAAAAAAAAAAAAAAAAAAGAAAACAACCCAGAAATATTCTTTTAAATGGACTAGAGAAAAGTCTCATCTATATGTTTATTTCAAATAATGTCTCATAAACTCACCCCAGTGATAGGTCTATAAGTATAAGAATGGAGCACTTTGGAGGTCATATTTCCAAGCTACAATTCAAGTGACCAAGGTATTCACTGAAAATTTTCCCTATTAGAAAAATAACCTCTTGTACGAGTGAATAACCAATGACAATTCTAGAGAAAAAAAGAGAAAGAACTGTACTGTTTAAGCAAGTACTGGTCTTTTTAAATTATATAACAAATACAAAATTTTGGAGGGAAATTTTTAGGTGACATAATGTTTCCATGGTCATAATATTGGTGGTGTCAAATAGATAAATTTATACTGTACAGACTTATAGAAAATTCTCTCAATTCAACTTCTAATCTTACTCTCCACTGAGGACTCAGGTTTTGAAGAATTTGTGTCTATAATATTCACGAAAGATGTAAAATATTCAACTTGGCTTTTGATAATTTGATGTATAAATAAGAACATTGATGTGAATATTAGTTAATACTGCATTCATGCCTACTTTAAATTACTCAATATGATGTATCTTCCACTGTTAAATATTTTACATACCATTATTTTGCTTATGGCAATGTAGTTTTCTGAAGTGGGTGCCTGAATGGATATAATGTTGTACACAATTCTATTCAATTTCTAACTCCCTCATCCACTTGACCTTTCTGAGTTTCAATGTCATTCTTTAAGTTTATCTCATAATTTTCTATTTTCTTTCTCTCAACATTATTATTGTTTCAAACATTAAGTTAACTGAGAAGATTATTCTTAACACCTTCATTGAAGCTCACCTGTCTGTAGGGCAGTCTTCTGAAAATGCTGGGAAAATAGGACATTCACAGTCAGAGCAGTGAAAGTAGACCTACATCTCTCACAAGTTATGAGAATCATCTCGCTACTCAGCACTAATATTTAATGATTCAGATTCATTTTATTATTGCTACCCTAGTCAAATAGGGCCATTTATTTTGATGGAAGAGAACAAGGCTTTATTTAAATCTAGCTCCAAGGATATGGGGGAGGGCATTTTCTGCAAACAACCATCTCATCCCATGTAGGCATGCCGGGGTGTGTATAGTGCAGAACGGTGTGAGGAGAGAATATGGAGAAACAACGGATGTGGCCAGCTCAGACATCTCTCTCGGTTGCTTTGACCTTCTATGGCCACCACCTGCACATTGTGTCTTTCCATCTGGGCTGAGGAGATTTGGGGGTTGGTGTTTATTCCCTAGGCCTGAGGGACTTTGAAGAAGTTATTTGGCCCTAAAGGAAAAAAAAAAAATCTAACTTTTACATTTCCATTTTGGAGTGCTGGTTACAAACTTGAAATGGATAAAAGATTCAAATATAAGGTGAAAAATTATGAAATTACTAGAGGAAAGCATAGGGAAATGATTCTGGTTATTGGAATAAGCAAAATGGTTTTGGACAAGACCTCCAAAAGTCAGGAAACAAGAGCAAAAATGGATAAATGGCTAATATCAAAAGCCTCTGCACAGTAAAAATAACAGTAAAACATACAGGATGCAGGAAAATACTTGCAAGGAATTGGTATCAAAAGTATACAAGGAACACTAAAAACTCAAAAGAACAAAAAAATGGAGGAGTAGACATTCACTCAGCCAACAGGTACCTGGTATAAATTCATTATTGGGGGTTGTAAATCCAAACCATGATAGGATGTTACTTTACACCAGAACAGTTTGCTACTAGCAAGGAAATTAAGCAAGTGCTGGTGATAATGTTAAAAAAAAAAAAAGGAATCTTTGTAACCATTGACAGGAAGGTAAATTATTCTATCTACTATGGAAGATTAGGGGCTTCCTTAAAATAAAAGTAGAAATACCATAAGATTCAGCAATCCCAGTATTGTTCATCCCAAGGAAATGAAATTAATAAACAAAATAGACATCACCATTCCCACGCTCATTATAACACTCTTCCCAATAGCCAAGTGATGGAAATAATCTAAATATTCCTCACTGGGTGCATGGATAGAGAATATGTGGTACATTTACTCAATGAAAAATCATTTAAAACATTTTTTTTCAATATTATGTGCTGATCTGGAAAACTATGTTAAGTGAAATAAACCTAGCACCAAAAAACAGGTATCAGCTGATTTCAATTATGTGTAGAATCGCAACACAACAAAAACTGATCTTCTAGAAGTTGAGAAAAGAATGATGAGAAAAGAATGATGGTTACGAGATGCTGGATACAATGGAGGGGATGAGATGGACAGATAAACAGAGTTAAATCCCTATTCTGAGGTCTGGTGATATAGTGCAGTGGCACAGAGCCTGCCTGGTAAGTGGAACACGCTGAGTTCAATTCCTGATATCAACAAGAACCATGCAATGCATACTGTGAGCCAACACCTGAGCAGGAGGGCTTGATTAATATTTTTTTTAGAAAACTGAGAGTAGCTTTATGCTGTATGGCTCTACTAAGGAATGAAAGGATGTGAAGTACATTAACCAAATTTATACAGTTACTTTCAACAACGCTTGCATCGCACCTAGGTCATTCTGACTTAAAAGCTGCTTTTCCTGCTGTACTGTTTGGGAAATGATAGTTATAAGAGTTAAACATTCTTATGTGCAGGTAAATGGACACATCTAGAGACCATACGCATAAGTGAAATAAATCAGACTCACATGTATGAACATTATACTGTCTCTCTAGTGTAACAACCTGAAAGAGTAAATAAAATCTGAAAGATACAATAGATACTGTGAAAGGTAAAGAAATTGCTCAAAAGGAAAGAACAACTGGGGTGAGGAAAAAGAAAAACAAAGAAAAAAGGAAGTGAAAAATTATGTATATATATGTAATACTAACTTCTATTGGTTTATTGAAAGGAACAGTTAATGTTTAATTGTTTGACCAACCTTACATACCTCTGTCTGATATCTGACTAACCAATTTGAAGATAACAATATGTAATACAACAACCATTGTTAATTTCCCACCACTTTGTTTGAAATTTTGTATTGTTTTACTGTTTTTTTGTTATTTTGTTTGTGTCTTTGCATTTGTAAATTTGTTGTTCTTTTTGCTTTAAAATAAAAATTCTTCTGTGTGATTATTTTCCATGTCTTTCCTTATTTTTAAAATTATTTTTATCAATAGATGTTTGCAGCACATAATGCTTACACTTCCTGTGTGGAGTTGGTACATGTACATAACACATCTTAATTCTTTCTGTTGTTCTCTGTACTTTTCTTCCTTTTTCTTTCCCTGCATCTATTGATTCCTTTGTCCTTTATTTATTTTATATATCTGGATTTCTCAAATAAAAGAAGCTGTGTGATATTTAAATTGTATGTCTGATTTATTTCACTTAACATTATTATTTCAAGGTGTACCTATTTTCCTACAAATGACTCATTTATCTTGCCTTATGGCAGAGTATTCATTCAATTCATTGAGTGTAAATACCCCATTTTCTCTATTCATCCATCTGATGGTGGATATAGTCTGTTTCTAATATGTAGCTATTGTGAACTGTGATGCTATAAACATGGGTATGTACGTCTTACTGTAATATATTGCCTTTATCATTTTCAAAAAGATACTTAAAATAGGATCAGAAATTTAGGGCACATATTAGTAACACATCTCTTAAACACTCTTTGCTCTTCAGCAAGTTTCTGTATCACTTCAGTCCTGTGAAAAACAGCCAGGACAGCATTTATCCCTTGTCTTTGTCCACTAAGTAGGCTTCTTTTTCTCTACTGGGTTTCATTGACAGGTGTCCTGAGAAGATATGCATTCAGTGCTTAGGGCTTTAAATTGTGTTTTTTTTTTTTATCTGAAAAATCCCTTCAAAATGTTATAATAACTTTTTCTTGGAAACAAAATTAATGCAAATCAAAACTAAACAGTGGTTTTTCATGGAAAATGCTATTACAAAGGAATGCATTAAGTGGTGCTCATTTAAAGTTCAAATGCTAATAAATGCTGTGTTTTCAGAACAGGAACATGGACTTTGGAGAAAACCCTGATTGGGGTCCTAGGTTCTATTCAAGGTCATGTATCTGATTTGTTAAGCAATCTTGGGCAAAGTCACTAGGGATCTTCTCTTATATCTAGTGGGTTTTCTCTCCATCTGTAAACTATTAGGCTAACGACATGTTTATTTGGGAAGCCTTTTGGTCTGCTTCGAGTAAAAAAAGTCACAAGTGCAAATGTTGTTATTATATTTATTAATTGCTGCGGATGGCTTCAGTGTACCTTTGCTATTTAAAAATCCTGCTGCAGCTGTGAAAACAATATGCTTATCACAAGAAATTATCAATGGCAGTCAGAGCAGAACTCACAGTGAGGGCGGCTGCTAAAGGACCTGTTTATGAGAAGCATGGTGAAAAAGAAACTGCAGGTAATATTTAAAAGTTGAAAGATAATATCGCTATAGTATATAAAATGTGTAACCAAATACATTTGCATTTACATACACACTTTCTCATATTTATGAGCTAAGAAGGCGGCACTGTGGGTTCTTTGTTACGTTACCGCCACTCTTCTGTCTTCCCTCGGCCAATCAGTTCCTCTTTGCAGGGCTTGCTTTTTTTGTTTCTTGCAAACAACCCAAATGCCCATGCATGGAGGAATGGGTAAGAACGACGTGGTATTTAAGAACAATGGAGTATTACTCAGCTGTTAAAAAGGCATCTTTTTGTATACAGCATATTGCTGAATTTTTGTTGCTTAATAAATATAATCATAAAAAAAAATATAATCATATTAAAATAGTATAATAAAATAAAGACGAAAACTAAGACAATTAAGAGAAAGTATTTGTCTGCAAAAATTACACCTTTTCCTCTTTTGTGCTTCCATGTTCAGCAGCAGCTGCCCAGTTTAGCATCAGGCAAACCATCTGTTTCTTTCTCTTTGCCTTTATTTTTTTCATTTACCGAATCGCTTTGCCCACATGTTAACTTATGCACTGTCTCGGAATCCACCTGTAGCTGTAAATGGCTATTATCGTTCTGTTGTCTTTGCGTCTCCTGACTCAGCAAACGTGCTGTTATCTCCGCACAGGCACAGAGCGAGGGAAGACGAGCTGCGGCGTAGAGAGACAGAGGGTCCCAGGCAAAGCTGCTCCTAGTGACATCTCCCAAATTCTTCACCATTCAGCTGAATGAAAATTTTACTGTAACATGTGCTTTAGATAAACCACAGCAAGGCTGTCTATCCAAGCAGCATATGATACGTAATGTGATATCTTTACTAACGAAAAGAAGAAAGGAGAAATAAAGGAAAAGTGCTAAAAGAAAAGGATTGAACACGCAAAAGGAAGCATTTAGAATTCTTAGCGTGGCAGTCTAAACACCACTCTACTTCTCTGCTCCACTTTCTTTTAATTGCTTCTTAATTTTTTTTTTTTGTGGTATCTGGAATCGATAATTGCTTCTTTTATAGTCTAAATCCCTCGATTTTCTTTTTCATTTTTCTCTTTCTTCTCTCACTAGATATTGGAGGATTACATGTGGACATTCAGGGGGAAAAAGTATTAAAGGATAATGTCAGACAGTAAGCTGCAAGGAAAGCAAGGCAAAAAGAACTGATTGTTCAGATTCTTCAGGTAATTTTCTTTAAAAAGTCAATATGCTACAAAAATGACACCTAGTGCTGTTTTACATTAACCAAACTAAGCAATATTAGAGATGTATTTTTCTATGGTTAATGGAACTTTATTAACAGATACTCTTAGAATACAGTATTACCAAGTCATTTATTTTTAACCTTATTTACGGATGGTTGGGTCAATAATATTGTTGACTTAGTGTCACATTGTAATCCTTGGTTCCTACAAAGACATTCTTTCATTTCATTTATTCAAAACATTCATACATTTCATTCTCTTCTCTACTCAACTTCCATCCTGCTATAATCATTCTATATTATTTTTTCATTCTTTATTTTAATGTGTTCCTATAAAATGTACTTTTTTTGTTATTTTTCTCTTTTCCCTCATCCCAGTTGTTATTTGCTTTTGAGCAGTTTCTTTTTCTTTCACAATATGTATTGTAGATTTTGGATCTTATTTACTCCTTCAGGTTCTTACATAAGGGAGACAATGCGATGTTTACACATGTGGGTCTGATTTATTTCACTTATGAATAGGATCTCTAGTCGTCCATTTACCTATAAAAGCCTGAAGTTTTTATTCTGTAACATATATGTAATTGGCACTATCATTTTTAAGATTTATTTGTAGTTGTATGTAAATTTTAATCTTTTTTAAAGCAGAATTATTTTAGGTAGACTGAGTTTTCTTTTTTGAGACAGGTACACCATTTGGTGATCAGTCAGATTTTTTTTAAGTTTAATTGGATAGTTCAGTATAAACACTTCACATACAAGAAGCTGTATGAGTAGGTATGACCTTTATAAGTAGGAATTCCATAGTTGTCTCTCTAAGCTGACTTGTTGGGACTTTTACCATTCTTTTACCATTATCCATTCTGTCTGTAGTTTGGCAAGATTTTAGTTCTAATATTCCTACATGTTGTAATTTTTTTCTGAATTTGTTCTTTTTTTAGACCTTGTTGATTGTTAGCTTATACATGTATAGGGAAGGGTACACTCAAAGACTCAAGATCACTGTTATTCCATTTGCTGGAGCTATTTTCCTATGTAGCTTTGTCCTACATAGTAATCTGTTTCATAATTTTCAGCTGCTAAGGTCCCTAAACTCTCTCTGCCTTTGTGGTACTCCCAGTAATGTAATGCTGAAATGGTTGCTGTGCACGTGCTTCTGTTCTCAGTTACGGTCGGGTAATTCCAGGATGATTCAGTCTATTGTAACCAAGGACAGAGTGTACAATACATTTAGATTGCACAACTTTTCTGCTTAGTTTATCAAATATTTAACTTTTATATATAGAAGAAATAGTCCAAGTTATAAATGGTGTGCTTTCCTGCATCCTGAAAAATGTTACGTCTCATAAATTACAGGCAAACTAGCTAACTACGATTCTTTAGTATCAGCTGAATGCGTTTCCAGTACTCCATCCCTTGTGGCACAGGTTCTGCTAGGGACACCATAATGTGAGACTGTTAGCAGATAATACAAGAAAGAAAAAGACAGTAAAAACAGTTGCAGAAACTGTGGAGTTCACCCTAATCCTAGAAAAAAATTCACCAGTGGAAAACAGTATTTTTATTAGATTAATTAATAATATATTTGTAAGATATTAATTTGCTTATGTCCTCTTTCCACCATGAAATGTTTTCTGCTGCAAAGCCAAACATGCCCTGGAGCAGCTGATTATGGACTGAAAACTCTACCAACTGTGAGCTAAATATACCTTTCTTCCTTTACCTTTGGGTGTCAGGTATTTTGTCTCAGCAACAAGGAAAATAACTAAGACAGTCCCAATATATTTTAATAGTTTCTTCCAAGTCCCATGTTACTTCCCCAAATTGAGATGTATTCAAGCTAGCCAAAACTCAGGACTATACTGTCCTTTCAGTCAGTTTATAGATGCTTGAATTCCTCATGTAAGTATGATCTCACACTTGCAGAATAATCCTGTGTACAACTAAAAATCAATAGCAAAACAGAAAAAAGATGTTTACAGAATATATCTTACATCAAAAGAACTATGCATGGTTCATATTTTTGGAAATTTATGGCCAAAGTACGAAGAAAGAGCTTGTTGAATAAAGGCATATTTCTAAGAAAAATAACCCTGAATCTATACAATAACATGTTCTAGAAATATATAAATTACATAAATTAAATAAAATAATCCTTAAAAGTGCATAGAAACTTCAACAATGACAATTATTAAAATTTTATCAGATACTGGCATTGATTTGACCTGTGAATTTCAAAAATATTTTTTTTAAATCAGGAAAAGTAAAACTAAATTGATAATGGAGGAGAGAAAAGGTGAAAGTCGTCAGTCAGCAAAGCATTTTGGTATTCAGGCAGAAAATTATGATCCATTGAGGAGAGAACTGTGGCTACATAAACTTTCTTATTGGATAGCACAAAAAACAAAGGTAGACACACAAATGGTCAATTTAAAGTTTGTTGGAGGGTCAGGGATATAGCTCAGTGGCACAAGTGTGCCTGGTGAGCATAAGGTCCTGAGTTTGATTCTTGGTACCAAAAGTAAATTAAAAAATGTAGTGCACTGACATTATAACTGTAAACTTCATAGTACTACTTCAGTTCAAATTTTCAGATTTCTAAAATGTATAGAAGGCAAAGAAATTTGCTTTCTTAAATCCCCACATTCTTCATCTATGCAAACACCTAAGAACATGTGTTCCAAGCAAAATAAAATATTAGTGCAAACTTCCTGGATAATTTTAAAAAAGCACGCATCAAAAGACAAATTTTATTTACAGTAATAATCTAGCCATTAGTTTATTGTGATATCGAGCAGAGAAATAATATAGTGAGATCTGCCTTAAAAATCTCCATATTAAAAAATATGACATGATTTTATTTAGTAAGAAAAAATAGGAGGAGTCTTTCAGGATTTCAATACTGAGTATAGAAAAGGTAATGGTATCAGTGACTGATCTATTATGACCAGATTTGAGGAAGTTTGATGAATCAGTGAAATATATTTTAATTATGGATACAATAAAGTTGTTCACAATTTTTCCATTCTGTGGCACTTGGATGAAATTCTCAAATTTAAAAAAAAATAAAGATTATTTATTATTAAGATTAACTAGGATTAGGATCAGTTATTTTCCTTGATTTTAACATAATTTAGCAATACACAGCTAACTTGATCATTATAATTTTTTTCAAAACTATAGAATGATAGATACAATAAAAATTGTAGCATTTTAATAGTCCTAAAAGAGTAAAAAACCAGAGCTTGGACCTTAAATTCTTTACACTTTAAAAACTACAGACCTGACATATCGCTTTTACTGTTATCTTACAAAAATAGTCTGTGTGTGTGCACGCACATTTTGTGTGTATGTGTGATAGTTACATAGTTCCCTGCTTTTTTCACATTTTGTTTGACAGATTATTTTGATTCTAATAATTATGTAATGGTGCATACATGTTAAAATTATATGTGAGAAAAACATCAGATTAATTTTGAACAAGGGTAATGGTAGCATTCTTATTCTTATATGGACCAGATTTTTGGTAAATTATTTTCATATTACTGTTATTCCCTGTTATAGTTTGTGTCTTGATATCTCCCAAAGTCTCATTTGATCATAGGGCTTTTGCAGAGGTGGCTGTATGTGATGCTGGGATCAAAGGTGTGTGATTAGTAATTAGTTCACTGATTGGTTTGGTATACTTCTGGCTAGAATTAAGAATCTAAGTGCTCCACCCTCCGTAGGACAGGTGACCTGCATACAATATAAGGGACAGAAAGACTTTTGTCTCCCCCTTCTTGTTGCTTTTTCTGTTCTGCCCACCATGAAATGCTCTCTTCTGCAAAGCCAACCTTCCCTGGAGCCGGCTGATGATGGACTGAAACCTCTACAAACTGTGAGCTAAATAAACATTTGCTCCTTTACCTTTCAGTGGTAGATATTTTGTTTCAGCAAAAAGAAAAGTAACTAAGACATTCCCCACATATTTTAACAGTTTCCTCCAAGTCCCAAGTTTTTTCTCCAAAATGAGATGTATTCATGTAGTCAAAATGAAAGAGTATAATGTCCTTTCAGTTAATTTGCAGGTCCTTGAATTTCTCATGTAAATATGACCTCACACTTTCAGAGTAATCCTGTGTACACCTAAAAATCAATGAACAAAATAGAAAAAGGATGTTACAGAGTACACCATTCAATATATAAAGATACCTAACAAGAAAAACTGTTAAAATCATTGGTAATCATAGAAATGCCTATTAAATCAGCAAGATAACAGATTACTATTAGGATACCCAAAAGTAGGTATCTGTTTTGGATACCCAAAAATAGGTATCCTATCTATGAAAGGACTAGAAAATAAAATAAAAATTTGGGGTTACAGCAGAAAGAATTATAAAAGGAGTTCTATAACAACAAATACAATAAAAGACCATTAATCAATAACAACCAAATATTATTCCTGGGGCAATCAGAACAAGAAGAAATAAAACCAAAATTATTAGAAAATAATAATTAAATTCAGAGCAGAAATAAATGAAAATTAGAGTAAAATAGTAGAAAAGATCAACAGAACTAAGATTTCAATTTTAGGAAAATAAAAACAATTAACAAATCTTCAGTAAGGCTAAGTGAACAAAAAGAAAATTTAAATAAATAAAATTGGAAATAAAATGTCAACATTACAACTGATAGTGTAAGAATACAAGATAATAAAAACTGTTATTAACAGTTATACTCTAAACTTTTTAAACACTTAGAAGAAAAAATAAACACAATTTATCCACCCAAGCTTGAAAAATGAAGAAATTAAAATCTACACTTGATAGTACCACTAGTAAAAAGGCTTCTATAAGAAATAGCTCCACTGTTGAAGGCTTCTTTGCTACATTCTGCTAAACAGTTAAAGAATTCATCACAATACTCTTACAAATCTTTCAAAAAGTTGAAGAGGCAATATTATTTTTAAATTCAATTTATAAAATGAGGATTACCATGATACCAAGGTCAAACAAGAGAAGAAAATTATAGACCATTATACATGATTAAGAGAGATTCAAAAGTCCTCAAAAATATTAGTAAATATTAGCAAATCAAACTCAAGAGTATATTGAAAGCATCATTAATTGTGAACACATGAAATTTATCTATGGAATGCAATGACAGTTCAACATGCATAAATAAATGTGATACAACACATTGACAGAATGAAGAAAAAAATACATGTTTCTCTAAAAAGATCTAGAAAAGGCACTTCACAAAATTCAGCATCATTTTATTAAAGCATCCTTCACAACAAGTTAAATACACACAAATATACTGCAGTGTAATAAATAGAACTGACATAACTAGCATCATACATAATAATTAACAATAAAAGCCAAGGCTACCCATATCTGTCAGGATGACTATTTTCAATGAAAGGAGAAAAAAGATAGCAAATATTGGGAACAGTGTAAAGGAGAATAAACAGTGTTAATGAAACTAAATTAAACATTGTGGAGAATAAAATTGAAATGTCATATGATTCAACAATCCTACTACTAAATATATGTTCCAAAACATAAAATTACTGAAAAAAATGTTTTTGCTTCCATGTTTATTCCACTGCTATTTAAAATACTCATAATTACAAATAAATTTTATGTAAATGGCATAAATATTGTTATTAAAAGATATACATTGTGATTATCAGAGTAATAAAAAAAGATGACATAATTACATGCATTTTCAATAGAAGCATATTTAATACCAAGACATATGGAAACAAAATGTGAATATAAAAAGATAACACGTAAATTTATTCATACAGGAATCATAAGTAAATGTACATTCTTAGATAGTTTGAGTAGTTATATTACTATCAAGATAGGAGAATTTATCCCAAAGCATATTACTACAGATAAAATAAATATATAGAATGAGGAGGTGATCCAGAAGACAAAAGCATCCTAAATACATATACATCTAACACGTATGAATGAAGAGAAACTGATAAAAATGACTAGAGAAATTTTTAAAAATACCTTCCTAGAAGGAGACAAAATGGCAGAGTAAAGACCAAGAGCAGTATACAGCCTCTCCAAGACCTTGAATGGAGACACATGAAAAACAACAACTTAGTGAAAAATGAAAAGTATATTTCAAAGAATCAAGAAAGAGCCAAAAGGAAAGCTAGAAACTACAGAATTACTGGAGAAACTGACCACAATGCAAAAAAGTAACAAAGCAATCTGCACTGCTGACCTCTCTCCCAGGGAGGAGAATCTGTCTCTGCTAACACAAGTAAGCCCGAGAGGATAGGACGTGCCAGAAAAAAATCACAGACCAGGCTAGCATCACTTGCAGCAAGAAAAACCCATGGTTACTATGAACTTAAAAAGTGGTGTGGGTTTTTAACTCTAAAGGAGACTCCTTCCGATGGCATGCTACACAGTTGGAGAAGAAATTCATTGCAGCTCCCACCATATTTGACTGTGCTTAATGAGGAGCCATTTTTGGAAATGATTACTTAAGATTGCTACAAGACAGTTTTAGGAAACACTTTAGGGTTTCCAGGGAAAGCATACCACAGGGTAGGAGTTATGGGCAAGACATAGACCCACGAGAAGTTTAAGCATGGCTTGGAAGGACATAGGTCTGCCCTCTATAATGAGAAGCCAGGCAGGTCATACGTGGGTTTTGCAGAAGGCCGGGTCTGAAAGTGCTGGCATTAAATCCAGCTATTATTTATGACCCTGCCCACTGCCTGTGTCTTGAACAGAACTCATTGGTGTGTTTGTTTTCCTCATTTGCCAAAATAATCAAAGATACACTTTGAAATGGGTGGTCACTGTAGCCTGAGATGTCTAGTCAGTGGGACCTCCAGAGCAGGCATGGAGGAAGGCAGTTGAGCAACTCAAAAGCCTACAAGTCATAAAGCTAGACACAGTAGAGTGAGCTGTGCACACAGAGAGACATGGCGAGAGGCAGTATCTGAAGTGGCTACAGCCAGAGAGTGAACACCACTGACAAACTGCACCCAGGAGGAAAGGTAGGACAAGACTGAACCCACACACAGAGACAGGTTAGTGTGGTAACAAAACAGGACATTGTAGGGACTCACTGTCCCGCCCCATATCTAGGGGATGAGGAAACTCACTCATTGAAAAACATGGAAGGATATTTGGACTCAGTTCTCTTCTTTATTGATATCTTGGGGTATGAGAGGTTTCACTCACTGTTATTTCTCTTTAATTCTTTTCTTTCTTTGTTTTTAAAAATTTCTTTTATATAATTGAAAGAATTTTCTTTAACTCCTTAGATTGATCATCTCAATTTTTTTGTCTTCTGTACATTTTATTTATTTTTCAAATTAGATTTATTTCATTTCTAATCCCCCATTACCTCCTTTTTTAGTGTTACTTTTATACTTCATTAATTTTTAGATATTTAGTTGACTCTACATTACTTTTGAATTATTTTCCATAATAAGGAGGTATAATGATTGCATTAAATAGACACATAATTTATCAATATTGGATCTGTATTTCTGTCTGTATTATCATTGCAGGTCTCTTCTATTATCAAGCATGGTAAAGTGATAACTTTTATTGGGTTGTGTTATGTCAGTATCCAGTTTATCTTTGATTATATTGTTGCTGATTTCATTGATGTTGCCAGGGTGGTATGTTTGTTGCTGTGAAGTGGTTTTTACTGTTCAGCAATTTCTGGTTCATCTTTGTGTCATCAACAATACCGTGGTTCATTTCTAGAGAACTCGGTGTAGAGACAGTTACACTGCATTCTCCCCTCCCCAAACTAACAGAGTTGCTTATATTTAGAGTCAGAGGTGAAAAACAATAATTAACCATGCAGGCAGTGCATGATTAAAAGAAAATACTAACTAGCAACAACACTTTTTTACTGTAATTGACCCTCCAGGCTCAACACACACACACACACACAAACACACACACAAAACATGAGAATAAAAGAAAAATACAACTCTTATCACTCTCAACTCCCCCAAGGCTTATCAGTGGGGTACCAAGGGGAAGAAAATCAAAAGCCACATAGCTGATTTACATGAAGTAATAAAAACAGAAACAAAATTAACTGTCAAATGGGGTGCTTGGTGAGGTTAAGCAGATAACTGACTCTATAAGCAAAATCAATAGTGAGCATTATAGAAGCCACAAACAAAAAGCTGCCTGAGCTAAACAAAATCATAAAAAAATAAATGGGCAGTTTGAAAAAAATTAGAGCCAATGAAAGATGCCAGAAATTATTTAGGAGATAAAAATTTCTTTTAAAAGTAAGGGCAGTGGGGGCTGGGGATTTAGATCAGAGGCACAGCATCTGCCTGGCAAGCACAAGGTCATGAGTTTGGTTCCCATTACTGGAAAAAAAATAAAAAATAAAAATAAAAAAAAAGTATGGGCAGCATGCAATACAACATACAAGAACTAATGGGACACAATGAAAGTAGGCTTATGAGGGAACTATATATAGGTGAATTCTCACATAAGAAAAACAGCAAAGTCAAATAATTTGATGTTGAACCTCAAGGTTCTAGAAAAAAAAAAGTAAAGTGAAATCCAAAGCACATACAAGGGAAAAAATTACAAAAATCTGAATCGACATCAATGAAATTTAAACTGAGAAAACTATAGACAGACTCAATGAAGCGAAGAGTTTGTCCTTTAAAACATTAAAATAGACAAATCTTTAGCCAACCTTCTCAAAAAAGGAAAGACTCAAATCCATGCAATTAGGAAAGAAAAGGGCAAAATCACAATGGATCCTGAATAAAATCCAGATCATCAGTACCTGCTTTGAGAACCTGTGCTCTAATAATATAGAAAATTCAGAAGAAATAGACAGATTCCTAGATGTATATGTATAACCAAATCTGAATCAGGAAGTTGTAAAAATTCTAAATTATCCAATATATCAATTAGATGGAAGAAATAATTTAAAAAAAAAAAACCACCATCAAAGAAAAGCCCAGATCCTGATGGAGTAAATGATAAATTCTACAAGAAATTTAGAGACCTAATCCCACTACTTCTCAGACTCTAATGAAATTGAAAAGGAAACAATATTCTAAAACACATTCCTGCAAGCAAACATTAACCTGATTCCAAAACTAGAGAAGGATCCAGCCAAAAAAAAGGAACTATAGGCAAATCACCTTACTGAACATAGATGGAAAAATCCTTAGTAAGGTAATAGCAAAGAGAATGAAGCAGATCATTAAGAAGATTATACAGCATGAGCACATAGGATTCATCAAAGGGATCCAGGAACAGTTCATTGCACACAAATCAATGAATGTAATACACCATCTTACTAAACCCAAGGACAAAAAACATATGATCAACTCAATAGACACAGAAAAAATATTTGACAAAGTCCAACACACATTCATGATAAATACCCTAACACAATTAGAATAGATGGTTTATATCCCAATGTGATAAAAATCATCTATGAGAAACCAACAGCCAATGTCATACTGCCAACATCAAATGTCAAAAACTGAGTGCTTTACTCTAAAATCAGGAACAAGACAAATACGCCCACTATCACCACTCCTATTCTATTTAGCTCTGTGGTTATTAGCCAGAGCAATTAGACAAAAGAAAGAAATAAAAGGCATATGGATATGAGAGGAAGTAGATACCTTATCTTTATTTGTAAATGACATGATATTTTACATAGAAGACCCTCAAAATTTCACCAAAGGACTCCTAAAATAACCACATTCAGAAGCATAACAAGATACAAAATGAACACTCAAAAATGAGTAGTACTCTTGTATGCAAATAACAAACACTGAGAGAGAAATTAGGGAAATCACACCATTCACAGTAACATCCAGAAAAATAAAGTACTTAGGAATCAGTCTAACAAAGGAAGGGAAAGAGCTACACATTAAAAGTGAGAGTACTCTGAAAAAAGAGAGAAAATAATATATCAGACAATGGAAAGCTAGTCTTAGATAGGCAGAGCCAGTGTAGTGAAAATGGTCATACTTTTAAAACTTCACATAGATTTAATGCAATTACAATCAAAATACCAATAGCATCACTCACAGAACTAGAGAAAAACAATCCTGAAATTCATATGAAACCAGAAGAAATCAAGAATAGTAAAAGCAATTCTGGGCAACAAATGCAGGGCAGCAAGCATCACAATTATTGAGTTGAAGTTATATTACAAAGTTACAGTGTTAAATACAGCATAGTGCTAGGAATAAACAAAGCAAAACAAAACAAAACAAAGTAAACAAACAACAAAACAGACTTGAGAATTAATGGAACAGAATAGAAGATGCAGAAATAATTCCAAGCACACTCAGCTACCTTATTTTGACAAAGGGGCCAAACACATTTATTGGAAGAAAAATAACCTCTTTAATAAATGTTGCTGGAAAAAATTGATCTCTTCTTGAGAAAAACTGAGCCTAGACCTATATTTCTCATCATGCACTAAACTAAAATTGAAATTGGAAACTTTAGGTGTAGGCAATTACTTGATGAACAAAACCCTAACTGCTCAGGAAATACTACAAAGAATGAAGAACTGGGATCACATCAAATTAGAAAGCTCTTACATAGCAAAAGAAAACGCCAGCACTGTGAAGAGAAAAGGTAGAGACTGGGAACATTCTTCCACCAGCTACTCCTCAGGTAAAAGACTAACACTTACAATATATAAAGAAGTAAAAGAAGTCAGACCTCCCCAAAATTAAAATACACAATGCAAAATGAGCATCTGAAATAAACGCTTCTTATAAAGGAAACACAAACAGCCATAAATACATGATGAAATGCTCATCACTGGTCATTTGAGAGATGTAAATTAAAACAACACTGAGATTCCTTCTCACTCTAGAAAGAATGGCTATTATCACGGAATCGAATTAAAGCAAATGCTGGTAAGGCTGTTGGGGAAAAAGAACCCTTCTCCATTGATGGTGGGAGAATAAACTTGTACAACCACTATGGAACTCAGTATAGAGTTTCCTCAAAACACTGAAACTAGAGGCTCTATTTGACCCACCTTTCCACTTCTATGTATCTTTCTGAAAGTTAAAAGCATCATATTACAGTGATATTTGCATACCCATGTTTAGAACAACATAATGTGTAATAGCTAAATCTTGGGAACAGACTATGTCCCCATCAATGGATGAATGACTAAAGAATATATGATGTTTATATGCAGTGGAGTACTACTCTGCCATAAAGTAGGATCAACTTGAGTCATTTGTAGGAAATTGGATACACTTTGGACACCATATTCTTAAAGTGAAATAAATTGGACACACACATTTAAATATTGCATAGTTTCTTTTGTGTAAGAAGTTCAAAGTTTAAATAAGGAACAGAATTGAAGATAGATATTGAGAAAAGCATGTTCAAACGGGAAGGGAAACAGAGGGACAGGGAAGAGAAGAAAGGGAAAAGGAAAGAAGAGGATGGAAAAAGATGGAGACAAAGCTTTGTAAGTGGTTAGGGAAGAAGGGTTGAAGGGAGAGGATGGGAATGGGAATGGGAGAAAGAATAATTAAGATGTAGTACGGACAGGCACAGATTGTCTATGATGAGTGCGATTGACATGTATGGCAAATATGTACTAATAAAAAGTAAAGTTAAAATGTAAACAACAAAGAAAAGGTACTGAGAACATGAAGAAGCATAAGACAGTATGGGTAGCACAAGTGACCAACTAGAAAATAGGGCTGATGGAGATGATCATATACTCATAAATACCTTAATAACAAATGAACTTGAAAAATGGATCCAACATGTGCTAGATAATGCAAAGAAGACCAACCTAAAATTGATTGTAATTTGCCATCAGAAGGCTGCACATGTCACAAGAAGCCTGCTTACAGAAATAGAAAAAGAAAACTTTTCTAAGTTTGGAGAAATAATTATATATACAAATAATTAAGGCATATAGAACATCAAAAAGTCACAATCAACAAAAAATGTCTCTATGACACATCTTAGTCAAAACTTCAGCCATTCACTATAAGACAGTTCTTAAAACCTGATAAGAGAAGGAACAAATCATTTATTAGCATAAACTCAGTAGAATCATTGTAGACTTTTCAATACAAATCTTGAAGGCCAAGTCTAACATAAAGCATTTCCCAGCCTAGCTAAGTATAGGCTGGAAAAATCTTTTGAAGTTGATAGTTTATGACAAAAATCACCTTAAAATGCATGACCACAAAACCAGCATTCTTGTAAATTTTCAAGATATCATAGAAACAAAGATCAAAATGCCAAAAATATCTAGTGGAATAAATACATCAAAGAGGGTTCATCA
The DNA here is from genome assembly GCF_000276665.1 of Chinchilla lanigera. NCBI lineage: Eukaryota > Metazoa > Chordata > Mammalia > Rodentia > Chinchillidae > Chinchilla > Chinchilla lanigera. Next base: position 21,000,239 of record NW_004955411.1, read on the forward strand.
GTAAACACAAAGAAAAAGAAAACAACAGGAAAATTATGCAATTTCAGGAAGAAGTCAATATCTTTGAGTAGCAACTCTCCATGTAAATAGTCTCAATTCTCAAATCCAAAGAAAATATTGGCAGAATAGGTCAAAAAACAAAACCTACTAGGTTTTCTTGCACACTGTTTTAATCAGCACTTTCGAGGCTGAGGAATGAAGATTGCCTGGAGTGGCCAGCCTACGCTACATAGAGTTCAAGACCAGTTCAAACGACATAGAAAGACCATATTTCATAAAACAAAATAAGTAAAGAAGGAGAAAGTGTTCCAGTACATAAGAAAAATTCAGAAAAAAATCATATACTGAAAATCAAAAGAGGGAAAACAATGTTCCATGCAAAGGGAGCCCAAAGACAAGGCTAATCTCTTTAATAAACATAGATGCAAAATTCCCCCTAGAGATACTGGCAAACAAAATGCAATGAATCATTAAAAAGCCATATATCATGGCTAAGTAGGTTTCATCCCAGGGATGTTCATCATATGCAAATGAATAAATATGATTCATCTTGAATATAGAAGGACAAAAATTATGTGAGCATCTCAATAGACAAGGTAAAAGTCCTTGATAAAATGTTCGTGCTGAAAAAACTTAAGGAAATGGGCATAGACTAACCTAATCTCAATGCGGTAAAAGACATTCATGACACACCTAGATCTTAAGTTATATGGGAAAATCCTTAACCTTTTTCTCTAGAATCAGGAACAAGTCAAGAATGTCCAGTATCATCACCCAGTTCAACATAATGCTCAAAACATTCATCACAACAATCATGTAAAAGCAAAAAATATAAAATATGTATTGGAGAGGAAGAGGTCAAGCTCTGCTTATTCATAGATAACATGATAGTTTACAGGGAAGACCCCCTAAAAATTCACCAAAAGATATATGAGACAAATAAACAATTCAAACATGAAGAAGGATAATAAGCAAAAACTAATACTGTTCATGTACATCAATAATGGTCCTATAAGAAAAAAGTTAGGAAAACAATACCATCACAATAGCATTATGAAAACTTTAGTACTTAAGAACGAAAATAAAAAATGTTCTGAAAGACCTCTATAATGAGAACTGAAAATCTCATAATTTAAATAAAATCTAATAATTGACAATCTAAAAATCTAATAATTATTAAATTTAGTCATCTAAAAAAGGACACTGAGAAGAACATGCAAAATGGAATGATATTCCCTGTTCCTGGGTAAACAGAAACAGTATTATAAAAATGGCTATGCTTCCACTACTGTCATATAAATTCAATGAATCTCAATCAAAATATCAAAGCATTCCTCACACAAGCAGGAAAAACCATACTAAAGTTTGTGTGGAACCAGAGTAGCAAAAACGATCCTAGGCAACAATGAGATAGCAGAAGACATCACAACCCCAGATTTCAAGTTATATTATAAAGATACAATGCTAAAAAACAGTATAGTCCTGGCAAAAAGAAAGAAGAAAAGAGAGAATAATAAACTCATGGATCAGCAGAACAGAAAACAGAATAGAGGCTAACAAAACAACCACAGGTACATTCTACAGTCTAAACTTTGACAAAACAGTCAAAATCTTATGCTGAACTGAAGACAGTTTCTTGAAAAATTAGTGCTGGAAAAACTGGCTATGCACATGCAGAAGACTAAACCTGGAACAATATCTCTTACAATACACTAAAATAAGGACAAGTGAATCAAAGGTCCAAATATCAAAGCAGGAATAGTTAACCTGTTAGAAGGTAAAATATGTAAAACTCTTGAAGACACAAGTTTAAGCAATTACTTTCTCAGTAGAACCCAAGTTGCACAAAAATAACAATAAAAATCAACGTATTGGGTTACAACAAATCAAAACGCTCTGCATAGTGAAAAATGCAAACAGTGTGAAGAGACAACCTACAGAATGAGAAAAGAGTTATGCCAACCATTACTCAGAGGTAATTGTTGGCATAACTTATATATCTAGAATATATAAAGAACTAAAATGTTAGAGCCCCCAAATTATAAAACCCAATCAAAACATGGATGATTGAATAGACAGAGAAGTGCAGGTAGTCAATAAATACATGGAAAATATTCAAATATGTTTTGCCATTAGAGAAATGCAAATTTAAATAACATTGAGATTCTATTTTACTTCAGAAATAATGCATATTACCAATAAAACAAATATGAGGCTGAAAGGAAAAAGAAACATTTCTATAATGTTGGTTGAAATGTAAACTAGTACAAGCACTGTGAAAATCAGCATAGAGTTTGCTCAAACTTCAAAAGTAGAAATTTTACTTAACCTGGATTTGTGCTTCCAAGTATCTTGCAGAAAGAAAGAAAAAAACATAATATTGCAAGGTCATGTGTATACCTGTTGTTATAACAGCATAACTCATAATAACTAAATCTTTGAAGTAAACTGCATGCCCATCAACAGATGTGTTGATAAAGAAAATCTGGTATTTATACAGAAGGGAATAATACTCTGCTGTAAAGAAGAATAAACTTTTCTAGAAAACAAATTGTGCACCTTGTAAAAATCATGTTGAGTGAAACAAACAAAATACAGAAGCTTAAATACAACATGATTTACCTTTATGAAAACTCCAAAGGTTAAATTAAGGGCAAAAAAATAAAGGTAAGAGGAATTGGGAAATAGAGTTTTTGTAAATATTAATGAGAACAACAGATGTAGACAGGGTGTGGAGAGAGATAATGAGAAAGAGAAATAAAAGGAAGAAAAACATAAAGGAATCAACTCCCCAGGATGAAGGTAGTCCTTATTTAGAGCAAACTACTCTAGTTTTAAAATGTGAACATTACTCTTTAATGAATATTTGAATGTTAAGAACAAAAATTATTGAATTTATACCTTAAAATTATGTGTAATAATAGTGGAATAAAATTCTTTTTCAAATATGAGTGGTGTACCTTCTCTAAGAAAGTTAATATACTGACCAGTGCAGGAAGACTTGCTAGTTTTAAAAATAGTCATACATGTGGAACATTTTCTTTTGCCATAAGCAAATTACATTACAAATTAATAACATTTTCTGTAAAATCCCAAAAAGACTTGAAATATCAAAATACCTCTCAAATCTATGGATATTCCTCTAAAAGAACTTCCATTTAGAAAATACATTGAACAGAGCACTTAATACAAAAATGCAAAACAGCAGGATAAAGTAATAGTGATTTATAAAGAATTTCTTTAATTTTTAAATGCAAAAATTGACATAGGAAATCAAAATAATGATAAATTTATTAAACACATAAATTTATTATTAGAAAACATGCTAAGGGAAAACCCCAGATTGCCTCAACAGTAAATTTCAATAACCTTTTAATGAAAGTTGTATACCTCACAGAAAATTTTTAGAATTTATAAAAAGTAAATACAGTTTTCTATTAATATAATTAATCCAGTACAATATAACCAAAAATATGTTACAATAAAGAAACAATTTAGTAATATATCTTAGGAATCAAAAAGTGAAAATATTCCAGAACATACATACAAATCCAATACTGTAATATATAAAAGATAATCTAATTATAACTACCTATAAAAGGGAAACTAAATTAAACCACATAAGTCTGTAGCATTTTGTTTCAGCAATTCACCCCAAGACATTTCTAGACTGTAAATCTTTATTGTTACATATTCTGGATCATAATTCTATGCATTATTAATATTTTTATCTAGCCTCTGACTTCCATATTTATTTCATAGCAATATGTTGCAAAGACCAAAATTTTCTATATTCACTTTATTGAGGTTCACTCAGTTTTCATTTTATAATCAGTGATTTTTGCCATTTACTAAAGAAATATTTACATACCTCAAAATCACAAAGATCTTACCTTTAGCTATATGTTGTTTTTAATAGTATTGCAAGTAAGCGTTGACTTTTTCATTTTTAAATTATTAGCAGTAGATATGTGCATAGTTTTCTATATTTACATATCTTGAGATTTTGCTATATTAATTTATTAAATATTATAGTTTTAGATTTCTTTATTTCTACCAGCATATTCATAATTTATTCCAATAAAAGACCTGTACTTTTTATTTTAGTCTGAAGCTTTTATTTGTTTTGCATAATTATTCACTGAATATAGAGTAAAATGTTGATGTAACTAGTGAAAATCACCTTAAGTAACAATGATTTCCTATATTTCAGGATATTGGAAGTCTGTAATCTGTTTGTTAGCAGATTTGGCTCTTGGAGAGGGCCCTGTTTGCTCATGTAACTTTTATGTGTATGCAGGGGGAGAGAGAGAAAGAGAGAGGGAGAGAGAGAGAGAGAGACAGAGACAGAGAAAGAGACAGAGACAGAGACAGAGAAAAAGAGAAAGAGAAAGAGAAAGAGAAAGAGAAAGAGAAAGAGAAAGAGAAAGAGAAAGAGAAAGAGATAAGAGAAAGAGAAAGAGAAAGAGAAAGAGAAAGAGAAAGAGAAAGAG
>NW_004955411.1:21004831-21151019 GCF_000276665.1 Chinchilla lanigera
AAGAGAAAGAGAAAGAGAAAGAGAAAGAGAAAGAGATAAGAGAAAGAGAAAGAGAAAGAGAAAGAGAAAGAGAAAGAGAAAGAGAAAGAGAAAGAGAAAGAGAAAGAGATAGAGAAAGAGAAAGAGATAGAGAAAGAGATAGAGATAGAAAGAGAGAGCTCTTTCTTTTTTAGGAACACTAATCCTCTTATAAGGACTCCACATTCATGACTTCATCAAATCCTGAAGTTAACCTAGTGCCATTAAATTGGACTTCTGGGCTGTAATATATCAAATTTGGGCAAGAGCACAAATATTAAATCCATAATAAGTAGTTATAAACACACTTTTAAAACTAAAAGTCAAAAATTAATGGGCATTTGGGTTGTTTCCAAGATTTTTGTATGACAAATTGCCCTGTAATAAACATCAACTGAGGAATGGATAAAAAAGATGTATTTTTATACAATGGAGTATTACTCAGCTACAAACAAGGTAAACTTGATGCTTTTATTGGTAAATAGATGTAATTAGAGACCATACTCATAAGTGAAATAAATAGGGCCCACATGTGTTCACATCATATTGTCTGCCTAGTGTGAGAACATGAAAGAGTAAATAAAATCCAAAATGTACAATAGATAACATGAAAGGGAAAGAAACTGCACAGAGGAAGGAACAACTGGGATGAGGCATAGAAGAAAAAGAAAGAAAGTACTAAGGCTATATATATATATGATATAGAAGGATATCTGAGATAAATGTACTGCTGATTTCCACTGATTTATTGAAAGGAACAGTTAATGCTTAATTTTTTTTTGTATACTTTGACCAATTTTACATGCTTATACCTTCCAATCTGAACAACTTATGTGAAGACAACAATATGCAGTGTAATGACCATTGGTGAATTCCTACCATTTGTCTAGTGGAACTCTGCATTGTCTCTCATGTTTTTTTATTATTGTTTTCTTATTCTCTCTAGTGGTTCAATCAATCTTCTACTGTTATATCTTGGAATCTGATCAACTTCTTTGAGGATAACAATACGTAATGTAACAACCACTATGAATCCCTATCATTTGGTTTGGAACCCTGTATCATTTTTAATGTCCTTGCTTTGTTTTGTTTGTATTCTTATCTTATTCTTTCTTTTGCTATTCTCTTTGAATTAAAAAAGTCAAAAATTATTAAAATGTGTATTAATAGATACTACATGAATAAATAGATATATATTTATGTCACAATCACATAAAATATACTTGTGATTATTAGTTATTGAAAAATGACAATTGAAACCCAAGATATTCACAACAAAATAAATAAAATGGCATAAAATGAAAAGTTTAATAACACTAGTTGTTACTAAGTCTGACTGGCAATCGGAACACTCATACAGGGCTATAGGACTGTGTACAAACTTTAAATAATTTTAATGGTTTTTAATAAAGTAAGCATATACACAGTACATAACCAGCAATTTTACTCCTAAGTAACTACCCAAATTTAAAGCCTATGTATGCGCAAATATCCATGTACATGTCATATTGACAACAATTTTATTAGAAAAATCAAAATCTGAAAATAATTTATCTAAAAATGAAAATATATATTAGTCTTAATGAATAAAATTAAATGTGACTCAATTATTTTTAGAAACAATTGATATACATATAAAATGTATAGTAAAGACATAGTATACGGTGTATAACAAAAGTACATAAAATACAGCACAATGTACATTTTGAATATCAGAGTAAAAAGCAAAACGAAGTGCACATAATCAGACTCACAGTCACAAGAAATTTTAGAACAGATAAAACTAATCCATGATGCCAGAAAGTAATTCATTGTTGGCTCGGACCGTAGATGAAGTGTGAATGTTGCTGATGGTAAGGCAAAATTTTATGGTTCTACAATATTTTATATCTTAATCATTATGAAGTAATTACTTGGGAACAGATATTCAAAAACAGGAAGTGTACATTTAAAATACATGCCTTTTACTTACTGCAAGTTACATCTAAAGAAAAGGATTGAAGGGATAGGCTATGAACTGTGACGCAGAGACTGCAGTAGATTGCCAGAGAAAGGGAAATTCAGTATCTCCTGTCCCAGAAGTGTATACTATACGTGCATTCACTCTTGCTTCTCATATTTTAAATTATATTTGTATTATGAATTTTTTCACCAAAACATGAGAAAATATCTTTCTTGTTAAAGAGTAAAATACAGGACTCATATATTTAAGATATATGTTTTAGTCACAGACATAAAAATGTAGAAATAAATTGCATTTGATTGAACAACCATTTCCATAAAATGAATATCATGGAAATCAATATTTCAACATTAGTTATATAATAGGGTTTAAAAATGTTTGTGATGTGTACAGAACTGAAACTGAAGAAATTCCTAAAATATTCCAGACACTATATGCAAATGAAGTTGAATGAAAAATTTTTAAAAGGAGAAATGTTTGAATATTTAAACATAATAAAATTATTTCATATCTTAGCTTTGTTTTTAATCAATAAATTTCTTGAAGTTGGAAATCATTATAATTAATTGAAAAAATTGTCACAACCAAAATGAAACTATCCTAAATGTAATCTGGTAAATATGAGCCAGTGCTAAATAATATGGCAAGTATTATGTAATTAATCCGTGGTATAACAAAACTGAAAAACTGATAATTGGTAGATATCCTTTTATATTATATTACACTGACAGAAAATTTTCACACAAAAATAAGAGTGAGAGAGAAAGGGAGAGACAGAAGTATACTGTTTGAAAATAGGTGAAATAATCATAATTATGCTGCTAAAGTTAAATTGATGATAGCTACTGGATGAAACTGTAAATATTCTATGGAATGCAATTACAGTATTTTGTCTGTATAAAGCAGTATCATCACAGGATTAAAAGAGATAAAAACAATCTCACCAAATTAGAATGCTTTCTTTAGTTTTATTTACTGTTTAGTTAACTTTACTTTTCGCATGTCCTTCCCACCTATGTAACCTTTGTGCAGTGACCAGAAGTGGCACATACCGCAGATGGTTAGACCTCATGCCACCCACAGCGATATATATCTGGTGTGTCAGTTTGTTCCTGTGAGCGTGCCAGAATCCGTGCTTTTGCAGGGGTGGCAGTAGGTGGGTGGTAATACACAGATGTTTTACTCCAAACAGAAAGTATAATCCAATAGCTATGAATAAATGCCCTCAACCCTAGTGATAAGAATACAAATACCAGAAACTGAAAAAATCTGCATGGTGCAAACTTCTCAAAATACATGAAAAGAACATTTTTAAAAATTTTAGTCAAATTAAGTGATTCATATACCAGACAATTAATTATATTTTGGAGAAGAAAATTATGAAGAAGTTTGTTTGGGGTTGTTTATGACAAGGGCTCATACTTAAAAGTTCATAATGAGCCTAAATTCAATCCCAAATTGTTCTACTGTGAAACTTTTCATGTAGTTCATCCCAATTACATAGAAGGATATTAATGCAAAGTTTGGCTTAGTATTGTTTTATTAATAGAAAATAATATAAACTTGGGTGCATATTAAATATACTATGGTATCATACATATATGGAAAACAATCACATTCTGAAGGAAAATATTGCACTCAATGATGGTGTAGATAGCTGGGACATGGGTAGCATAAAAAGATTCATTAATTATCCTTAAAGAATGCTTAGACTTTTTCTGACCTAATTATCCCCCCAAATTCATTTAACTATATCTTTCTTGTTATGAGCGAATGCTGTGCTGAAAGAACAAGAGTAAAGAGCAGATTCACGATTGCAACGACTGATTCCTCCCATATTATTCATTCCAGCCCATTGCATTTAATTTGAAAGTACCTATCTTCTCTCGGGGAAATGTGCTTGTAAATCTATAATAAATAACACAAAACAAGTTTGTGTTTACTCTCTTTGGGATATCCTCAAGTAGTATCAAAGTATACATTTATACTGTAACATAGTAATAGATGACATTAATAATAAAGTATAGAAATGAAGAAAGATATTTTTAATCTAAGCAAACAACTACTAAATTATATATTAAAATAAATAGTAAAATGAGATCTGACACTTCCTCATAGTTTCCCATACTGGAAGCCAAATGTTTTCTTTTTTTTTTTTTTTTGATGTTAATTTAAAAATATCAATAACCTACCTTTAAAAAATCATATAAGGCTTCTTCTCTGTCACTTTAGATGTAGCAAGATTCAACTGAAGAGTTCAAATATAACATGTTAAACAAAATTTATAATGTAGGTCATAAGCATGACTTTTATTTAATTATCAAAGCACATGGTCATAACTATTATTACCCATGATCTGAAAAGTTTCTTCTTAGTCTTTCAATAGTCATACTAGTTGCTTAGTTTATAGATAGATAGATGATAGATAGATAGACATTAGATATAGGTATATATTACAGATATAGATGAGAGATAGAGATTAGATATAGATTATAGATATATATGATATAAATATAGATGATATAGATATATAGACATAGATAAATATAGATATAGATATGTGATAGATATAGATAGTAGTGTTTGTGTCAATTTGATAAGTGTAGATGCTTAACTAAATCAGCTCAGCTATTCTAGACCCTAGGAGCCACCCTAGGGTGAGTTATCACCTAGATAATATAAACGGGAAATGAGGGAAGACAGAGGGGCTTTCCATTCTTTGGAGGAGCTCCAATCTTCGCCTTCAGCTGGGACATCATCTCCTGGCCATTAGTGCAGACTTCGGCTTTCGCCTTAGATCCTTCAGCTTGCCAGTATAGACTCATCAGCCTTCCACTGCAGACCCATCAGCCTCCTGATACGGACTTGAACAGAACACTAGAGTGAACTCCAGACCTTGGACTGAATCCTTCGTCTCCAGTGTGCAGAAACCCTCTGCATGCGTACCCTTCTGAGTCTGTGGCTGACCGTGTAAGCCAACCTTATAATTTCTTATACACTTGTGTATCTTCTGTTATATGTTTCCCTAGTAAAACCCTGACTGAAAATATATGCCATATTAGAATTTGTGTGCCGGATTATCCTACACTTTAATTTTAGCTTGTTAGCAGCACATTGGTTATGGTACTGAAATTAAATTTTACACTTTGAAAGTATAGCAGAGACAAACTTTTACACAAAATGAGCAATATATTTTGAAAACAGTGGCAAATTTGAAAGATAAATTCAGTGTAGCTATACTTGAATTATTTTTCTTTGTTCATTTTGTGCTACTAATACAGAAACCTTAGACTAGGTAGTTTATAATGAATAAAAATTTATTGTCCCATAATCCTGTAAAATAAGAAGTTCAAAACTCAGAGAGATATGTACACGTGTTTAGGGAAGGCATTTTCAAACTATAATAAACTTATTTAAAAGTATGATGATACTGTGACTGACAAAGACAAACAGTTTAGAAAAGCTGAGGAAGAAAACAAATAAAACCAAATATATCTCTCTGATTAGAAGCACAGCATTTTGTGGACATGGCACCATGACCTGGTCAGTAGGTTAAAATTATTTACAATATCAAATAATTTTACTCTGTGAAAAATGTAGATGTTTTTATTATGTAAGGAAATTCTGCACAATGTAGAGCATAGCAGAAACAATTACTCTTTACAGATTCAAACAAATTTAATATTGAAGAAAAAATAGTACAAAAGAGACTCAAGTTAGGTATTGAGAATAGTTAGAGGAAGAAGTGATTCAGCTTACCAGAAGGACTAAAAACTTCTGAGAAGTCAGTTAAGGAAGCAATATTTTAGTAAGTAGACATTTTCAGAGAAGCTTAAAAATTAGAGCGAGTAAATGAACATGGAGTAATTGGTTACCAGATACCATGATATGGCTTTACATGTACTGACATTTAATCCCTATAGGTATTACTTAAAATAAATATAAACACTCCCATTTAAGTTTACAGAAATTATAACTTTCTTTTAATCATCCTGGGTCCTATTAGCAAATATAATAATCTATCTTCATGAACAGAAGAGAACAATATTTTGGGATCTTATGCTGATAGGATAACTTTAGGAGGTAAATCAGAGCTAATCACTACTTTTATCAAGCCAGGTTTGGGATGATATGTACCAATCCATTCTAACTTTGCTATCTTTTATCTGTGCATTTTCCATCATATTTGTAACTATGTTTGAATCATATCTGGCTTATGAATTGAGTTTTTAGCATAAGACAATAAAGTTACATTTAAAAATTCAGTGTAATGAAATCATTTTAGTTCAAGATCTTACCTATATTCTTTCAGTATAAGTGTTTCATGAGGCATGTTTGGTTTATATTAAGTATTGAATTTAGAAAAGGAAACATGGAAGTGGCTTTAAAAATAAACACATAAATGCCAGGCGTGGTGGTGCAAGCCTGTAATCCCAGCACTCAGGAGGCTGAAGCCGGAGGATTGTTGAGAGTTAGAGAACAGCCTGGGCTACAAAGTGAGCTCAAGGCCAGCATAAACTGCATAGCTAGACCCTGTCTCAAAAAGACAAAAAAAAAAAAAAAAAAAAAAAAGAAAAGGGAAAGAAACAAATACATAAAAGAACAATAACTGACTTAAATAAAGTTTATCTTTCATCTGAGGAGAAATAATGAATGATTCTCCAGTTCCAATTCATTTTATAGCATCTCTAGTAATAGTAATATTGCAGGATTATGATTGCCCTGTCAGTGAGAATTAACAAATACTATCTGAAGTGCTCCTTTATAGTTATTGTCAATTTGTGATGTAATTAAAAATATTTAAAAGATTTTTTAAAAAACAAAATGAGATGAAATTTTCAAAGTATGTTATGGGCTAAGAATATTTTAATTTCATCCTCACTGATATAAATGTTACATTTTGAGAGGCTGCTTCAAATCCATTGATTTCTGAAAGTGAATATATCAGTTTTTAACAAGATAGATGACCTTGGAAAAATAACTCAAAATCTAAGATACTTATTCATTTCATATGTGAAAGGCTGAAATCAAAACATACGTTCCTTAAGGTCCAATCAACTTTGACATTCTGCTGGAGGTAAGATGTTATCACAACTTACAATCATAACTATTATAAGTTTGGAGAGAAAGATGAAGAGTTATGGCAAAGGTTGATTAAAGAGTATCTAGCTTTGTGGGAACAAAAAAAATTTTGAATAAATAAAAATATATTGCTAGCAGCTTTTGAAAATTAGAAACCATATTTAACATATACTATTTTTTTCTAATGAACAAACATAAGAAAAATCTACAGGATTATTGATCAAATTTTCTATAAAGTAAATAAAACATACTTCTTTACACATATATCTTATTGATTCCTTTTGCCACTTCACATGACTAAAATAATAAAATAGTCACAAATATTTGAATGGTATAATTTGATGTAATTAAATGTGCCTAGAAATACATATGTGTATATTTTTAATTATTAATAATTTAATTATTCTGTATATATATTCTTAAATATATATGCATATATTTAATTATTCTTGTGTTGCTACATTGTGCATGCATTGTTTTATAATATTTGCATTTCTTTGCAGTTCTTGTAAGATTAAGAGTTGCTGTGGTTCAAATTGCATGAATATTTTATTCAACACCATCTCTTGAACGGTTTGTATTCCATAGACACTGATAAGTTTCTTTCCCCAAATTGTGCTTTTTCACTTGTAAGTCACACAGTAAAATGCTATAGTCATTGAAAAATATGCGCCCTACCCAATGCCTAATTCCAGTGTATGTCAATACACTAGGAAGTTGCAGGGTACTATATTGAAACACTTTCCTAAAATGGTGATTACGGTTTAGAGTCAGTTACTAACCATTTCCCAGCCTTGCTTTCCCCATGTCTATATTTTGCTGTCAGTGTTTTAAGGATAGACGCACTACTTGCTTTCCATTTCTTTCTTTTCTTCTTCATTTACTTGACAGTCTGCAATTTCTGTCAGTTCTCACTCTGAGTCTGATTTCTAGAATACTTGAAATCATGTACCCCCCTATGTGCATTCTGGCACAAGCCCTGTAATTGTTATGCCAAAAACCAACATGAACCAAAATATATAACTAATCTGATGGCTTAAAACAGAAGATGCAATTTATCATAGTATTTGTTTCTTCAAAATGTCTAAATGAGAGAGTCTAGATTTCACTGTAAAGAGTATATAACTCAAAAATTTCTAAATTATAATATCTTCTCATGTCTGTTTAAAGGTTATAATATTTATTGAAACTCTAATAAGTTTCATAATGATTATAAATAATGCAATGTATATATATATATGTACCACTTTTGTATATACTTGAAATAAATTATTGAATAAGCCAACGAACTTAAATATGTGAGGCACACACTACACAGTGTTTCTTGAACTACATCCATTCTTTCTCTACATTGCTTTCTGTATAATTTCTTCAAATTTCTCAGTTTATCAGTTTTTATCTTATGTACTTAATATTCTAATTAATGCATGCGCTGATATTTTAATTTTATTCTATGCTTTAAATTAAATGTAGGTCCTGATGAATTCAAAACATGTGTTGGGGTGTTTGCATTTGTGGTTCCTTTTCTTCTGCTTTTTTTTTACTTTTTAGTAGTTTAATTTAATTAACATCTCAGTCTTTGGATTATGATATTGGCACCTGATTTATATGCTACCTCTATCCCTATAGGTGAATTTCTTTTTAAACACATTTTCATATTCTTATTGCTGAATTTATTTTCAGTGGAAAATTACATTTTTAAGATTCAAATATACTCCAAATTGAGGAGCAATTTCTACCAAGTGATTTTCCTTTGTTTCTGTCCCAGGATTTTATTTATTTTTATGTTAGCATTTCACCACCTAGATTCCCATACCTGCTGGTTGGTGGGGAAATCTGTTCATGCATGAACAGATTTCTAATATTTAATGAAGAAATTTTAAAAAAAATAAATTTTCTAAACTTTTCAGTTTTACACTGAGCCAAAAGCATAGTATTGTTTTCATTTGCTTTATGTAGCTTTGAATGTGGATTCAGCAGGACTCTTGGTTTTGCAAAAACTTTACAACTTCAATTTATACATTGTAAAGGTTTTATCTAAGTACTGCATTTACTGAGGCTACCAGAGCATCAGCTCACAGTTCCTGCTCAGATCCTCATTTCCCTCTGTGAAGAACTGAGATGGATGACCTTGGAACCCAGGAAATCACACCACCCCTATTGTATAGATGCTGGCAGAATAGAGCAGACTCTGGGATAGGAAGTTGACTGTCCAGGCTTGCTGATGGTTTCCAGTTCACAAAAATAGTAATGAAGCAGCATTGATATTTTTCTGACATCACTTTTGGAAGTTGAGTCACAAGTAAATATAAAAAGGTGAGATAACACCAAAATACTCAGTAAACGCATTATAGGAGTGGAATGATGTGCTGAAGATCCTGAATCTTCTATAATCTTCTATAATGGAATCTTCTATAATGTCTGTCTTTTGTCCAAAGGTACTACCACTATGTACAAAATCTATAACAGCCCTTCCGTTTGCTACAGAGAAGAACTCTTGTCTTTTCTATCTTGTCATAAAAAATAACCTTCAGGGAACAAAAGTACAGTGAGTGTCTCTCACAAAACATAGAAATGTGAGAACCCCACAGGAAATCATACAACAATACTTTCTTAATTTCTATTTAAAAATTTCTCATAAATTATTTTTACTCCTCTCAGGTACATGTATTTAATCACTGTGTAGTGAAATTTTAAAAAGAAGCTGTACAACTTTGAGGTGGGAAAAGGTAAATTATCTTTTCCTGTTTTCATCCATCTCATATAGTGACTTTCCCCTTTTAAAAATGGCACTGAGCTGTAGAAACAATTCTAGATTCAAAATCACTTTCTTGAATCAATGTGAATTTATTCTATCATTTTCAGCAATTGATATTTACTCAGAATGACCAAGATAAGCAAATACCTGAATTCAATGGCGTTTTTGGTAAGCTATCTACATTGTTGCTTTTAGTATATTTTAAGATTATTCTCTTTGATTTAATACTACCCATATTCATCCTATTATGCATTTCTCTGTTATGCTTTCATCAACATAATAATTATGATTAAAATGTTAAATTTGTTTTTGAAATGTTCTATTTCATTTTAGATATCTAGATAGAACCTAAAAAATTAAAAATTGTCCCAATTTTATACGTTCGAGTCATGTTATGTAAATGCATTTCATTCAGTAATCATTTGGAAAAGAAATTTTACCTGTGTACTCCATAGAGTCCAGTAAGCCTCTCAAGTATCTAAGCTCAGTGAAATTAACATGGTCCTTCTCTTTAGCAGGAATTATTTCTTGATGCCATGCCTAAAGTTTGTGTCACTGTCATCAGAAGAGTTACAATTTTGTCTTAGGTTGCAGACTATTATTATGTGGATAATAGCATTTATTAACCAGTATTTTGGTTGTGACAAGAAAGTGCTATATAACTTCAGGGAAAATCATTGTGTTTTAGGGATAAAATCCTGCTTCAATTACTTAGTTGGACAATATAGCCAACTGTGTTTATATATATATTAGACATTTCAATAAATATACAAGGAAAATTTAATATATTTATGTTCATAACTAAATTTAAGAAGACTCTAGGACCTCAATGATGATGTTAAGAGAATATTTTGAGTTCTTTCTTCATTTTCTGGAATTTCTAAAAGTGCTTTATTTCAACATTCCCTCTAATCTATAAATATAGGCAGTGTCTACATTCAATAAAAAAAGGAAAATTATTGAATATGAACGTAAGTAATACTTCATACTCCTCTTCCAAAGGAGAATTCCATGAAATTCTCCAGACGTAGTTATAAAATTTTACATAAATAATGTTCACTTACATAAATTTCTTTTGAAAATAACTTTGATTTTCATTTCCCTTAATGTCACTTGTTGCTCACATAGTTTTTTGGCTGATGCAGTCAGATGAGACAGATTCAAACCTTGATTTTTTTCCTTTTCTTAAGCTATAAAACCATTGTTTCTCACACCAGAATAATACTAATTAAAACAGAATTTCTGTGAGCAGTCATTTTTCTCAGTTGGCACCCATGATCCTTAAGGCCTATTCTTTAGCAGAAAGCTCGCTACACCACCTCTGTATTTCGTTTTCCCCATTTAAAAGAATATAATAGTATTACACTCCTCCTCCCCGATTTCATGTTTCTTCTTTTCTACTGACTCTGTTACTGCCACATCTGAATCTACACAGCATTTTTCTTTGCTCTCATTTCACTAGTAGCTCAACACAGAGTTATTAGAGATTTTTTTTTTTTTTAACTGAGCCTGAGTGAAAAACAAGTGTTTTTAGGTGAGAAGAAAATGCTGACAACTTTATTTCTCATTATTTTTGTATGCAGCTTTGCTAAATTATATTTTATCTTCTAGTTCTTTCTACATATCAACTAATATTCCCTTTTGTCTTTTAAGAATCACATTTTGATGAAAACCACATATTATATGTAGAAAAAATTTATATACAACTCACACTACATGGAGAGGTTTTATTTCTGTAATTTGAAAGTAATAGACTTCAATATATTGATGTAGAGTTTATGTAAAACTGTTCATCTCAAGCGTACCTTCTAGCATAATATAATATTTTGTTTCTGTATACTTTATTGTTTATCTATTAGCACACCGAGAGATATCTTGATTACTTCCATGTTTTGGCACTTATGAATGAAGTAGCCATAATTTCCATATGCAAGTTTCTATGGAGATAGAAGTTTTCAACTTGTTTGTATAAATCACAAGGAGTGTAATAACTAGATTACACTATAAAATATGTAGTATTTTGAAAAAAAAACTGTTACATTATGTTTCAAACTGGCTGTAGCATTTCCCACTCTCATCAACAATAAATGAGACTCCTGAATCCTTGACATCTTAGTCAGTCTTTGTTGTTGTCAATTTTCTCAGCTATATTCACTCCATTAGCGGTGGTAGCATCTCACTGTCCTGTGTTGTTTATTCTGCAGTGGCGTATGATGTTAAATATCTGCTTATATGCTTATTCTCCACCTTTATATAATTTTTTGTTAGGTGTCTGTTTTGAGATTTTCTTCGTGCTTTTCTTAACTTGTTTGTACATTTTCATACTATTGAATTCAAACATTTCTTTGTTTTTGGAACAACATTGTGCATGTGCCAATTTTTTCTCCACCAGTTTTGCATGTTTATATCTGGTAATTGGAATAAAAAATTTGAAGGCAGCAGTATGCACTATAACAACTACTGTTGAATTCTTAACATCTTGTTTGATGAAACTCTGTATCATTTGTAATTTTTTATTACTTGTTATTGTTTTTAATTGTTTGACCAATCTTGCATTCCTATATCTGGTAATCTGAACAACTGTGTTGAAGATGACAATATGTAACATAGCAACCGTTGTCAATTCCTATCAACTTGTTTTGAAATCTTGTATCGTTTTTATTGTTTTTGTGAGGTTTTATTTTTGTCTTCTTTGTTATTATTTGCCAGTGACTTTTTCTTTTTAAAATAAAAAATAGTAATAGTCTTACCTTAATATAAATATTTTTGATAATTAATCATTAAAATCAGTTTACTGTCTATATCATTATTCCAGACATTTAAGAATTATTTGTATTAATTATATACATGCTAATATCAGCTTAATACAAGCCTATGTCCTTTTATAAAATTAACATAGTTTTCCAGAATTTACTGTCATATTTTGAACCTGAAATTTATGTGTTTTTTTAAAGCAGTATAAATATGTATTGCATATAATTTGTTAGCCCTAAAGTTCATCAATTTAACTTTTACTTTGTAAAATAACATTTATTGTGATGTCTCTACTCCTATGTGTTTAGAAAAGGTGAGTGAATCATATATTACATTTCTGAATTTCCTTGTTTAATATCTTAGTGAAATCACAGTTTTGCTTTCTTCCAAAATAAATAATTATACTTCTTGCAATTTCTTAAAACATGTGCCAGAAACTGTAAAGTTAAAGCAGATGGAACTCTATGATATAATCACGAAATCAAAATTGAGAAAAGGTTGTTTAAAAGAAATGTAGAAAACTGCAACCTGAAACTTCCTAAATATTTTCCTAAGAGGAAGAGGAAAATGTGCTGCAAGCATGCAAAACATATTTACTGTAAATTCCATAGGTTGTTCTATATTTTCTGTCTTCAGTGAGAAAGCATTTCTAATCAGTTCCAATAACGCTTCTCAAACAAAGGTCAAATCTTTCTGGGACTTTAAATATACCTAGCCCATGACCAAGGATATGCAGAAAGCTTAAATAGTTTTGAGAACGGTTTACCCTCCTAGGAGCATTCTGAACATTGTTAAAATATACCTCCAATAAGAGAAAGAAAAGAATGGCATAGTTATAATCAGCAATTTTACTCATACACTGTATGTGGATATGTATGTTATGGTTTCTTCCACAAAAAACATGAAAGACGATACACTCGTTTTTCATTGTTACTATTTGTTGACCACTGATTATACATTCAAAAAGTCTGTAGCATGGTTGCTTTGGAAAACTCAATGAAAATAGATGAGAAGATTCCATTGTTGATTTTAAATTGTAGTAGAGGAATAAGGACTCTATGGTAAACTGTTTAGAGCACTAGAAAGTGATCTCTAATGTGGAAGCAAGAAAGAAATAGACTTGATGGGGCTGGATTAGAGTGAAGGGAGATTGGTTGGGGAGTAGATTTCATTGAAAATAGGATATATTGGCAAACACAAAACAGGAGAAAGTCATTCATGGGAATATAGAAGAAAATTTTAAGGGGAAACCGGTAATGCAAAGGCCTGAAGGAAGAAGATATCTCACCAAGTTTAGGATCAGTGCAGAAGCCAGTGTGTCTAAAACAATAAGTGAAGAAAAAGGAGTGAGAAAAAAGTTCAGAGAAGTCATGGGAAGGAGAGACTGGCAGATCTTGTTGGGAAATATTACAATTATATTTTTAAGAGACCAATCTCACTCTACATTGCAAGTTAGTGGTGGAGAGGAAAGGGAGCAAGTAGAAGAAAGGGAACTAATTCTTAATCTGGGCAAAATGTGATGCTGTACAGAGTTACATAAGAAAGAGCAAAAAATGAAGATGTTAGTTTCTCACTGTACTTCTCAGGAAGTATTAACAAATTTTCTGATGTATTGGGATTGAATAATGACAGACAAGGTGGCATCACGTGTAATCTGCTCATTTCTCTGAATATACTTATTTTGTTTTCTAAGGCTATTCAATTCATAAGTGGTCTTGGAAGGATAGTTCAAATGAAAGAGAAGTCAGTATCTCATTTTCACAATGCGCAATGATTCAACTCGTGTGGAAAATTGTTTCACGTGGATCAATTTTCCTCTCTCAATTTTCTCCATTTGGAAAACATTATAGTCACACACTTAATTGCCTCAGTCAGACACAGGTCAATCGTATGTGCTTCATTTTGTTAAGGACTATTGCTACAAACATCTCTTTGTGATTCAGCTGGTCTTTAAGGATTCTTACAGTCACTTGGCGTTCTTGAGGAAAGCTAGACTTGGGATGAAGTCCGTTAAGAAAGAGAAGAATCATTAAAATGACTAGGATTTATGTTAGTGCTCAGCTGATCCTTTCCCAGAAGCCAGACTCATAAATTCCTAAATTGTTCATAAATTTGAATTTAATTATCTCATATGAATAACCAAAAGTATGCTCTACTTGCTCTTCAACATTAAACTTAAATTGTACTTCTTCCTACAATGTTTCCCTAATCATGTAAATGCATTTTGATCTATTTATCCTTCAGTTATGGCTCTTAGCATATAATCTGTACTTTTCAATTTTCTGAAAATTGGAGCTTATTATTTTATATTGGCTTTTATATTCCTATAAAGTTCATGCAAATGTCATGCAATCAGTTTTCTCCTAGGTAGGAAATATGGCTATTTTCTGGAATGGAACAACTGCAATGACTGTAATAACATTTAGGAACTGTGCTCATGATTTTTACAATAATACTAATGACTAAAAATTAAATCTGTGTTTTAAATGACA
Organism: Chinchilla lanigera; assembly: GCF_000276665.1. Lineage (NCBI taxonomy): Eukaryota > Metazoa > Chordata > Mammalia > Rodentia > Chinchillidae > Chinchilla > Chinchilla lanigera. The sequence continues at coordinate 21,019,899 of NW_004955411.1, forward strand.
AAAACATCTTTCTTAGTATACATAATTTGGGAAAATGTACATCACATTTGAATGCACTAGAGTTGTCTTAAAGGAAAGTAAATAGTACAGTATATGACCCTTGCAGAGGTCAGACATCAAACACCATGTCCCTGAGATGCCCCTTTAATTTTCCAAGACCCTATCTAGCTAAGTAAGGAGGATAATAAAAGCTGATCTGGACTAGATAATAAAAGCTGATCTGGTCTGAGTAAGTACCCTCTAAAAGACCAAAACTCATTCACAAGTACCCTGGGAATTGGGCAAGCAGGTGAGGTCTATTCTGCATGTACACCAAAGGCAGCTCTTTTGTGGAAATACCGGTCATTGAGAGAGAGAAAGTAAATTAAGAACATTAAGGTGTATTACCTTAAGCTATAAATTCCCTCTTTCCATACAGGAGAGTTTGTGGAACCCTACATGTTCAGCTGGTTGCCTCTGGATTCTCCCAGTTAAGTAAGAATACCAGGAGGATCTAAAACTGAAGCTTAAAATACTGAGTAACTAATTGTTTTTGAGAGAAATGCTGAGGAAAATTTAGAAAGTCTCTCTTGCTGCATTGGTGAGTTTAAAGGCAGACATGCCACAAATGAGGGCTAGGATGATGGATACTCAAAAGTGAGTCAGACTTATGCAAACACAGCTCCTTGAAGGGAGAGAAGTAGGATAAACTTATTGAGTACTAGTGCCGTGGGTCTGGCTGTTCTTAATTCAGAAGTTGATATCAGAACCACAACTAACAATGATGTTGCCACAAATTCGCCTCCTCTTTCAGATACAAGCGCATCACCATAAGGGACTGTACTGCTGCAAGACTAGCGTATTGAAGACACAAGTTTACGTAGAAATCTAGAGAAAGCTTGTCAGGCTGGTTGTTGGGCTTTGGAACATTGATACAACAGGCATAGTCTTGTCAGGAAGTGAAATGAAGAAGGTTACTTGGTGGCCATGTATACACTGCATACCATATCCAGATGCATTAGGGTTGATGCCACAGCAATTTAAAAAGATTGTACAGTCACCGTATTGGCCTGTATGATAGCTATTTGTAAAGGTGTTCAGCCTAACAAGGGGAATTTACTTGAGGCACCCCATGAGAGTAGTCCAGGGAGGAATTTTAAGACTTTTTAAGGGAACTAAGTGTTACACATGCTATTTATGCAACACACTATGTAACTTTTACAGGAAGAGTGAAATATCCTGTCCTACAAGTGCCTTCAGGACAGAGTTACGGAGCTCTGGCATCACTCCTGAACTTCTTCATAGGTCACCATCTTTCTTGGGTCACAAACTGTGTTCATTTGGGAGCAGATCATAAGACTGAAGAAAAAAGAGAGAACAGATGAATGATAGTGTCCTAAAGGGCAAAGAGAAAGCAAATAAAGCATGACCTAATGGTGGTGTTTGATGTTCCTCCCCTCTTCAAGGGTGATATGTCCCACCTGCCGTGCGGCTGAGTGTCCTTACAATCACATTATACTCAGCTTCTGCAATGTTCCAAACTCCCAAACAATACAAAAAGCAATAAGTTAAAACTGGCCCCATTAAAAAAGCAAAAGAATCTAATTAAACATATCTCCAGGTAACAGGAAGAGATTATAATCAAGTAGAGATAGAATCAACCCTAAACTTTTGTGTAATCATAACGAGGGTTTATTATTCATACAGAACTAAGAACACATTATAAGAATTTTCAGGGATAGATACATAAAATTCTGTACGGAGACACAGGGACTTCTTTGTACTGTAGTCAGCATATACAGTACCGTGCTGTTCTGAATTACCACTTTTCATATTTTAGTAGTTTCTTCATTAAGCAAAGCTATGGTTCTGCACGTGTTATTTAAGGCAGCAGTGATATGGGTAGCTAAAGCCTCTACCTGGAATTCAATGTCAATGTTTGCCAGCTGAGAAATTACATCGTGTGTGGCAGCACTTGGCCTCTTGTATGCCTCTATTCCCTCATTTTACCATGTTCTGATTAATAGGAGTATTAATAATATTAATAGATTTATAGGAGTATTAATAGATTAATAGTAGGTAAAGTGGGAAATATGTTGGATTGTATATAAGTATTAATAGATTAATAAGAGTATTAATAGATTAATAGTAGTAGGTAGGGTGGGAAATATGTGGGATTGTATATAAGGACTCCCCGATACACACTTATAGTCCAATTGTAGGCGACCATGGCCATCTGTGAGTGCTGTAGTGTCTTCATAATCTCGCCGTATGCTTAAGTGTTCCTATAAACTCATTATGCCCTGCTCCCACATCTCAAAAATTACACAACACCAGTGCAATGAGCAACAAATTAAAATATCTCTGTGGACTGCCTTTTTTTATTCCCAACACTTAAAGGCAAGGCAAAGGAACAATGAATTAAGTCTGGACTGGAATGTCTGAATCAATATTTTCTGAAAGAAAAGACGCTCTCACATGTACACTCGGAACTGGGTAAGTGTTACTTCTGAGAAATATTCTTTTCCCCATATAGACTTTTGACAACTCTTACTTATAATTCTGTTTATATAAAGGAACAAAGCAAAATAAAATGTTAGTGTCTACATAAACAAAACTATCACAGTCCTCCTTCTGCAGGGACAAGACACATCAAAACATGTCTATCGACCTGCCTTTGGAATTTCCCTCTTAGTAAAATTTTAATAAGACCTATGTTTTGCTCACTGTCTCTAACAGTAATCTACCCCTCTATCCCACTGCAGGTAGCTTGTGACCAGGACATAAGGGAAGAATGATTGGATTCCATTCACTGAAAGGGATAAATTGTAATCTTAAAAACTGTTAGGAAATCGTAGCTTATTTTAACAGCATAGTTTTGCATTCCGTCTGCTATTCTTTGTAGCACATATTTACTCATTTAAGCCTTAAAATGCAGTAAGTTAAGGATGGTTGTTTTCACCAAGGCTGTAAGGCATAAAGATTAATTTAGCTAAAATAGAACATGATTCACTCCCCAAGTCACCGCACTCAATGAGCACGTTTAGTTACCTGTCCTACTATACTCTAGTTCTTCTCATTAATGATCTAGATTGATGAGATTGCATCACGCAGTGTATGTTCTGTGTTTTTCGTTAATTTCCAGTGCTTAGAGTTTAACATGTCTTCCATGTAGTCTGCAACTTGATGGCAGAATGGATGGAGTACAAATTTTCATGCTAAAAGAAAAACTTTTTAAAAAGATTTTCAGGTTTAAGCTTGAACTTTTGATGTACTCAGAGGTATTCAGCAGGAATATTATTTTAATACAAAAATAAGTAAAGTAATGAAAATGAGACTTATACAGTTCACTAAGTGGCTATTTTAGCACTAAGATAGCACTGAAAATTCCTCAGAGGCAACAAAAATAGCTTCTGTGCCTATCAAAAAAATAAGTGCCTCAGAAGCCAGAGAAATTAAAAAACAGTGATAGAAAAATTTCTGTAGTTCCTGTTTATAATGGTTGTGAATTTATGACTGTATAATACAACATTACTGTATTGTTTTTGTGCTCGGTGTTGGTTGTATCACTAAAGAAATTTCAAGAAGATACATGAAGAATAGACAGAAAGGTGATTGAAGATGCCATATTGCCCGTTTTTGGTACTGCCTGGAGTTAATAGTAAGGGTATCTAATTTATTTGTAGCTTTCCAATACCTCTGACCTAAGAGAAGAAACAGCAAGTTTTCAGCTACAGTTCTCTATCTCTTACACCACCACATCTATATTGTGGTGTTGTGATCATATTGCTCTGTAGTATCTGATTTAAGTACATAGTTCTTGCCCTCTTTTGCAGGAACAGAAGTGACTGTGTAAATTGGTTTGGAAGAAAACGTGCTCAAGGGAATTTTCGTGGTATATTTAATTTTAAGTGTAGACCAACATGATCATTTATCAAATTATACAACATGGTTCTAAATGAGTCAGTTAAAATATAGTTGAGACAATATGGAATAGTTTTATCAGCACAAGTGAGAATATTAACACAAGTGAGACACAAGTCATTACAAAAAATCCTATAGGCCAGGCATGGTGCTGATACTGAATCAGTACTGACCTGGGGAACTAATCACATAGACGTCTATATCTACTCTATTTATATCCAAGCTCTATTTCAGAGGCTGAGGCTTCTTCAGAGCTGTATCTAACTCCTTGATAGAGTTTGGGGCCAGGTGTACCTGTGTGTTGGTAACTGAATGGTGTTGTATAGTACTATATAATTCCAGATTACAATCCCATCTCTTTTTTTTTTTCTATTTCAACCATATAAAAACTTTTACTTTTAGAAAAAAAGGCAAATTTTTCCTTAACATCCACAAGCTGCTTTAACATGTCATAGATTTTTGAAGGAAAGCTATAGTCTTTGGCTAAAATACCATGATACATTGACAGGAAAATTATTTTTAAAATTTCTGAATATAAATAAAATTTCTGGTGTTAGGTGACATAATATGAGGGAGCTACAGACTCCTTTGAATTCTAGAAAATAAAGTGTACTGCTACAGGTTAAACTTGCCCCTTACTGGTTTATTCTGGACCTGTATTTATCTTTGTCTCTCTGAAGGTGTAAAAAAAAGATAAAGAATAATATATTCCTTCAAAGTGGAGGAGCCTAAAAACTCTTATTACAATAGCCTGTCCTCTGTAGGAATTCCAAATCTCCCCAGAAACCATGAAAACATACCTGAGGTATCATATTTGTGCACTAAATGCATGTAATTCTCACTAAAGTTTTCCAAGTGAACTTTTAAACTGACTGGATTGCCCCAAAACACTAAACATCTTGTTTTTATGCTCAGTGACACAATTGGCACATTTAAGACACTGTTTTGTACTTCTCACAGTAAATTTGCTTTGGAACGTAAATTATAAAATGAATGTGTATATATGGTTCTGAGACAAAAATATTAATCAGTGAAACACAACAGGGTGCAATTTTCGTAATTACATATGCACTTAGCAGTAGAAAAAGATTCAAGGTTCAGTCTTGGATGTTACTTTACACTAAATGTATGCCCTTCAGTTGTCTGTTAAGTAGCACACATCAGCTACTGCACGGTAAAATGTTAAGGATTTTTATAGCCATTAAAGCTGGATATTTTGCTTATCATATGATATTTAAGAAGGAATTTTAGGAAGTTGTTTTCTGGCTGTAAAATCATTCCCACGTCTGGTTTCTGTTAGGTTATTTTGTTATGAGAAAGAGTGGATTTGAGTATACAACAGGAGCAGAAAGGCCTGTCTAGATTTTGCGAAAATTTTAGGGGAGAGCAAGCCAGTAATTACACCAATGTTGACAATGAGTGACACATAGAAATGGCTTTGGGTTAAAGACGTCTCCCTAAGGTGGGGCTTCACGCTGTTGCAGTGCGTGGAAGCCAACCACTCCCTTGTAGTGTCTTAGAAGAAAGGGGCAGCTTTCTTCCCCCATCAGTTTTCATGACAAATTTGTCCTATTCACACAGCAGTCCTTCTTTAGGAATTTACCCAAGGGAATAACTACAGTATTAAAAGAAGTAAACACATAGGACAAAATAATGCATCATAAGCAGCTCCACATAGGTGTGAAATCCCTTGTTTTCTTCCATTTTACACAATAGGGTCAAATCTTTTCTACAGTTTGATCATCATTTCAGTATATGCTATGAACACATATATGTGTAAAGTTTGATTGTTTAAAAATAAATAAGTTCTGGAAAAATAGTAAAATGGTACCCCTGTGATAATGTTATATTCAAAAGGCAGATGCTTGATTGAAGATCTAGAGATTGGTAAAATTAAAAAGTTATTGTACAAGATAACACGGACAGAGATTTAGTATATCATGATAGAGGTTGGGAGGTTGGAAAGTGACCTTCAGTTTCCCATAAATTTGCAGAGATTCAAACTACACAAGCTGAAACTAATCGTCTAAGTTTCTCTCTCATGAGGATGTTGAAAAACACAAGAAGCAGTTTTGATTGATTACCTTAATCTGTTTTTTATTACATGGAATCTTTCCAGTTATTTCTGATAACTATTAAAATATAACTTAAAAACATTTGCTAGGGTATCATTTTTCTCAAGGAAGAGATATACAGTTAATCCTTTATGGTAATCTACCAGACATACATGAAAAAGAAAAACATAAGCATTTGAATAGTATCAATTTAGCATCATCTATCAAAGTCAACTGTATCTTATGATACATATGAAAAGAACAATAAAGATAAGTGCGTTAACTACCCACATTATGACCATGCAAGATATTTTCCCACTGGCTTTAGAGACAACATATTTAATCCTCATAAAATGTCTTTGAGGTTCTATAACCACCCTGTGTTACAGATGAGAAATGTGAAAAATAGAGATTAACCACTACATAGTATTTGAGACAAGATTTGATTCCATGTGAAGTAGTTTCAAAAGCAGCATTTTAGTTCTTTTATTTTTTTAATAGTTCACATTGTCTCTTATTTTCATTATTTTTTTCCAATTTTAAAAAAATACATTCACTTTCAAACTATGTTGTTCAAAAAAATCAGGATTTGTAAAATAATAAATATGATCCCTTTCATATAAACTCATAAACTCATACCCATATATATACACATTTATATATATGCATATATATGCATTGAAATGAAGAGGGTACTTATCAGATTGCTAAGTGTTTCTGATGGAAAACTTAGTGGATGTTTATTTTTATTGTTCAAAACTTGCTTAACATTTCAATTATTACCAATAAAAACTATTACTTGGAGAAGGAAGAGGCAGAAAGGAGGAAAAAAAAGGATGTCTTAGGTACAAGTACCAATTCTACAGAAGGGATGTAAGTATGTATTGAAACTAGGCACTGCTAAAAGTTAAAAAACATCAAAACAAAAAATATGCAACTATATGGAAATATTTTAATATATTTTTTCATTAAGGTGTTTTAATAAATTTATATGCATTTATAGTGACATTTTTGTATAATTCAGCCTAAACCTTTACCACTCACATCCGGTAAAATGTTTGTAAGAATATAAAAATATTAGTGATACTTATCTATGTAGTTTAAATTAACTATGCACCTTCAAATTTTTATCTTTTTGCAAGAATATGCTGTTTTACTACACATTTTCAGTACACAATTTGTCATGGGAATAAAGGTCAATAAAAGTAAACCTAGTAAAAAGAAAGAAAACAGAAAAAAAATGGAGAGAATGTGAGATCATGGGATATGAAGTTAAAAGTGCATATTACTGCTAGTTTGGGTGGAATCTATTATATAGCTCTCATTTCGTCTATCTTAACATCATATTCTTTAATTGTTAAAAAGTAAAAAATAAGCCAGGCATTGTGACAAACACCTGTAATCCCAGCACTTGGAGGCTGAGGTAGGAGAGTTACCATGAATTCAAGGCCAGCCTGAACTACATAGCAAGACCCTGTCCCAAAACACACACACACACACAAAAAGCGTAATAATAAGAATATTTTCATTATAAGGTGAGCTTCCTAGGATTATTGTGTGTATCAAGTTAAATAGTCTATGTGAAATTTATTAAGGACAGTGAATTAAAACACTAAGAATGTTCCTTGTGATGGTATTTTTTTCCCAATGTAAGAATATAAATATAGAAGTTTCCTAGTAGAAAAGGAAGTTACCTCAGGTTAATATGAAGAAAGTAAGTTCTTTATAAACTATGATCTAGATATATACCTACTTGACCAGGGTGGTTATATTTACTGATCATTTTGGTGTCCTATTTTCTCTTTTATTCTATGACTTCAACTATTCAATTCATGAAAAATTCAAAGACTTGAAAATAGTTTCAGTATTCCATCATCACTCCCTACATGATTGATCTGGGAATTAACCACACACCTAGGTCCCAATGGGAGTTCTAGACACCAGCATTGGCTCCTCTGGTTGTTGCTGGTATGATATGTCTGTCACCACCTTCATATACTGAATCTTTTCTCTCAAACTCCCTATTACTGACTTTGAACCTAGTATTCAGCTTCCTATTTCAGATAACTTCCAGATATAAGCATTTCTTTTCCCACTTGATTCCAAAGTATTGAAAATTTCTAAGCTATTGTGCTCAAAATCACCCTTTTCCTCTGCAAAGAACTTATAAACATGAACAGTCCTTGGATGCTTCTATAACATATCTTTCTGCAAAGTATTTGGGCTGGGATGACATTTTCAATCATTGTTCCATTGGAAAAGGGTGTATAAGTCTATTCTCTATTTTTAATATTTCTGATCTCCAATATATGTGACACAATAAAATTTAATTTTTTATCTTTTAGTTTTAACCAACTACATATGAAAATATGCTTAATTTTCCCATTGGTGACTGTGTGGCATCTTGTTTCTCTATTCCTACTACTGACACATCAGCACAGTGGTCATGCAAATAACTGACCATTGCTTGGTACCTATATTAAAGAATGTATCATGCTCGATTTTTAAATGTTCATGTTATCCTCTCCCTTGGAATACTCTGCTTGCTCTTTGAGTTCAAGGGCAACATTCAGTACTGTTTTCACTTCCTCCTGGGTCCAAGAACCAGAGATATCATTGGCCATTTGGTTATGTTATCCTAGGTGAAAGCAAAAGCAACTCAGCGTTTATATATTCTGGGGAAAATTCCAGTGATACTTTTTGCCACATGCATGTAGTGTTCTGGGTTCTGCCCTGGATAAGTAGATGATACAGACTTGTATTTTTAGATAAAATTATATAAAAGAGCTTAATTGATCAGTTTTTGTTTGTTTGCTTGTCATATTTGTGTTAAATACTAAAAATGTTTATGATAGAATTATTGAGGTAGAATAAAAGTAACACTGAGTCAGAATCATATTAGCCATGAGACTTTAGTATTTAGAACTCTCCTTTCTGAAATGAGAATTAGTAAATTTATGCTTCTATTCCGTAAGTAGGATTATTTTGGGAATTAAATGTCAAATATAAAATGTTTAGTAAAACTCATCAATAGTAAAGGTTTTATGTCTTGAATGCATTGGAGCTGTTCTGGTATTACTGAAAGAGTTGGCTTGGAGACCAAATGTCATCATCATTTTCATAATTTTCATTTTAATCAATAGCATCTTTTTTAAAAAGTGGTATATTTAGTGAATATTTGTTATGTGGATGAAGGTTTCTGATATTTTTATAATATCTCTGACATTGACTTTCACAGTAAGTATTATTTCCTCAGTTTATCAGATAAAACAGAAGTTCAGAAAGGCTGGCCTTTAAGCCAACCATATGCATTCCATAGGTGACAGGGACTAAAAACATTCAGTGAATGAAGTATGGATCAAAGGATAAAATCATGAAAAGCTTATGAAGAACCTACCTACTGTAGGTTCTCAGCAAAAATCCCAAATTTCTAGAATGAGAACTCAGATTAGTTATTTCTTTTCCTTTTTCTTACCAGTGTACAGGTGTGTTCAAATCACACATGGGTGAATAGAACACACTTGGGGAGTACTTGTGGTTTGCTACTTGTGATTTTGCACCCATACCATGTTGTGAAGAGTGGTGCATCCTTTGACCTGGGTGGCAGTTTTATACATGACATATATGAGTTTCTTAGCCTTGGCAGCCCAAATCAACTTGAAAGGGATGACCATGCTTAAGAATACCTGTTACTCAAGAATTCTCTAACTAATTCAATGTCTTATAGTTTATTTTAATAATGAGATTGGATAAAAATCATGCTTTTGATTTTCAAGTACGTACACAACAAAACCCTTTCAATATTTGAAACACTAATGTTTACATCAATAGCAACAAGATGTGGTATAGATTTATGTAAAATTTCCCCCTTCATTTCTGTAAAAATTATTATGGAACATTGCCTCCACAATATTCAAAAATTACCCCAAATTTCAACTATCATCATTTCAGGAAAATTCAACCTTATAGAATTTTAAGCTTAACTTTATGATTAATTTTTCCAACTTCCAGGTTCATAGGTGAAATTTTACAGCTACTGCTTTCCTTAATCTTTCTTTAAGTGGGATAATACACACAGAAAACTAGCAGATTGTTTCATGCATATATACCTGTTCATTGAATTGCAATTCCCTCCCATTTTTATCTACTTAGGTTGACTTGACAGTAGAAGAACAGGGTAATAAAGAACTGTGAGAGGTTGTACATATACATACATTTTAAAAGGACATTAATTTTACATGTCTGATACATCGATCTTACAATACTTTTTCTTAAGGAAAAATAGAAACACTAGTTTAACATAAAATAAGAATATACACTGAAAATGTCCCAAGGAGTTAAAGCTTATTAAAGTAGGTCTTTTCCCTGGAGGTTTGGGAATTGAACATAGCTTCACTTTTTTTCATTTGAACCACAACCACTTAATTTCTCTATTAAGTAGTTCTGCTCCATTTGACCCAGGCACTCTTAACCTTTATTTCAATTTTCTCAACTTTAAGTGGAGAATAATAATAACAGCTATCGTACCCTTCAGAGGCTTGTTACAGGGAACAGAAGGAGAATGAATGAAAGTGAAAGAATATTAACAAGTCAAAATGGTCTAAAAAAATGTGAGAAGCATTCTGTTGGGCGGCACCTTGTACGGACAGATTTGTTAATCAAAAAAGAATGAAGCTTTTAAAGCTAAGGAAAATATTTCACATGTTCCATTAAAATTTATAATTGGCTCATTTTATCTGGGAATATTGTTTGAAAAATTGTTCTAGGTCTTTTGTTATGTGTGACCAAATGACTTGATGCTTAGAATACCCACCTTTTCTCTCTCTTTTTAAAACCCCCCTTTTCTTCAGAGTACTAGAATGCAAACAAGGGCCAAAGTCACTTGACGGATAGAAACTCTCTGCACAAGTTCATGTGTGACTGTATCATAAGAAATACATCATCAATATGCTGGCTTCTCCCTAATGTTATATGTGGTTAAAACAAAACTCTCTTATACATAAGCCATTGCATAGGCTCGTGTCAATTTCTTAGCACAGACAAAATAAACCTAGTTGGTGCAGAAATAACTGCTTGTGGTGAGAATGTTAATCTATTTCCACACATTTTGAAATTCAATTAAGTTCTAATTAAAACCTGAAAATTAGAGACATTTTCCAAAACTAAAGTAAAAAAGTCGCTACCAATAACAAAGCCATGCAGATATTTCTGTATACTTATGTAGAAAGAATAGATCTGAGTGATACTTATAATTCTTGTCAAGTTTTACAATACTGTCATCAAGATTTTTCCCATATCACTAGGTTTATAATTTGTATTCATTAAATAGCAGCTTATTGTGAGTAGATTTTTTTGAATTTTCAGATAATTTAATATTGCTGGCAATTAGTATGGTTTTTGATATATTCTTATAACTTTACATTTAATTAGCATAAGAACTCTTGGAGAAAATGCAATTATAGGTCTTGTCTTTAAAACAATGATACTTAAGAACTTAAGTAACTTGATCAATATTGCACAGAATATTGCTCAGGATAAACAAGGTTATGTGATGCAAATAAACATATAAAGCATAAAGGCTTGGCAAATCATTGTTTTTTTCCTAAGAGTATCAGACCACAATGGCTATATGCTATGAGTTAAGTGTATATGCTGATGGCTTTTGTTTACGGACCCAAGCTGAATAAGTCTCCATTTTGACACCAGCTACCTCTGTCACTTTGTCAAAAAGAAAAGAAAATAAAAACATGGCAAATCATGCACTGCATCCTACAACTTCTCCCCAGAAATGTTATATGTTGTTCTATGACATATGCTTGGTGAAAGTATGTCACAGCATCACACCAACTTCAAAGTAGAAAGTACAATCCTGCCACACGCCTAGAAAAAGTCAATTCTTGTGAACTGTTTTAATATATGAAAGTGCAATTGGTAACTGGTGGGTGCAGGATGTAAGCTTCAGGAGCTTGTTAGTAAATTATTATTTTAACCACTTAGGTCTCCTGCTTAGATAACAGATTTTGGTGTGTACTGCAATGAGATTTGAACACAAAAGAGACACTGACTTCTGGAAGGGAACATGACAGTTTCTTTTTTGCTAGATGCCATAGACAAGAGAGTGTCTTGTAGTATCAGCATTTTGAAGCGGTAGAGCCAAATGCCATTGAGGGTCACTTTTTGCTTCTGTTAAACATCTTGCAAGGGCACAGTTAAAACACTGAGCTCCTTCCCTGCAGAAATCTTTGTACTATTGCTTATTACAAAATTATGCTTGAATCTGACCGTGGTATCCTGGTTCTGATTAATAGCTTTATTTTAGTGGGAAAGCAGTAAGTGTACTTTGTGCTTGTACAGTGCTTTGTAATCAACAATAATTTTTCACTCTCATCTCCTGTCATATGTCCAACCTTTGAAAGTATGGTAGAGAGGCTGGGGATTTAGCTCAGCTGCACAGCGCCTCCCTGGCAAGCGCAAGGTTGTGAGTTTGATTCCCGGTACAAGAAAAAAAACAAACAAAAAAGTGTGGTAGAAAGAAATTTGTAACCTATGAGCATAAAATTATTCATCAGTTTTTCCACTATATTGCATAGCATTATTTCTGTCTTCTAGTGGTGTTGGAAGTTGAACCCAGGGCCTCAAAATATGGTATATTTCCACCATCTCTTTAAAATTTATTTGGGAGAGGTTCTTACTAAGTCACTAAATTGCCAAGATTGGTTCTGGCTTGCAACCCTCCTGTCTCAGCCCCTTGGATCACTGACATTGCAATGTATGTTACCTCTCCCAAACTGAACAGAATTTCTTGCTAAATAGATTATGGTACAATGGTTGTAACTGCAACAGGGAAAATTAACTATTTTGTAATTTTCAAACTTTTTGAAATGTTATGAATTCCCATTAATTAATGCAGTTAATAATTTTAATTACAGTGAACTAGGAACCAAGAAGATATGTTGCCTTTGATTAAATATGTTTGAATGTAAATGCTTATTCTACTCAGTTTTCTAAAGAAAAGAAGAAAGAAAAAGTTATCTACCTAAGAGAAGTAACTTGAAAAGATATCATCTTTCAAACAAAAAAAGAAAGCAGAAAAACAATTTTGTCCTTAGTGTTTATTGGTCTTTTAACATTGAACATACAGTTTGAAAATTATTTCAAATCTCTACACATTAAGGATCATTATCAAAATCTGAATAATTTTATTCATTCATCAACCATTTAGTGTGATTCATTTATCACTTGTCTTTGTAACATTACTTCTCCCTGGTTTTGCTCACTGTACACCCATCCTTACATTCCTAGACAGACTCGCTGTGCAGTTCAGCTGGTCATGAACTCACTTTGTAACCCAGGCTGGCCTCTAACTCACAAGGATCCTCTTGCCTCAGCCTCCCGAGTGCAGGGATTGCAGACATGTGCACCATACCTGGCTTACATTCTGCATTTCTGAGTGAATTTTAGAATCATGAGCTTGTCAGTTTCTACCAAAATGAAAATTTCAAAAGGCCTAATGTATTCTTAATTTTGAATATGCTTTGAGCATAGTAAATGATTTGGGTTAGTTGTCATCTTAGCAATAATGACTTTTGTTATTAAGAGAAAAGTCATTACTTAGGCTTTTTTATAATTTGGCATTTGTCAATGTGCTAATTTTTTATGCTTTTTGTTTGACATTAAAAATATTTCAATATCAGTGATATTAGATATATAACATATCCTATTTGTAGGATGGCAGAAGTATTATTTTATAATTTTCAATTGTCTTTGATTTTTGTAGTATTTATCAAGAAAATTGATATTTGTGACAATCATTCTTTTCTACAGCTCTTTTGCTTCTCTTACTGTTTCCTCTGGACTCTTACACACCTGATACCCTGGATTCTTGGCTTAGTTTTCTTCAGCTCACAAGTCCAGCAGCATACTGTGTTTCCTCCCTTCCTGGAGCACAAGTTGTATACAATTTACACACTAAATATGCAAGTTTATAAGAGGATAGAAATCTGACATCCAAGATTCTGAGAACTGAAATGTGTGTGTTAGATGGAATCAAGTCTATTATTAATTAGTTACATTACTATTTTTAATTGAGAAATAGACTTGGTTGATGCATGATGATTCTGAAGGTCAGCTGCAAGATGGCTGTAAAAGCTGGAAATTTCACTGAAAGGCTATACAATGAAGAATGACCGGATCATGACCAAATGGGAGACAGTTGCCCAGAATCCCACAGAAAAATGTGTCTGGGACTGCAGGCCAAACAGTTCAATTTCTTTCAGGAAGGCAGAAGATGCCAAGAAACAGAGCTGCAGAGATGGGAAATAGAAACACTGGAAAAAGTAACTATGAACTTTAATGTATAGCAAGGACATTTACAGTTTGTCAGGCTACTTGGGAATGGATGGTATTTACCCTGGAGATATCAGAAAATGAAATGAGCCAATCAGCAATTTCAGGGAAAATTAAAACTTGTATAAAATGAAAATGTAATCTTTGTAGCTTTACCAGTCATAAGATTTTCATAGTTTGATGTTATTATGGATACTGATATAACAAAGGCACAGTGAGATGCCACTAGTGAGATGGTGAGAGAGGATGCATGTGTGTGTATATAATGTAAAGGCACAGACTCACCTCTTTGTAGCCAGTAGAAAATTCTGCAAACTTAAGAAAGAACAGTCTGAGTGCTGGAGCTCCAGTTGAGTGATACAATGTTTGTGTAACATGTGTCATGACCTTGCTTCAATACTGGGCCAAGAAAGAAAGGAGGGAGAAAATAGCAGGAGAAGGAAAAAGCTTATAAGCAGATTTTTAAATAAAATAGAATGAAATGACAAAAGACAGAAGAAATAAAATTAAAAACGGTTGACTTGATTCAGTAGGAATCAGGATGCTTAGTAATGAGTAGAAGGCCACTGGTTGATATTATCGAGGTTAGAGTTCTTTGTACATACATATGAGAATCACTTTGATTAAAGTAAAATTCAGTCATAACAAAAGTTATTCAGTATTAAAATGCACTTCCCACGCCTTGATTCAATTAGTTGAGAGTTAAGACTAAACAAACTGCCTCATCTGAAATCCCAGATCTGACATGATTAAGATATAGCTCAGCATGTTATTTTGCCTATTGATGCCTGTAACCTACAAAGTAGAAATATTAGCTGTATCTGCCAGAACTGGCTGCTATGCAGTATCCTGCAAGCTACTATCTGTAAAGTACTTCCCTTTGGCACTGGAAAATTGTAAGTGCTATATTGTAGCCTATTAGAGGAAAAACAAACACAAAAGGAATCATTGTTGTAGAAATGTCATTTTGATGTGTTTTATAAATCCACACTTAGGAGTAAATCCCTAGAACAAAGAAACATTACTCTACCTTAAGCAATGCAATGTACATAATTTTCATCATCCTTAAAATATTTAAAGTTTTTACGAATCAGTTGCTAATGATATTCCCATATCTATTTTAGAAGTATTTTCTACCACATTAGTCAGATTAACATTGCCCATTTTACACAAAATGTGTTAATTCAAAACTTTTTTGCACAGTGCTCAAACTTTTACAATAAAAATTTAAAAACCTAGTAGGGAGGCAGCAGTTGGTGCAGCCAAGTTTCTTAACCTACTTGTTACCCAGAATCTAAGATGGATTACCAGAAGAAAAGATGACCTATTTTGAATCTTCATAGAAGAGGACTTTATTAATGCCAAAATGACTCCAAAGGACAGACTGGATGTAAAGAACAGTTCATCTCAGTTTCCATGCATTTTACAGAAATTGGGGATAGTAAAATCATATTAGCCTCAAGGCATCAGCTTATCCTACGGAATCACTGCAAAGTTGTCTCACAGTATGTATTAAAAACAGCAATATAGGGGCTAGGGATTTAGCTCAGCTGCACAGTGCCTGCTTGGCAAGCGCATGGTCATGAGTTCGATTCCCGGTACCAGAAAAAAAACAAAAACACCAAACAAACAAAACTAAAAACAACAATATAATAAAATTAACCATTTTTTTCTACTATTCATTCCTCATTTAAGTAAATTTTGAGTCTTTTGTTTGTGAATTTCTACTGTTAAGAGGAATTCAGTATTATAAAAATAACAAGCTTTAGGGGCTGGGGATTTAGCTCAGCGGTGCAGCGCTTGCCTGGCAAGTGCGAGGTCATGAGTTTGATTCCTGGTACCGGAAAAAAAACAAAACAAAATAAATAAATAAATAAATAAATAACAAGCTTCTTCAAAGACATTTATCTTATTAAATCAGAACAAAATATTTTAAAAATATAATAATGAAAATTTCAGACTGCGTGTTCAGAGGTTTTGGTAGATCAGGAGTTCTTCATGGACGGTGACTTTGCTTTTCATCTGCGCACATGTAATACTTGTACAAAGTCCAGGATATCTGCAATGTTCTTCAACATTTATTTCACTGAGTTAAACACTGGTTTAAAAAGCCTTTCAAAGTATATTTTCATTGTGATTCCAGGGCTGTCTTTATGAATATGCAGTTTATTCATAACATAGTCCCATAAAGGTCACCATAACAAGGCAGTGGAGAAAATACGAATATAGTAACATGAGGATGAGTTGATTCATTTCACAAAGGTAAACACCAAATGCTGCATAACTGTCTGATTTTAATTAGCTTGTCAAAAGATTTTGACAAAGACCTCCAGTGGATTACTGAACAAACCAGGACGCATATTACTTCTATTGAATCATTTATTGTCTTTCATAGCTTCTAATAGAATTGATCTAATCTTGTTCATTCTATTCTCTTATCAGTTTTACACTCCGCTTTTGTTTGCATTTGCAGCTATAAGGTTTTGTACAGATAATTTTGTCTCCACCGTGCTTGCTGTAGCTGTATTAATTTGAACACATACTTTAGATCTATCCTGATATTTTTATTTGTGTCAGATTATAAGGTATTTAGTAGTGTTTGTATTATCAGTTTCCTTTTATTTTTGATGAAAAAAATTACAGCACTTATCTCCTTTTACTTGCTGTTACTCTAATAAAAAAATATGACCTTATTTTTTGAAAATCAAGGAAATGATATATTTAGTATACTATCAAATTCCTTGATATAATTTTTCTCATAAATCTATTTGATCCCATGCTCCTTCATTACAAAAAATAATGATGCTTCTGAAATTAGCAAATTACATACAGAATGAGATGATCTGATAAAATTAGTTTTCATCTTCACAGTATTAAATGAGTTAATTCACTGAACTAGCTTCCAAGATAATGAAAGAAAATGCAAGAAAATAACGAACGAACTTTAGCAAGACTCAGATAGAACTGTCAAAGTCCAGAAGAGAAGTCCTTTCTCTTTGTTTCTAGCAGCTATAGAGTTTGACCAGCCACAGGATGATCAAGGGTTGTTAGGTGTTTCTTATAGCTTTGGTTTCATTTCTTTTATAGGTTTATGATTGTTAGAAGTGACACACTGTAATGTTTATATGAGTGACTTCTATCCAGAGCATCTAAAAATATTTTTCTGTGAAGAGTCATTATTTTCTTATCTCTGGCCCCTTTATTTGCTTTCTATAAATTCACATATTTAAGTTAAATTTTGTCATTGCAAGGTTTGCAGGTGGCTTTTCTAAATGGTATAAAATTTAAGGGTATTTTTCTGATTCAGAGCAGGTAATCTGTTGTGGTTTTGAGCTAATCCACTGTAGGAAAAATCATAATGAAAAATCTTAAAATATTTGAATTCTTAGAAAACATATCAAGAGCATGGGGACAAAATATAAATGAACAGAAACAGAAATACTGAAAGGAAATCACTGTTTTCTACAAAGAAAAGAATGAGTGCTGATTCTTCATCAAATGCAAAATTATTCTAATAGTGAAATTTTTAAACCCTGCCAGCATACTCTGCTGTATTGTATATAGTATTTGAATAGTTACTCATATAACACCATCTCTCAATTTTATTTCACTTGTGGAAGTGCATATATATCACTTTTAGCTTGTACTTCAGTTTTGATTACAAATAGATGGGACATTAAAAAGGAAGAAAGAAGGGAAGACAGAAGGAAGGAAGGAAAGGAGGGAGGGAGGGAGAAAGGGAGAGAGGAAAAGAGAAAGGGAGGGAGGGTGGGTGGAAAAAGAAAAAGGAGCAAGAGAGGGAGAGCCGGAGGAAGGAAGGAGAATGGAGAAAAGAAAAGACAAAGGAAACTTCACCTACTGTCTCACAAAATCATGCAAATGTAAAAATAAAAGAGTTGTTATACTCTGAGCTAAAAATACAGAAGCACATCTCTTCTACATAATGTAGATAACCAAAGAAAGAGTCTTGAACCAGTGCCTCTGTCTTCATTTCAAAGCAGTAGATAAGTGTCAATACAAAAGCAAAAGAATCAAAGTTTCTCAGTACAGGCAATGAGAACTATGAGAAATTGGCTTTGAGTCACCGTTTCTGAAGAAATAAGTATTGCCAGCATCTCATCATACAGATATACTGGAAGTGAAAGATTAAGTCATTCATGATAAACATTCCACTGTAACACATAAACAGGGAAATTAGTTTTATTTTACCTTCTCTACTGAGTAGCATAAATTCAATCATTTCACTATTTAAATTATATTAGGATAAATAATATGTGGTTGTAAATCCCATAACAAATAATATTAATTAATGATGTGAGTGTGTGTAAAAAAAGCACATATGTTCTTTTACTTACATGACTATTTTGCTAATTTACCAAGACATCTACCTAAAATTTTTGGTGAATTGCTCTGCATTAGAAGACTGCACAGAGATTGTCTACTATATGAAAACTATTGTGGAAGCACACAGGCCCAGAGAGGTATGTTTTTTCTTTTAATAATGAATATCATTTTATCAAAAGTACATGCACATAAGAAGCAATGGTATTAAGAAGAAATAATAGTACGTGGACTGTTCCTGTTAACTCAGCAATTATTTAATAATCACCTGCTCTTTCACACTGTGTGAGAATGTAATCGTGAACATTGTTACTAAGGTTTCTCCCTGTGTAGTTGTTGTAGATATTGGGATAATTAGACAAGCATATAATAATGTGACAAATATTGTCACAATAGATCTATAAAAAGATATAACCTCTTTTTCACAGTTCCAAGCTGAATTTATTCTATGTACTAAATCTTGGTTATGGTCAGGCATGGTGGTGCATGCCTGTCACCCAAGCACTCACGAGGTTGAGGCAGGAGGACTGTTGCCAGTTCGAAACCAGCCTGGACTTCAAAGTGAGCTCGATGCCAACCTGAACTACATGGAGACCCTGTCTCAAGAAAGAACCCCCCAAAATTAATTATGACAAATAAGTTAATACACAAGAAAGAACAATGATCATAAGAAATCCACTCAAACATCTCCTCTCCTCTTCAAGTTATAGCATAGTATCTCTCTGATATGAGTATAAAATCTTTGCAGTCTAACTTTTGAGTAGATGTATACATTTTAAAGTCTTGTATTAAGCCTTGGACCCAGTAATTGCACATTACATTTCTAGAAGCAGCAGGATATATATTTCCATCTATGTATCTCTTCTTAAACATTTTTTGTACAATGAGAACTGATTTCAATAGACGAGTTTACAGGAACAAAGCACCCTTAACCATGACATTTGGCTTACTTGCACTTCAATTTCTATGTCAATAATACAGAATTTTAATTTTTACCGTGTCAAAAATGTTTAATCATAAAAACATGTGCTAGTTCTCCAAATAATGCTTAGACCATAGGGGCCTATATTCGTTTCCTTATTAAATGACTTCTTCACTTACAATAGCAGGCAGAGTTTAACATTACTACCACAATCTCAAAACTCATGGCAATGTGTGAAAAAGACAATGTCTTTGTTCTGAAATTTTTTTCATTGAGAAAAAATTGTGTGCTCTTACAATATATTTGTAAGAGTTGGCAAAATGAATTCCTTGGAATTTTTAATTCTGCACATTGTAGCACTGAGAGGAAAATAGCTTCCCAAGAAAAATTTGAAGTAAATCCATTTAAACTGCACCATTATTTCTACTTCTCAAATTGTATTTTTTCTACCCAGGGCTGATTTGGGGAGATAGGAGGGTGAGTGCATTTTGCAATTCTCAGGGCTAAGAGCAAATGGATTTTTTTCTCTACTATTCTCAATAATTTCAAGAGCAGTCACCTAATCTGGATATTACATTTTTGTGTGAAGGTGCCTTTTTCCCGTCTCATGAAGGAGGCATTTATTTCTAATGGATGCTATTTGCCGACACTGCCTACCGTAAATAACTGTTTCAATGAGGTCAGGACCTGTTGTGTTCAACTTGTAGCCAGTGTTCCAACTGAATGGCATCTGTGCTTATATCCTGCTTCAGGGGAAAACACTGAAAAAACCCTCAGCTGTTCCACAAACCACATCTCCGTTCTACACATTGTTATTCGTGTACAGAAAGTTCTGGTCAGAAAGAAGCAAACTAAATTAAAGATGACAAAATGTCCTATATTTTCCAGTCAACAATCAAAATGTGTTGTATTTTGCTGTGTATCTGCTTCCATCCATCCTATATATTTTATTTATTTTCTCATTTCTTTCTAAGTAGCTCTACCTACATTTAAATTCACAGATACAGAGCACGGAGCCTCTGGGTATATTTAAAATAGAAGGAAATAAATTAGCATTCTTACAAAAATGCTATAAAAACCACAACTGAGCCTGGTTTCTTTGTACAGAGAAGAAGAAAGAGAAAATAGACCTTGAATGTGAAAAGAGCAACTAGAGGTTTAGCCATCTTGTGTTAAAATTGTGGTTTCATGAAATTTCCTGTTCTAGATGAGAGTAGATATATACTAGAATAGTATGGGCAAGAGCATGAAACCTGTGAGCTAAGCCCGTACTAGCTGTGCCTGATGCAACAAGTCTGTTATCATTGACATTTATTATTCCAATTACTTTCATTACTAAACTGGTTCATTGAAATCCTTATGTAAATTAACAATCTTAGAAGGAATCATTGATATCTTTTCAATTCACTTCCAAAATCATAAATCAGTATTTTATAATTGAATCATAAATAACAATATCATCATTCACACACACACACACACACACACCCCTTCTTACAAGGTAGCATACTATTCAGTTTCCTGAATAAACTATTAATATTGGGCTTCTGAAAGTTTTCCAAGAGAAAGAAATTTTAGGAAACTAATTTGTCCAGATAAATTTAATATGATATGAAATATAATAATAGGAATCACAATGATACCAAATCTATTATGAAGTTTGGAATTCTTCAGTACATTGCAAATATATCTAGTTTGATTGTTAGAAGTAATAGTATTTTGATTTTTTAATGTGGTTGTCTAAAGTCTGAGACTAGTTTAATGGATCTTCCAAAAGCATTAAGATATCTTTCAGATGTACACGTAATTTAAATGATTTTGTCATAGTGGAATTAACAATTTGGTATTCAAACCACAGGTGACTCTGATTATTGGATCTTTGAATGTTTCTAGTAAAAAGCGCCTTTTACTAAGAAAACTTGTCTAGTTTAATTACTTATAATCTGATCAGGAGAATTGGGGAGGAATGAAATATGAAAAATATGATTATTTTTAAGCATATTAATATTTGATTGATTTCAAACAGATTGGAACAAATGATCACATTAATCCATGTTTTCCTTTATAACAAAAGTTAGATTAGAGTGGTTACTCATTTCTTTATGAAAAGTGAACCTTAGGCAGAAAATTTGGGGGAAAATTTATAAATTCATGTTTTGTCTGATAAGAAGTAAGTAGACAATAAATAGGTTGGAAGACTTCTAGAACGGTGGCCTGCAATGGAAAGCACTGGCATCCGTATTGAAGTTTAAATAAAGTTCCTCTTTTATATTTATTCTAAGAATAAACTTTTAAATAGACTGTTTGCTTAACTTCTTATGTCTTGACTTATTATCAACTTCTACTGTAATCTTATGCTTTATCTGTAATTATATTTTATAATGTAAGAGAAAAGTCTATATTAAAAGAGAATGTTCACTTTGTTTCAATGCTTCATGTGTTAGAATCCTGTAGATACTAATTTTTTATATTTCAGATTTTTACTTCTAATATAAAAGTGCACCCTGGAAACCAATGAATAGAGAAAAACTATAGAAATAAAATAATTTTAAAGTAATTTATAACACAAAATTTTATACTAACAACAATAAGTATTCATTTTTAATTATGTTGCTAATTTGCCTCTTTAACTGCAGGAAATAGTTTTCAGTAATATTGCTTTAACTTTTCTCTGGAACTCCTGCTTGAAGAGTTCTTCCTAAGTGGGGTAAGATTTAAAAATTAGTGGCTCAATTTAGGATAAATACATTCAAATCCCTAATTTGGATGATTGTTACTTAATTTAGAGAGTATATTCAGAATAAATAAAGAAACATGACTAAATAAAAACATACCAAAATAAAATCGTGTAGATGCATACATGTGTGTGAACATATATGTGTGACCTTTCCAGATCTATGTTATAATATGTACATTCTGATTCTAAGCATAAGTAATCGATGACCTATGCCTTTGATTGATTTGAGGAGTAAGTTGACTTCATTTAGAGGATTTTAGACAAAAAAAATGTATATTTCTTAATGTGCACATTTTCAGTGTTGGTTATGTCATTTTTGTGCCTTGATGATTTAAAAAAAAGTACTTAGAGATAATTTACTCCCTGTATAGTTAAAATGTGATCCATAGATTAGTAGCATTGTGCAGCCTCAATATAAAATCCCAACACAGAACTCAGAAATGATGAATCAAAAGCTTCATTCTATCAAGATTCCTGGTGATGTGTATACACACCTTATGTAGGGACAGAGGGGACCCCTGTAGAGTGTTAAAAGACCCAGGCCCTTTTTAGAATGTAGAAAAAGCAGCCTCTGTGCGTCTGCGAACAGCAGGCAGTTTTTCAAGCTCTTTGTGGTTTGAACTGACAGATTGCAGTTTTGACACCTGTTTCTTTGCAGGCAGCACTGTCTTTCCTAGTGCAGGTTGCCATGCCTACCCCAATTCCCCTTGTAGCCCACAAGACCAAGCCTCTAGCAACAAGTCCATTATCCAGCCAATCAAGTGTCAATTCTCAGAGGAATAGTGATCTTCTACCCCATAAAACAAGACCACCACCCCAGATTAGGTGGTGACCCAGTGCAGAGTAACTGCACTCCTCAAGAATGGCTTTGTACCACTTCTTGCAATGTCTGAAATAAAGAAATCACTTTGCACTGGTCTTCTATGACTCTTCTTCAGGTATGTCAGAGAGAGAGAGAGAGAGAGAGAGAGAGAGAGAGAGAGAGAGAGAGAGAGAGAGAGAGAGAGAGAGAGAGACACCCATTAGAGCAAGTCTGGGTATCCTGGACCTCAGACCCACTAGACCTAACACTTGGTGTTTCAACCAATTTATACTTTCAAATATACAAAGTAAAGGAGCTATGTTTTTAAAAACAGGAGCAAGGTAATGAAAAGCTTAGCCTGCTGTGTGAACACTGTAACAAAGAGGAACCCTCTGTCAGTGGATTTAACAGTTGTTCAAAGTTCAGAGTAAGGGAGCTTTCAGGGATAGAAGTATCAAGATAAAAATTAAATACACCTGCAGTTGTGCTAGGTTCATTCTTGAAATTTTCAATTTTTTATTTTTTGTTAGTATATGTGTGCGGTTTTTTATTTTTTATTAGTATATTCCTCCTTCTTATGGTGGTAGCACAATGACCCTAGGTATTTGAGCTGCTGGGTCAAGGTTCCTCTTATCTTCCTATAAAAAAAATACCTAAAAATCCCCTTTTGCAGAAACTCTTCAAAGGACACATAATGATTCACATTTGCCATAAAGGGGTCACATGCACATCTCTAAAACTATCATTGACAATAAAATTTTGCATACTATGATCAACCAGCAACAGATCCATAACTTTTACTTGAGAGTATGCTCCACTATGTCTAGAGTCATAGAGAGATAGGTTGAATATTTTAAAACTAAATGTTTTCTTGGGAAAAAAAGAAGGGTAGATAGTAGAATTTGTTATTTGCCATTGTATGAACTAACTGAAAGGATTTTTAAGCAGGATAGTGACATAGTTAAGTTTATTTATTAAAATGTGTTGTGAATATGAGGCAGAGAATAGTAAGATCTTACACTTCAAATGAGAAGTGACTGTGAGTCCAAACGAGGGACCATGCAGATGTAGAGGAGAGCACTCAGAGCAGGGAGAAATGATTAAGAAAAGGAATAAAAAAGATTTAGTGATCCAGGCACCAGTAGGTATGGAAAGTGACATAACAAAAGGGCCCAAGAGAGGGGCTGGGGATTTAGCTCAGTGGTACAGCACCTTCCTAACAAGCAAGAGGTTATGAGTTCAATTCCCAGTACCAGGAAAAAAAAAAGTGCCCAAAAGTTTGAAAGATTCTAGACTATAAAAATTGGATGTTCATTCAAGTATGGAATTATGGTTATTTCATTCACTCTATTGGGTTTAAAATCTGATATGGTGAAAGATATGGTCAAGAGGATCAATAAATAATTACTAAAGTAAGAAATACATGTACCATTAACTAAGATCATAAATGAAGACAAAGGAGATTTGAAGATGGACTGACACTCTTATGTATTGGTGCAAGATATTATCTGACAGACAACTAAAACCTCAGGTATTAGGGGAGAGATTGGAGCTAAAGGTGGGATCCATGCTGTAGTGGATTGACAACTGGTGGTCAACTTATAACCCCAGATGAACTGAGTAAGTGTGGTGCTGGGTGTGGGAGGCCCACCTGAGGACTGTTGCCAGCAGCATAAGAGGCAGAACTGGAGAAGAAGAGGTTAGAGGCTGTTGGGAGCAAATAAAGGCTGTTGGGAGCTAATGGAAGCTGTAAGGAGCTGTTGGTTCTCTTGGAGGATCTTGTCATGATGACTTTCCTGATGAACTCAGCTGTTTTCATCCTCTGAGGAGCTCGGGACCTCACTGGCACTGAGAATGGCTCTGGTTCACTTTGAAGGAGCTCTGGGCCTCACTTTGAGCATCGCTTTCTGGCTCCAGAGGGGAAGATATTTCCAGGTCATTGGGGAAAAATATTGTTTGAATTTCCTGAACCCAGTTTTACAAAATTTGCATACATTTTGGGAGTTCCTCTTAACATTGTATACTGTAAGAGTAAAGTAATAATCTAGGATCCTTCGAATTACACTCACTATGAATTACACTTTAGGAAGACTTAACATTGTACTTTTCATAATTTTGTTTATATTTTACATTGCTTCTTCCTATAGTGCACTAAATATATTTGATTCTGGAGTTAAAAATAATGTGATGCAGTCTGCTTACATGAAACATTTACCATGTAGTGTGGAAAGCAAATGATCTTAACAAAATATTTAGGGAAATTTTTATAGATGTGCTTTAGATTTGATAAAACACAATGGCTACTAAGCTATGGGTGGGAAGATGAAAAAGAAAAGGAAATCTAAATTACACTTAAAATTGATACCCAATTCTGAGATAAATTTACATTCCATTAAATTGCCATTTATTAAACACTTTTTCATACACAGTAAAAAAAGTACACGAAGAGTAGGGACAATTATGCAAAAGGGACCTTGTCTTAGTTACTTTTTTCTTGCTGCTGGGACAAAATATCTGATGCTCAAAATTAAGGAAGGAAAGGTTTATTTCACTTACAGTTTGTGGAGGTTTCAATCCATACTTGGCAGATTATTAGGCAGAGTGGCATGTGGCAGAGGGCTGTATCTCAGGGCGGCACCACACAGCTAAGCAACAACCACACACCAGGGCAGAACGGGGGAGGAATGTCCCAAGCACTCTTTTCCTCTCCCTTACATATGCAAACTATCCAGTCCAGGGCGAGTGCAGCTCTCGCACCCATATTCAAACTGTAATACCTGCCCCTCAAGCCTGGCCACTTGAGGCTTTGGGGGGACACACAGATTCAAACCACAACAGACCTGCATGAGTAAAGACAAGTAGATGATAAAATATTGAGATTGGGGGTAATTTGTTAGACCACAGGCAAGTTTCTTTTGCTGTACCCTCTATAAAAATGTGTGATAAGACATCAGATAAATAACAGCTGAATGGAAGGTTAATGATAGTCTAGTTTGTGGCTGTTCTTGGATGCCAAGTTAGGGACCTTAAAACTTGTCTGGAAAAAATGGAAGACTTTCTCAAACTTCCACTCCCTCTTTAATGCCACCACTTTCTCCTATAATACCAGAGCCAGCACACTATTAAGCTCTTTAGGCTATTTTTCACATTTTTATATTATGTCTGGATCTTTGTTCATACTTATTTCAATGCACTTGTATAGTACAGTGCTGTTACACAACAGCTCTTCAACACCCAGTATTGGGTGTATTAGTAATTATGAGTCTATAAAAGTGCATTTATAGACTTCGTGTGACTTCGTGTCAGTTTGCCAACACAATTGCTGGACCCTTGAAGAGAAGGCCTGTGACTTCATTATTCTACTGCCTTCCATGACTTAGTAGGTGATTTAATGTATGGAAATACACATACACCACTCATAAAATGTATGGCATGAACCAAAGACAAATATAGGGGGCAACCCTACTTTGGAAAACACTTTATTATGCCAAGAAAAATCTCTATTTCCAATATTTAATACACTTATAGTTAGTTATATTCCTTTCTCATTTGGGGAAACAAAACAGATAAAATGATATAATAGCTCCTGGAACTCAACCTTCTCCTTTAGCATTTTTATACTCTTTCAAGATCTTCTCCTTGATTTAAGGAAATTAAGATAAAAATAATTGATCACTATTACTGGCTTGAGTAGTTTGATATTATTCAATAACCCATCTGCATATATTTCTGTTATAGAATCTCTTGACCTAATACACACATTACATTAACCTTCAGTTAGACCTGATAGAAAGAGCCATTAAGCAGGCATGAGTGATTAAAACAAGTATACAAGCAAAGTTTATAAACCAGCGCAAATGAGATACACCCTGACTTATTAAACTAACTTGTTTCACCACCTTGGCCCGGTAGCAAACACTTTGCAATTTATTTTCTCTACTTTAAAAAACTTCATTGAATAGTTTTGCAGTACATTGCACAGGCAATAGCCCTGTCAGAATATCTGTACATTGTTAATTGACAGGAATCTATGAGGTTAGATTGCAGTCTTGAATATTGCATTGACTGGTTCTTCACCTACTACTGCATAAACTTCAGCAGAGTAAAATATCAAATTATCCTAAGAAACTTACTAGATCTGCAATGGATTAGGTCATAATAGATATTGAAATATCAAATAAAATACCATAAAGTTATTTTGTTTTCCCAAGCCTAAATTTTACAAAAGTCACATTAAAAGTGGTATAGTAGGGAAAATTTGATTTTGAAGAAAGATAGTTCTTACTTTGAATTTTTGTTTGCAGATTTATTAATTGGATAACCATATGTAAGTAAATTATTATTTTTATACATTCACTATTGTTCAAATTTGTTTTTTAATTCCTAACTTTCGGTGTTGTTGTTGGGTTTATAAATAGTAAGTGAAAATTAAGAGAGCAACAAAAGTAGCTATAGTGTCAATAGTTTGGAGCACCAATGAAAGATTTGAATTATTGGCATTTATATGCATTTATTGTGACAGATAATGCAGTGTCTTGATTATGGTTTGCATGTGTTGTGGGGAGTGGCTGAGCCATGGCTGAAGTGGAGGTCTGTGAACTTCTTGGTACTAGAGCAAGACCAGTCCAGCAGGTGTCTGCCCTTGGTGATCCTCCCTGCCAGCTACAGCATATATAGCTCTAAATGTTTCACTTTCAGTGTTCTTAGCAAAACACGACGACTTTGCATTTTCAACCTCTTCTCACACTTCCCCCATTTTTACTTGGTATAAATAAAGACATAGACTGTGCTAGGTTGTTACCGCCTCTCCATTAGAGAAGTCAGGCCCCACCCAATTCCAGTTTTCCTTTTAGTACGTGTCTAGTTCTTCCTAATCTCCTCTTGCCCCCTCTCAGGACTCCACTGACTGTGCAGGTTGAGGCAATGTACAATTGAAGGATTAATGTACTGAATTTAAATTTCAACTATTAGGATTAAGAGTTGTTATCAGCCTAGAGTCTGGATTGTGTGTAGTCCTGTATACGTTACATTAATGAAAAATAATAACGGTTGTCACTTAAAAATTTTAAGCTGAGAATCTGACATGTGTAAATGGCATTTACACAGATGAGCAGTTTGTAAGATAAATTTATTGTTTTTTGGTACAAGGATATAAAATTTTGCCATAGAACATGTTAATTGATAAACCTATTAAAATCATTTTTAGGGAGGCTTAATGGGTTTCCCAAATTTGTTTACAGAAAAAATATTTTGAATCAGCTGATTTTGTGCTTCAAGTGACAGAATACCTGAGACTGGCTGCTTTACCTAGATCATAGTTATCTGGATTCTGGAAAGTCTAGTTTCCAGACCACACTGATGAGGATCTTCTTATTGCATTTCAACACAGTGAAAGGTATAACATGGTGTGTGTGTGTGTGTGTGTGTGTGTGTGTGTGTGTGTGTGTGTGTGCGTGTGTGTGTGTGTGTGTGTGTGTGTGAGAGAGAGAGAGAGAGAGAGAGAGAGAATGAAAGAATAAATTCACTTTTGTAGTGAACCCAGTGTCAAGACCACTCCAATAATGTCAAGGCTGATTCATTCAGGAGGGCATAGCTCTCATTACTTAATCACTTATTAGAGGGTTCACTTCTCAGCACTCCTGCAAAGGGGATTAAATTTCCAGCAAATTAAATCTGGGGGCAACACTCAAACCAGAGTATAATGAAACTAAAGAGTTAACACCAACATCCTTTATTTAGAGCTCATAATTCAATGAATAATTGTGAAATGGAGATTGGATTGGAATTGCTTTGTACAGTGTGCTGAAAATGACAGTGGACTAAATCTGAGAGAAAAAGTAGGAGTAATAAAGGGAGACAAAGGTAATACATGCATGTTTCTCAGGGAGGTTTCTGTAAAACAGAAAGAAATGGGTCAGTACCTGTGTAACAGAAAATATCCCCCAGGCAGTATACTTCTGTTTCTTAGTTGCCCAGATAATAGTTCCGGTTGCAGTTCAGGTTGCTTTTGTCTCCTAGAAATGACTGATCACTATGACGCATATTGTAAAAACCAATCAAAGACAGCCAAGTGCTCTACCTCTGTAATTCCCCTTTTCAACTCCATAAAAAGCTCCCTCCATAATTCTTTGAAGCCTGATATTTCAGGAAGATCCTGATCAGTGCCCATCATTGTCAATAAATCTGTCTCCTGCAGTGTCACTTCAGTGTTTCTGTTTGACATAGTATGTAGTGTGTCAGCTGGGGAGACCAACCATGCTGATCTCTTTGGTCACCAGTCATGGGCCTCACAGATGAAGTAAGGACCTCTCCAGGTCCTGATGAGAAAGTGTGCATTCAAGACTTCTTGAGGCCCCTCCAAGGTCTGCAGAAGGATTCTTAACTCCCAGCTGGAGCAACAAATAATTGAACCCCATAAGGAGGAGAACACAGTCTATCTGTCTGTCTACATGCCTACCTGCCTACCTGATTCCAGTAAGAACCCCAGGGGCACCCCAGTTAATCTATCAGTCCTGCTCAGCTCAAGCACAAAGACAGATTAATCGCCTCTCAGTCAGGACCACCCTGGGTGAAAGGGGGTTGGAAGGTTTTAACCTCTGAGTGCCTGTGGAATGAATGTGTGAGTGAGTGCAGTGGGAAGCATAAGCCATAGACTGCTCCATCTATGCACCAAGACTGGGAAGCTCTGGTTGCAGTAGCTGATTGGGCCCTCACCTGTGGTTCTGTGGCATGCAACATGGCGTAACAGAGAGCCTAAGACCCCACTAGGGGCACATGCAGACAGACATCTGAATGGTCTCTCTCTGAGAGGCACCCACCCTTTCTCGGTCACTAAGGGTACACAACACATACATAGGCTGTCAGAGATGAGAATTAATTAGTCAAAACAGTCCCTGACTGAAGGATAAAGAGCTTTCACTGAGTTAAAAATAAAACCAAACCACTCCCTGCATCTTAAAGAATAGAAAAGGAAAAGAGAGGTTTATTTTTCCTGAGAATTTTACCTTGGAACACTTGTCAGCCCCTGCAGTTGCTGTAGCTTCACTGTCCACTCTCGACTCATCTACTTCCAACCAGTTGAACTGGTTCCAGGTAGCCATTGCCTGCATGCAGCCATAGAGTCCCTCCTGAAAACCTTCTGCTTCATGGCCATGCCTATTCTGCTCAGCTGACATCATCCAATGGCCACGACTGTCAGCAATTCCTTCTGAATTCCACATTTTGACTGAGGAAAGGACTGTCAGCCCTGATTGTCAAGGCCTTTCCAAAGCTTGCCCCACCTAGAAACCTAAAATTGGTCAAGCGTTTCCCAAAGATATCAAAGATATCAAAAAAGTCCATCAATAAGTCAAAAGTTACTACTGTTACCCACACATACTGATATAAGGATTACACATGATAAAACATAAATTCCCCTCCATGTTCAAGACATAGAGAAACCTGACTATCCAGGTGCAACTCAACCTGAACCTCTCCATGACCTGTCATGCCTGGATGGATAAGACTGAGCTCTATTGCACTGAGCCCCTGAGGGCCCATGGTCATTGCAAAAGTCAAGGACAAAGCTGCAACTTTCTTGGTAGAAAATGAAACAGAAATCTTTGACTTTAAAAGTTCACAAAACATGAATCCTTGTATAAGCCACTCCCCATACCACTTCTGAGAAGAGACCTCCTCTTCAAGTTAGAAGCAACCATCTCCTTGTACCAAGTCAGTTAGCCTCCTGTCATTTAACCTGCACTTTCAATTTTGACTGTTGCTCAGGAGAATGAGGACACCTGCATCATCCTGAGACAGACAACCACAATCCTGAAATTTTGAAAACTTTCCTCCCATAACTGGCATCCAGGTCATCAAACATGCAGCCTTATCATGATCCCCATCACTCTCAGATTACCATGAGAAGCACAAATGGGTCTCCAGCCCTCATCAGCTACCTAAAACAATACAAGATCCTGAAAGACTGGTAATCTACAGTTCCCAACCCATACACCCTTTTTGGACTGTTACTCAATTGTTGCAAGGGTTTGGGACTCTCCCACTATTTGGGGGGAGGCCCTAGCAACAGATTTTAACAAGTTCCCATCATCTTCTCTGAGACAGCCTGTTTTTCTGTCCCTCCAGCTCTGTCATGGTCCCTGAGAAAGAAAAAAATGAGGCTTCAAAATAGACTGTCAAACTGCTAAAATACACTTCTCCTGCCCATAAAGCCATTTCAAGATCTCTGAGCTGCCAGTGCCACCACGATTACAATTCATATACATTACCTCAGTCTTCTGCCACCCATCACTTGCTGGTATGCATGACCAGGTCTAAACAATGCCTCCTTTTGCTTGCAATTGTCTCCTGTCAGCCAGCCCCTATTCACCTTTAAATGGAAAGACCCTAGTTGTGAACTCAAAGGATACCTGACCTGGAATCAATCTCCCAGAGTTTTGAAAACTTGTTTGTCCTCTTTTGGAGAAGCCCTCAAGCTGACCCCGCTAGTTTTCCAGCAAAAACATAGTACTACACTTCTGATTAATGACACCCATGATGCCTGCTGGAAAGACTTAAAAGCTTTGCTACAATATTTTGCAGAAACTTGTTGCAGGAAAGAAACTGCAAATTTCTTGGATCTACTGGCTTCTATAGAATCTGGATCCTTGAGTTCATAGTAACAATGATGCTTCCTCAGGCTGTCAGCACCTGGGAGCATCCAGTGGCCTCCCTGTACAAATACTTGCATTCAGTCACTAAGGACTGCCACCACTTTGCCTTCATGCTCTAATAGCCATTTTCCTTTTAATCAAGAAAGCTGACAAGCTCACCTTAGGCTAACACCTAACTGTCCAAGTGTTACATGCTGTACTGGAACTCCTGAATAACTGTAGAAGACTCAATCCTGCTGTGTATCTGCCCACCAAACTGGACCCACAAGACTCTAACTGAAAAATAAACCCTCTGACAGATGTTGAGTACACCCTGTTTATGGATGGAAGTAGCTGTCTGAGGAATGAAGTCTAACAAGCTAGAGATGCTGTGGTCACCTTGAACAAAGTTATTTTGGCCAAAGTTCTCCTGCTTTTCTTCCTGCTGTTGTTTGGAAACTTACCACCAATGAAGCCAAACCTGTGCTCCTAAGTCCTCTCCAGGAATCCAATTGACTGAAACATCAAGCCCTGATAGAAAAACTTTACTCAGTACTCCCAGAAGATCCATCTTAGTCAGAGCTAGACCTGCCCCCACATTATGTTCTACAAGCTCAAGCCACACCACTTGAACTTGTACCCTTCAACCAGCTCAGGTTTCAACATCTGTGTCACTGACCCCAACCTCCACCCAACATACAGGTAGATTTCACTAAAGTAAAGCTTTATAAGGGCTAACAGATATCTATTGGTACTTATACGCACCTACTCAGGCTGGCCTGAGCCATTCTTTACTTAAGCTGAGAAGCCAATAAAAGATTGTAGGGCCCTGTTGTAAAAAATCACCCCTAGATATGGCCTACCCTTAACCATTGGCAACAACAATGGGTCAGCATTTGTAACAGAGATAACTAAATAGAAACTACATAAAGCATACAGGCCACAAGTTCTTAAAAAAAAAAGTTGACAAAATAAAACATAAGCCTACAGAAACAGATTGTAATTAGCTCCAAAAAATTTTAGCTAAAAGACCATCTATATATGTACACACTCCTGTATACACATGTAACTTGGGTGCATGTTAACTACCTCTACAAGTTTCATAAATCCAGCCTTACATCCACTGGAGAGTTTACCTGGACCAGACAGCTCACTCTGACAAGATGATGCACTCAGAACCATGCTCTGGTCACTCTGGATGCTGACCATTCCACACATGGCTGAAACCTGATGACATCATTCACATGATTGCTCCATACATATTCCCCTTGATTTTTGAGTCTTTTCAGCCTGTGTAACCCAGTCCTGGCTTCCACACTCATTGCTAGCTATGCTTTTTGCTTTAAACTCTATGAACATTGCCCCAAGAGATTAGAACTATCAATCAAACACTTGACCAATATTTGATGAGTATCCAAGACACTTTGGGCATTCTCCTACATCAGATTAACCCTTTACTACTATGCCAGAGTACTGTTACAGAAAAAACAGGCCTAAACTATGTCTCTTCCTAAAAACAACTTGGATAAACTCTGTAACAGGACAGTCTTGGGGATCTTAGCTAGGATCCATCCTAGGATCAATGACAACCCTAATGTTAATGCTTGTAGTTGGACCTTGTCTCAGAGGATCACATGTGTATGCCCAGCAAAGAGTTGCCATGGAAACTAAAAGTGGTGGGAAATTTAAAAGGAAATGCCCATCCCCCCAGCCAGTATACTTCTGTTTCTTTTTTGTCCAGGTAATAGTTCCTCTTGCAGCTTCAGTTGCTTCTGTGTCTTAGAAGTGGCTGGACACTGTGATGCATAGCTGGTCACTATGATGCATATTGTAAGAACAAAATAAAGACAGCCAAGTACTCTAACTCTGTATATCCCCTTTGCAATCCCATAAAAACTTCCCTCCCTGAGCCTTTGAGGCTTGATATTTGGGGAATGATCCTACCCAGTGCTCACTGACATAAATAAACCTGCCTCCAACTCCTGGGTGTGGTTTCAGTGTTTCTGCTTGCTGTACTAGCTGAAGGTAAAGATATGGTAAACAGAAAGTAGTTTACAATAGAAGCCACGTTAGCATATACTGTTTGAGAGGAATTGGGTGTGAATAATGGCATAGAGGGGGAAAATTA
Source organism: Chinchilla lanigera (assembly GCF_000276665.1). NCBI lineage: Eukaryota > Metazoa > Chordata > Mammalia > Rodentia > Chinchillidae > Chinchilla > Chinchilla lanigera. The sequence continues at coordinate 21,053,762 of NW_004955411.1, forward strand.
CACTGGTAAAGCCTGGAGAGTCAGAATATCAGCTTAATGAATATTTGTAGAAGAACCTCAGCAGATCCTAAAACAGATGACTTGGTATAAAGGAAAAAATATCATGGACTCTTCTGTTTTGCCATATTGTGGATTGCAAAGTGCTCTTGTTCATGTCGAACAAAACACAATATATATACAACATAAAATTGAAATGTTTTAAATAAAATAAATGAATTAGTTGAAAAACATATTGAAAAGTAGACTCAATAATCTTATATCATTTTATGTACTACTAATGGATTTATATTATTTAGAAGGGGGTAAAATTTGGTTCTTTGAGAATCAAAAATCTGAGCTATTATAATATAATAATGTGTGGCTCTTTAAAGGACCACAGTATATAAATACATAAACCATACAGTATATGTGTGATGGTAAAATTTAATTGGTGTGTTTTGGGCAGCATTTAGGTTCACAAGTCTTAAAAGGCTTCTTGTGAAGGTAGTTTTAGGAAAAAAAAATCTTCCTAGGAAGGAAAGTATTGAAACAAATAAACAAAATAATATATTTTAGTATTTTAAATCATAGAAGCATCATCATATATACTATAGCATATACTAAGAAAAAAGTTAATACATTGATAAAGATAGTAAAAAACCTTTTAAAACTTAGTTTAAACTATTGAAATTGTCCCCATATTCGTATTCACACACATATACATCTAGATTTGATCAGAGTCCATGCCCTCTCTTCAATTTGGCCACATTGCCCCAAGCAATTGTGTTTTTCTTTTGTACATATTCTAATTTGATGAAGTCTGGTTTGCTTTACTATCTCCCTTCTGGAGACTGTGCGCATGGCGATGAACAAGCTCTGCATAAATCTAATGGGATAGGCCCTGCTCTAAACAAGCTAATGACACAGAGTTAGTTCAGTGCTATCATCCAAATGCTCAAATCCCTAATGCCCAGAAACTTCCAATTATATGTCTCCCTGAAACACCAGAGTTTCTTAAACACTGGAAAGTATTATGTTATACTAGGTCTCTGGCCCACACAGGTCTTCATCCCAAGGCAAATCCCCACTGTTCACTGGTACAGAGTTTGCAGTATGCCACAAATCCAGTTTGGAGATGAGTACTGGGTCATGAAAATAAACATAAACTTTGAGCCTGGAGAAAAAGAAGCTTCCATGTCTGGTGGTTTGAGCAATTGATTTGAAGGTAACAATATGCAATGAAATTACAAGGGTGAACTCCCACCATCTTGTCTAGTTAAACTCTGTATTATCTCTACTGTTTTATCAAAAAATCATTTTCTTATTCCTTACAATGGTTTGAGCAATCTTTTATTGCTACATCTGGTAATCTGAGCAATGTAGCTGAGGATAGCGATATGTAATGTAACAACCACTATTGATTCATGTTATTTTGTCTTGAGACTCTGTATCACTTTGAATGTTCTTGCTTTGATTTGTTTATGTTTGTGATGCTGGTATGCTGCTACTGTTCTATTTCATTGTTTGTTTCTCATTTACTTTTCTCTTTAAAATAAAAAAAGAAGTTTCCATATTTTTTCATAATGATCATTTTGTTTACAATCTCAACAATATTGTATTCATTATTTTCAAATTTTGATTAATTTTAAATGCTTTATATAATCTTTAAGTGAATATGCTCTTAAAAATTTTTCCTGGAATCAATCTGTTACATGCATATTTAATGAAATGAGTATATATATGATGAATTGTATATACATACGTACATATATATACAATTGTATATATATACATGTCTATGTTTATATATACAATATATATACGTATATATTGTATATGTACAATATACACATATGTTGTATATATACATATATATACAAATATATTGTTCATATATATATATATATATATATATAATTCAAACCATTTCAGATTAGTCAGTTTGGGTTTGTTGAAAGCACATATTACAGAAAATTGAATAAGATTTTCTTGAATGAAAAATTATAAAATAAATCCCTAGGCATTAAATGGAGAATGAAAATATGCACAAGTGATAAAAAGACACAACAAAGATAGATCCTTAGATGAAAGTAAAACTTCATAGAATAAATGGAGAAAATTGGTTGTGTGGATTACACATTGCCATATGAATATAATTCGTAAAAATAAAAGTCATATTTCTATGTTATTTTTATATTTAATTATCACACTAGTAAAATGTAGCAAACAACATTTTAAAGTACATAGCAACATATTTTAACATTAAATAATGTCACCCAAGACAAATTTGTTTTCAATCTTTATTTTTTAGTTGAGAAAACATCTTTTCCCTCAAGCTCCAAAGAAAGACATCCATATTTCTGAATTTCAGATTTACAGCAATATTAAACCATGTAGAATAGAGAAACTGAAAAATTTGTCTGACCGTATAACTTTATCATACCTCATTCCACTGCAATAAATGCCATGTCGGGAGTAGAACATATTCTACTTGCAATGACAAATAACACTTGCTGCCAGCAGCTACGGAGGCAGAGCCATTAGAGAGACAGATGAACATATCAGTAAGTAGAGGCACCCATATCTGCTAATGGGAAGGTCACAAAGCAAACATTAACAATCAAGAACATTAATACATTTCCTCACATCAATGCTTTCTCAATAGTGACTTCTGACAGGTACAGTCTGGCTCCCATACATCTCTGGCTAAACCTCAGAGATAATTTTAGTTCAGTATATAAACAAGTTCACAATTTGTCTTCAATTGATAGAAATGACTGAGTCAAAGTTCTTAGTTTTTCTACATAGTGGAAAAAAATCTCTTCCCTGAATAGACAAGTGCAAGGCTTGACCATGAGGTATTATGTCACAAACCATGTGCACAGAAATCATACTTTTGTTCAGTAGATGGGTGTTGCTTTCTACTGGCAAGATAATTTATGCATAAAACGATCTTATACTTGTTTTGTAAGAGGTCAAAATAGTAATTAGATAAGCAAACCATTATTGAACATTAAGGGGGAAAATAAATCACAAAAGAGGATGAAGAAATTAAAAATTAGTTTTCTAATTGTCTCATTTATTTTCTTTTGTATGGGGTTTCTCAGTAGTCTTTTGACCAGAGCTTAATACAAATGTCATGACAAATGATACACAGGCACTAATGAATATGGGAAGAAACACACTACAATGAATGCAGCAGAAAAGATCATCAGAAGGGAAAAGATCAGCTTCTGTCTAGCAAGGGATTGAAGTAGGTGACTTTAAATTGTAGTTTGGTGGGTCTGGCTTTTTCATTTTCTTTTCAGAGGTGAGGTAAAAGAATGAATGCAAGGAATGAAGGCTTCCAATGTCCAAGCATCAATACTGGAGGTTTCTTTCCTTTATATACTTGTTTTAATATAAAAAATAATCAAGTTGAGCCAAGTGTGGTGGTGCACTCCTGTAACCCCAGTATTTGGGAGTCTGGGTCAGAAGGACTACCTTGAGTTCCAGGCCAGTCTGGGCTACACTGTTAGTTTAAGGCTAGCCTGAAGTACAACCAAAAAAATGATAACAATTAAGATGATATTTACATTGGTAAGTGTTGAGATACTATGATTACTGTGAGCATCTACTAAATAATGTAATTTTTTATTTTGGTAAATTTTCTTTGCATTTCACAGAAATTCTGAGATTTACCTAGGTCCTTTTATTTAATTATGACTTAACCTGAGATGGAATTAGACCTGAAATTCCTTGCCTTGTTAAATAATTAATTTCTCAGTTTTGATATCATTGCACAACTCTTAAATTATACCTCAGCAATTATTATCCCTTTACTCAAGAGCTGATTTTACAGAAACTATTTTTGAATAATTTTCCATAGAAATTTTTTATTTATAGAAACTGAGATTAGACAAATTTACCTCACAATGAATGGTAGAGATATTTTTCAGAAATGTGTAAAATATGATTATGAATGTTACCATTTTTGATATAAAATTATTTCATTAACTCTACATACAACTGATAAATTTCAAGAAAGGCTCCTGTAGTATAATAAATAAGCACCATAACAAAACTTATATCATGTGATCATTTTTATTATGGAGACAAATGAAAGCTGACCTTATTAAGTGCTCTTATGTGTCATTGTGTAGGTGATCTAGCTACTCTCATGTCTTGTATTTAAGAAGGTGTCATTTAAAAAATATTAGACCTCTTTATGTACAGAAAGATTAACAAATATTTCCAAGGTACCCAATGCTCAGCAAAGTTAAAACTAAGATCAATAAAACTTTAAACCCATGTTTTTATGTCATTTATACTACTTATGCCACACTTACATAAAATAATATTTTACTGAGTTGCATAGAAAAACTACATATGTACAATCTCTGCCTTTTTTGCTTCCTCTCACAAATATACAGCCCCCTCTCAATATATACATATATATATATATATTGCTTTGTGTTTGATTTGCTTTCAGCATTTCCTAGCCCTGAAGTTGTCTGCATTCCTTGTCTCATGGCTCATCACCCTAGTGTTTGAAAACAGCTGTTGTTTTGTTCATAAACTTCATCTATCATTGTATCTCCATCTCCATCTTATTCTCCCTTGCTGGGTCATTCTTAAGGATACTTTAGTTGTATTAGACTCCTTCATCCAATAGAAGAAAATTTCAACATCTCAAAATCTTTAACTAATTCATATCTTTGGTGTCTCCTTTGACATGTTTCTCAGTCAGTTTTCTTTACTATAACTAATAGATCAGGCCAGCACCTTTATAAAGTAAGGAGGTTTATATATTTTACAATTTTGGTCAAGGAAATTTTAAATAGCATGGCATGGGCTCTGGTGAGTGCCCTGGTGGGGAAATGTGTGTAAGAGTGAGAAATTATTGGTGAGAGGAAAAAGTCAGAGAGAGGCATCGTGCTGGTCTTGTTCCTTTTATAACAACCATACATAAAAATTTTCTCAGGGTCCCAAAAGAACTACTTTAACCCATTCTAACCTCTTCCTAATGACAGAGTATTAAATACTATTTATCATGAAAAAGGTAAAAATCAACTATTACTTAATTGCTATCAGCAACAGTGTGCAATTGTTAGGGTCAAATTGTTACAGGAATTGTTGATTTTCTTACTACATACTTCATTTTCTAATTAGTTGCTAGAATATCTACAATTCTTGGTTTTTGCATATGAACTATTTATGCTATCATCTTGGTCAATCCATTTATTGCTTTAGTTGATGGCTTGCTAAGCATCCAAAAGTTAATTAGGGGATTGCACAGCATGGATGGAAGACCATCAAGATTGGGAAGTTTAGGAGATAAAAACCATTTATGATAGGAGCCAAGAAAGGAGGATTGTAGACAATAGATGGAGAATGCTAACATAAGAAACAAGAAAAATCTTCAAGGGCAACCATGTAACAGAGTATTAATTCTCTCTTAAGAAGACAATTTTGAAAGGAAAGAGTCTGAGAAATTAATTCAGTTCAGTAGTAAAGACGTATTGATAACCTTAAGCTACTGCAGTAAATTAGGGTTAGTAGAAACTAAATTTATTTATATAAGTTTTAAGCTTGAAAGAAAATTATGAGCTAATCTTGAAGGCATTTGAAAATTTAAAAATAAGTGATAGGTACTGCCTTACACAAAGTAGAGGTTTTTTTGTTTATTTTTATCCCTAGAATAACTTTAATGAAAAAAATACAAAGATTGAAGAAAAAAAGAGTAGTACCTATAAAAATTAAATAATCTACATAAGGCTAAAACTGACAGAACTCTAGCACCCACTCTTAGGAAGTGACCTTTACTCCAGTACTACTGACAGAAATCCATAGCCATCATGTGACTTCCACCTGGATATTCCACAGGACTCATTACTTTAGCTCAATGTGCCATTCAATCTTCCTCCTCTGATATGTGGGCTGCCCAGCTTCTATAATCTCATGTGGACTAAATTGTGTGTTTAGCATAACTTCATACTTTTTCCATTAAATATTTTCTGTTTTGTGTCTTAACATTGTAACTGCCCTTACTGTATGCAATTCTATAATTAGATAGCCTCACATAATAAAACTGTCATCATAGTCAGTAAAGAGTCCTAAAGAAGATTTCCTGGTTGTGTCATAAGCCAGTGGTTATTTAGTGTTACTCATTTTGATTAACTTTGTGAATGAGTTCAGCATGTTTGCTAATTATTCACTTAATGTTCTGTGTTTATTAGCAACAATGGAATACAGAAGCTTCTTTCAAGCTGCCTTAAATCCAGTGAGTATTAAACCATTCCTAATTTTCAATAAATTCGAAAGCCCAAACAATCTCATTTAGCTTCAGAGCCACTTGTCTTTCCTCCCATAATTCATCTAGCCTCTCTAAGAATCTCCCTAGGGGTCAAAGATGGGTTAGAAAGATATAGGCTGCATTAAAGAGTGTTGGGTGGAGAGCCTAAAGACTTAAAGGCAAAGAGAAGAGAGTTCAGGGAACATGGTGAAATGAAAAATGGTCAGTATGAGACTTAGTAAAAATGTGTTGACAAAGAAGCATTCCAAGAAAATCTAGAGCCAAGCAGACAATCAAGAATGTCCTTGCTATAAATACAGAGAAAAGACATAGAATAAGTAGCCAATGAGATAAGAACCTCAGAATGCTGAGGAAAAACAATGAGAAGAGAACAGTTAGGAATGCAGAATGGAGACCAATGGAAGAGCAGTTTAAGAGGTTGTGGAAGGCAGCTCAGCAGGAAGAATAACGTCAAGCTGGAATACTCCTGAGAGGTCGATGCATCAGCCCTGGGCAATGTCACCAGCCTATAGAGGACACTGGATAGTCGTTATAATTGTACTTTGTGGAGTTAAAATGTTCTACATTTCTCTTTTAGAAATAAACAATTCTGAAAGTAAAAATCAAACATAGAAACCTATTTTACTAGGTATGTTTTAACATTGGATCTATCATTTAATATATCTTCATGATAATTCAAGATGTTTTATTCTGACTATTATTGTCTCTGATAACACAATGTTAATGTTTGTTTTCAATCACACCTGTGTATTCTGATTAGAGCCTTTTTTAACAGTCAATAAATGCTACATAGAACAGTTCAGGAAATCTTTTATGTAGCATACACATTAAACATTGAACAGAGATACCAGTCTATTAGTGGCTTAGTTTAATGGGATGTATTGTATTGATTCTACTGTTTCCAAACCTGATATTATTCAGGAAGAAGAGATAAATGTTCATCTTAGAAAGTGAGTGGAACCAAATAAATTCTGTAAAGACCCTAGCTTTGAAGTCGTTATTCAGGAAAAACTTCCAAGAGAAAAAGCCAATTTATCTAAGCGTGAAAGAATAACACTTAGGAACAGTATGCATAGTAGCAATTTCACAAAGAAAAACAGCTTCTCATTCCTACCTTTTTATTTTTAAGGAAAAAGTTGTATCCTTCTACTCCATCTGCCATGTGTGGTGGGACTTGCTTGCTGTTTTGAGGGACCAGTAAGACTAATAAATCAGCTCCTTCCCCCATGGCCTTTCCACATGGACATGTGTTAGTGCTTTATCACATCTAATCAAAGCAAAATTTTGGTGTCCATTGTTATTTATATTAGTTATTATTAGTAAGAAATTATACTAGTCTACATTATACTCTCAGGTAATATTACATATACCAATCCCTTCTTTGTGCTGATCTATTTTAAAATATTTTGAATTTTATTAGTATATGTTTGCAGTACATAAGTGACTATATTCGCTGCAAAGCACTGGCACATGTACTTCACACATTTCAATTTCCTCATTATTAAAATATTCTCCAAGAAGCACAATTCATCGCAAATTTCCCTTAAATTCTCTGAATGCCAACTTTATTTATAATTATTAATGACTTTTTAATTTATGCAAGGTGCACTTTGCAACAAGGTTCGACATTCACCAAAAGACTAAATCTTCTACTTTTTCAGAATGGCTACAGATTTTATATAAATTTTGATATCTCTCTTTATTTTTGTCTTTAAAATAAGATATAAATCTGCTTATATATGCAAAGGCATTTTGAATATTGCAAAGCTATAAAATTCTATGTCTCAGGGACACAAAATAATTTTTATTATGAATATAACAAATTTCTTTTATTAATGTTAATTTTTTCATGATTTCTACTCATTATTTTTGCTTGTGTTCCTTCTTTTTGTTGCACTGATTTGTAGGTTTTGAGTCTGTACTTATGACACTTGTTATTTTTCAGTTAAAATATGTGGCAGCTAATTGGTCCTAGTGATTACATTATTTTCTGAATTTTCTTACTAGCAGATTTTAATTTAACAGAAGAACACAAATTTGTCTTTTTAATACTTTACACTTTTTACACAAAAATTATTTTTAGATATTGAGTTATGAAAGTATTTTCTGAATTTTTAAAATTATTTACAGTTTACTTTCACCTTCAAACTGACATTCACTATGATTGATTTCCATATAGTTTTGTGGTTGGATTTTTTTGTTTATCTGTTTGTTTTGTGTCAATGTCTTGCTGTGCTTTCAGGAATGATCTAGACATCTTGGATGCAAGCCTCCTGAATAGTCGTGTGATAGTTAATTGATTTTGTTGAGTATGAAATGCCCAAATAAATGGGATCAGCTTAGGTCTGAGTATGGATGAGGGGATTTACTGAAGGCAGAAGACCTTCCCTAGCAGGGCTGTTGCCTGAATGGTATAATGGGGGAAGGAAAGAGGAAGGGTCCCTTCCTCTTCTTTGGGGGCACTCCAGTCTTTGCCTTCACCTTGGACTTCATCGCCTGGCTTCTAGCACAGACTCATCAGCCTCCAACACAAGCCCTTCAATATGCACTCACACAGGACACTACACTGAGCTCCAGGTCTTTGACTGGATCTTTTCAACCTCCACTGAGTAGGCAGCCCATTTGGACTCTCTGCACCTGACTCTGCACCTGGCCATTGCAAGGCAATCTTCAAAGTCCTTATACATTTTTGTATTTTGCATTAAATCTGTTTCTCTAGTAAGCACTGACTGATGCCATCTACAATGCAGGCATGCACCATTGCACCCAGGTAATCTTTCCATGATTTAAAAGAATTTATCATTATTTTTACAAAGTTAGGTATACATTTTAGGGGTGAATTCATCCTTGCAACATAAATATTCTTAGCACCTTTACAATACACAAGTTTCATTCTATGTCCCTATGACTTATTTTGATGCCTTTTTGTGCCAAATTATTCATTAATATTTTATCTCCTTAATAATCATAGAGTTATCACTGGTAATGTAGCCACTCTTCCCTTTTCAATTTATTTAATATTTGTACATTTTACTCATTTAATATTTTTATGTATACTCACTTAGTGCTCTCCTATACACTTTTTAAAAACCAGCTTATGAGGTTTTTCAATGTTTCTTAACAAGTTTTCTTATGCATGGCTTCATCAAATGTGACATTTATATATTTTAATAGAGTTTTGTAAGTTTCTTTTGAAAGAGTTATTACATGTTTGGCAGAATGAGTTCAATATATTTTAAGTTGTATCACATTCATAACAGATTTTTAACACTAACATCTTAAGTATTTCATACTTACATTGTGCATTGTAGGATAATTTTGATAAATTCTGTTATCATTTTAAAAAGTTTTCTAAATTTGCTTCTTTGTAGCCTAAAGATAATTTCATCATTTTTAAATATTCATTTATTATAATATAATTTTATTTGTACTGTATGAAAAGGATGTCTGGTGAAATGTAAGAAATGAATCATCATTGCTGCACTCCAGATTTTACAGATAATCTTTTTAGTTTTTGAAACATTATATTAGACTGTTATGGTTTGTGTCTAGACATTCCCTTAAAGCCTCATGCAGTCATGGGGGACAGGCTATCAGAGGTGATTGAATCTACAGTTTGTAATTAATTCATGCTACAATGATAGGATTAAGGGATTGAGTGCTACACGCACCTGAGAGGTGCTTAGCCTGCATACAGCATAAGGGAAAGAGGTTTGTCCTTGCTCTCATTTGCAGACTTGCTGTCTTTCACTGCCATGACCTATTTCCCCTCTGCCATGTGTCAAACTGCCCTGGAGCCAGGCAATTATGTACTGAAGTGTTTACAAACTGTGACACAAATTGAACTTTCCTCCTTTAATTTTGGGTGTCAGGTATTTTGTTCCGGTAATGAAAAAAGTAACCGAGACAGAATTTGGTACCACAGAATTGGTGTTATAGCTTTGACTATACTTAATCATGTCATTCAGAAGCCTTTGAGAATTGCTTGTGGGAAGAGTTTGGAAAGATTTGGAGATGACAGCTGAAAAAGTAGTTCTAGACTTCCTTGGACTGTACTGTATGAGAGATTCTAGTCATAGCTCAGAAAACCAGAAGGTTGATAAAAATTCTGCTGGTAAGGACCAGGTTCAAGAGGTTTCTGCTGGGAAGAAGGACAACAATGGCTGTTGGACTCCAGACAAAGTGTGTTATGGCTTGGCAGAAAGTTTGTCTGCATTTTGCTCATGTCCTGAGACCTTACCTGCAACTGAGATTAAGGGGATAGACTAGTTATTCTAGCAGAAGAAATTTCAAAACAGTCAAAAGATGAGATGGTGACATGGCTACCGTTGGGGGCTTTTAGCCAGATTTATGTTGAGAATCAAGTGCAAAGAACCCAGTAGAATGATTTAAAACATTGTGAGTTTGGCAATAAAGGAAGCTCCAGTAGAGCTCTGGACTGCAAAACAGAGCAGAGGAGATTCTGATCGCTGAGAAGGAACAGAAGAATAGAAATGTTGTCTGAGGGCATCACAAGCAGCAGAAGTACACCATGCTCTGCAGCCTTGAAATTGCAAAAGTGAAGGACTTTGCTTTGAGAAGAGAGGCCCAGAACACCGTATTCTGGAATGGTAGTGGCATAAAGAATTTGTTCCTTGGAACTGAGTTCGAAGGGCTCAGCAAGCCAGGCACGCAATCCCTGCAGGTCAGCGAGAGTGAAACCTGGTTACTACTCCAGCTGGCCACAGGCCGCGGTGTCATGCCCTTGACACTAATTTAGGTGCATGCAGAATGGAAAAAGTTGTGGATTCAGGAAGGGTTCCACCCAGATTTCACAGGCCTGGAAGGCCAAGCAGTGTGCCGCTGTGAGGGCAGTGTATGAAGCTGTGAGTGTAAAGCCAAAGGTGCAGTGGAGACCACGGAAGTTCAGAGAAGCCAGGAACATGGATCATCTGAAGAAAACTACAAGGAGAGAACAGAGTAGTCCAAGAGAAGAGTTATGGGAGCTACAACCACCAGCAGGGCCATAGGGTCAGTCACTCACTCCCTTTCAAGGTTACAGCTTGCCATACATTGCCTCAGATGCTGCGAATGGAAATACAGAATGTAATGTTTGTCCTGCTGGGTGTTGAACTTGCTTTGGTCCCATTCCTTTGTATCCTCCTATTTGCACTTTTAGGAATGATAATGTATATCTTGTGCAGTGTGTATTGGAAGTGTTTAAAATTCTTTTCATTTGTACAAGGGCTCGTGGCTGAGTTTCCCTTAAATCTCAGAGGAGTCTTGGGAGTTATTTATGGATTGAAACCTCTGCAAACTGTGAGCTAAGTAAATATTTCCTGCTTTAACTTTGGGTGTCAGGTATTTTTTCTAAGAAGTGAGAAAAGTAAGTAAGATATAAACTTTTCCCATAATTTTTAAGGTTTATTTAGTGTGGGCTAACTAATCCCTTTGTTTATTCTGATTGAGTAGGAACTTAAAAATAAGCATGAAATTTAAAGGTTTTTTATTTTTCAAAATGTTTTCTGTACCCATTGTCTTTGGTTTAAGTACCATTTGAAATTTTATCAATAAATTTTCTAATATTGAAGCAACCCACATTTCTGGACTAAATCAAATCTACCATAGGATCAGTTTATTTTTATTTGTATTTCTTTACCTAGCACCTTATATTTTGTTGGAGGGTTTTCATATCCCCTTTTGTGTGATGTGTAAAGTTCTTTCTCTTTGAATTCTTTTGCTCTTCATGATGTTTACGACCTTCACTTTATGAATGTGCTATTAGTTTTTCCATAGATAGTTGCATGACAATATATTTACAAATAATATAAGCTAAATGATTTTAAATTTATCTGGATAAAGGAGAACACATTTGGGGGCTAGCAGTTATTGATTTCAGAACATATTACAACATTGTACGGTGAAAACTATGTGATGAATATATTGACCAGCCAAGTAGACTGACTCCTTAAAAGAAGGCACTTGCAACAAGGATAACTATATGCAAAATAAAGATAGTTATGGCCTACTTTGACTGCATATCAAATATTAATTCAAAATTGATCAAAAAACTGAAGGGAAATAAAACCATATAAAATTAGGAAAAAACAGTCAAGTCATGGATTTGCCAATTGATTCCTTTTTTATTTATTTATTTATGTATTTATTTATTTATTTTTTGAGACAGGATCTCACTATACAGTTCAGGCTGGCCTTGAGCTCACTTTGTAGGCCAAGCTGATCTTGAACTCACAATGATCCTTCTGCCTCAGCCTCCAGAGTGCTGGGATTACAGGCGTGCACCACCACATCTGGTGCCAATTGATTCTTACATATGATATCAAAGCATGAACAAGAAATAAAAACCTAGGAAAAGAAAATGTGAGAACTGAAAAATAACTACCACAATTCTAGAAGAAAATTTTAAAAAAAAGGTTTAAAAACAGTCAAGGGTAGATGCATCACTTTCCCATACAAACCATCAATAATCATGAAATATACTTATCATTATTAGTTATTTGGAAATTCAAATCAGAGCTACAATCAGATACCATTGCATACCCTCCTGAATAACAATAAGAAAATTCCAAAAAGAGTGTTGACAAAGATGTGAAAAATTGAAATGCTCATATGTTGCTGGTAAGGAATGTACATTTATGTACACATTATATAAGAAACCATTTGATGTTGCTTGCAAGCAAACTATATGATTATTATGTGATAAAACAGTTCCACTTCTAGATATTTACTCAAAATAATTGAATAAAATAATCAAAAAATATTGTATACAGATGTTCACAAAGGAATTCTGCCATAGCTATAAAATGGAAATAATCACATTCTTACCATTGGATGATTGAAGAAACAATGTATGATAAATGTGTTTGAGTAAATATACTAGAATGTTATTCAATCATGAAAGAAATTGAAATGTGCTGTAATATGGATGGACCTCACAAACATTCTGCTACATAAAAGAAGTCACAACTAGCACACATTATATGATTCCATTTGAGAAATAACCAGAATTGCTACTTCCTAACATACAGAAAGCCAGTTGTTTGCTGACAAGGAACAGGGGAAAGAAAATTATAGAATGAATGTGCAATGGTGTAGCATTACCACTTGATGGGTGAAAATATTTTGGAATTTGATATATGTGGTGCTTATATATTGACAGTGTCCTAACGGCAACTAAGTGTGAACTTCTAAGTGGTTATATTTGCTTAAATTTCATTTTGATGAGAATAAATTAGTATATACTCCAAAACTCATGATTTTTTACAATAGCAAATTTTCTCTTTAAACATTTTTTTCTCTCCTTCCAAAGCTAAGAATAAGAAAATCCCTTAATATCTTCTTTATGGTGACAGCTTATTCATTTCTCATTTTTCCTTCTGCATTCTGTCTCTTAGTAAATCGGAACATTGTTCATTCTGTTATCTGAATCAAATGTTTGGTGATTTCATACACTATTAATTTTAATTTATTTAACATATTTTATGGCCACCATTAGACAGTGTTAAGCAATATGTAATCTTTCAGAAGCCAAATCTTTAGTAATTTGTGGAAGTAAACAATTAGAAATAAAACAGGGTAGCTCCAGTAACGCTATCAAATTGTACTGGGAAAGGAATCTGCAAAATCTAACATGTAAGCCATTCCATGCTTAGAGGTTGGAAGATTTTATTCTGCAGGTAGTGTGATGATTCTGAGTTATTAGTCAAAATATATGATATTGTGTATATATTATATATATATATATATATAATTTTGTGATTGTATTTAGAAATGTAACCCAAAAAATTTGAGAGAATGATTAAAGAAAATCCAACTCTTTACTCAAAACCCCATTTTCTAATTCTTAAAGCTCTTAGAATTTACTCAATATAAAATACCTTACTTTGCATCCTTACATCTGGTAATCTGAGCAACTTCATTGAAGATATATAATATGTATCAAACAGCCACTGTTTGTTATGTAATATATGCAATATAACAGCCACTATTAATCCCTATCATTTTGTTTTGAAAACCTGTATCATTTTCATTGTTTTGCTGTTTTGCTGTTGCCTGTTGTTGGTATTTTGCTATGCTTTTTTATTATTCACTTTAATATAAATAAATCACTTCACAATAAAAAAAACCCTTACTTTATTGAGGTTTAATTTTTAGCATTCTTATGCTATCCAGTACAAAGCCTAGGGTACCAGATTCTTGAACCAGAAGCATTATAGAAAGACCAAGGCCTTTAACACAGATTCCTTGTCCCCATTAAGGATGTATCAGCCATTACAAGAAAATACCTACTGTGCACAACTTTGAATGGTGGCAAATTTTATTCGGGCTAACACTTTTGGAAGTTGATTAGCCCGATCCAAGGCAGAATCGTAACGGAGAAAGGGTTTGTCAGGGGGAAGCTTCTCAATCCCTGGCAGCTAAGAAGCAGAGGAGATGGAGAAGAGTGAGAGAGGAAGTGGCCAGGGACCGGATACAATTCCTACGTGGTCATGATCCACACAGACAACCAGAAATGTTTTTAGTCATCTAAACACTCTCAACCAATCAAACTGATAATCAGTGAATTGATAATCACTTCATATATGAATTGTATCGCAATCATCACAGAGAATACCTTTGTTGGTTAGAAAATGTGTAGAAGAGAATAGAGTTTGTTGAATCAGATATAGCAGAATATGATACAATAGGTCTGTTTGTTCTCACAGTCAGGTTAAACATAAGAGAAGAGGTACAAAAAAGCTTAGGATTTATGACATCCTCCTGCTATTCCTGTTCCAGGCAGCTGCTGTCCAACTTGTAGAATAATGTAATGCTTCTGGCCTGGATATCAGTGGTCTTCATGCAGATTCCTCAGCTACTCCAGATGCCTGGGAGTTGGCAATTACAAGGGATCGGAGGTGCATGGGAGAGTGATTATGCAGGAAATGTATTAGTCAGAGTCAAAAGGGAGAGGCAGAATTATGTTTTCTGCCCTGTAGCTTTCTGCCTTCTAGTCAGTTTTTTTTCAGCTCATTTCATCAGAATGACATTTGTGGTACAAGCAGGCTGACACAACAAATTACCTTTTATTCCATTTTCCATTACCTTTGTTTATTTTGATCCAGAACATAGGAGGTGCAGTATGATGATTCTGCCAAGACAAAATTAGTGTATTTCCATCTTCTCACGGAGTCTGGTCAAAGGACCATTTGGGGGCACTCTAACTTTTCTTAAAATTTTAACATCTGCGGAATCTAATCATTAACATTTAGTGCCCACCAAAGTGAAGGGAAATAACGGTATGAGAGGAATGTAGAACGACCTTCATGTGTCAAATGTGAAAAGGAAGGTTAATGGCAAAGCCAATTCTAGACAATTTTACAGAAGAGCAAATAACCTTGGGAGACGAAAACAAGTTATAGATTTTGCTACTCTGTATAAAACTTTGAACATATTTACCATTACTGATAATGTATGTTCACTGCCCATTGCTGCGTTACTATATAATGCTTTATCTTTGTTTTCAGGAACAAAATCAAAATGCTTCCCTTTATTTTGCAACGTAATGCATTGGATATTTTCCAGTACATTATATATGACTATTGTCTCAGTACAGCATCAGTTTACTTCATCATGACTGTCAGAATGTGAGAGATTATGTACAATAGACAGGTAGTAGATGAAACTGATTCTTTGAGAATGATACTGGGACAGATAGAAATTGGATGTACTGAAAGATGAATATTGGAAAAATCTTGTTGTGCTTTAAATAATTATAACTCAGAATAAAAGTCATTCCAACTTGGTGGATGGTTCTTTCTAAAACAGTTATTAATGATCATTGCTAATTCTTACAGTATCAAATGGATCATTTTGCTATCAGTATTTATGGCTATAATATGTATGCCACTCAATGTAATGAAACTACATTAAATTTTAACCAAACTAGTCATGCATATGGACCTTAAAATAAACTAAAAGAAAAGCTCATTTTACATTGGGTTTTTCTTGCATTCAAATTGACTTAAATGCTTTAAGAATTGCAAGTGCTAGCCCTGTTAGGCTGTTATTAGCATTGCAATTAGTCTTTCTATCAGTAGAAAACAGATCAGTGGTTCTCATATTATTGGCAAAACAAACGCCAAAAATATAAGATATCTGGTCCAAATATTTCTAAGTTAAATTTAAATACATGTCAATGAAATATTGGTGAAAGCTGCTTTCAGATTCCTGGCACAAAACTGCATCCACATTGTGATCTGTACACCATAGATTATGATCATGTAAGAATCCATAAGGTATCTAAACTGCTGAAAATTCCTTCTACTTATGTACAATTTCCTCCTGTACAATTATGAAAATAGTTACTCCCTTCCTACTCTGATCTCCCTCATCTATTTTTTGGCACATAACATAATGTCTTCATCTACAATTTTCTTTTTATGTTTTGTTTCATTTTGTTTTCTCCTTTTGAGACAAAGTTTAACTATGCAGTTCAGGCTGGACTTGAATTCACTTTGTAGTCCAGGCTGGCCTTGAACTCATGTCAACTCTCCCTCCTCAGCCTCCCAAGTGCTGGGATTACAGGTGTGCCCCACCACACTCAGTTCTTTTACATTTTTAAAATAATTTAGAAGTTTTTGTTTTTATAGAATGTACTGCTAGTAGTACAGAGGATTACCATATAGTTTTCATGCAAAATTTCCTTTCTGTGAACCCTAGGAGTAGTAATTACCAAAATGAGCGGACTAACATTGGTACACTATGGTGAACAAAAGCCCATATGTTATTCTAACTTTCTTAGTTTAACTAATGCTCACATGCTGTACAAGGATCCCTCTAGGATGTTACAGTACATATAATCATCTTTGTTTCCACTTTTATGGGACATTTTCTGACTTTTTGGATTTGATGGCTGACAGTTCTGAAAACTAGTCAGAAATTTTGAGGAATATTCTTTAATTGGAAGTTGTCTATTGTTTTTTCTCATGAATAGACTGAGGTTATATATGTTTGGAACAAAGCCCCTAGATTTCAAGTGTCTTTTCCATCACTCCATAGCAGGGGTCACACGAGTCACACAGCTTAACACTATTGATGCTGACCTTGGTAACCTGACTATTTGAAATTTATCAAATTTCTCCACTGTAAAGTTACTATTCTATTTTTTAGTTATTATTGCTTCTCAATCTTTATATAATGTTATATGGAAGAAGGTTACCATGTACTGTTCCTACTTAAGGAGAAGAATTATGCTAGTTTTCCTTAAGTGTGATATATCTACAATACATTATTTGAGTTATTCTTCATGAGGAATGGATCTAATCTTCCCTACTTATTTCTTTAAGTGGTCATTTATTTATAGCACTGGACATAATTGATGGTTATTTTTATTTTTATCAAAATCCAATAGTGCTTTATATATTGTGTTACTCAAATTGTTCTGCTTTAGACAAACAGGGACTCCTTTTTGTATTTTGTGCCCTTTTGGGATACATCTAGCATTATTTCTGTTTGGTTGTTTTAATTTTTATATTTATTGTAATTGAAAATAAAAATTGTGTTTATTTATGGGGTACAATGTGACATTTTGCTCTGTGTACACATTATAGAAAGTATCAATTAAGCTAAGTAACATATTCATTACCAAAACAATTTTTCATCTTTCTGTTGTGAGAACTTTAAAACTATTACCTGTCTATTATACATAAACACTGGAATTGTATTATTTTAACAATTTTGAAATATGCTATGCATTATTGTTTATATGTATAAATATGATGCATATTGTTAACTATAGTGCAATAACTCACTAAAGCTTATCCTACTTGTTTACCAGAAGCTTTGGACCCCGTAATCAACATATTCCCATTCTCAATCTTCCTTGCCTTTTCAGTTGCTTGTATCTACCTTGTTACCCTCTGTCCACAAAATCAACTCTTTTAGATTCCACATATAAGTGAGATCATGTAGTACTTGCCTTTCCGTATCATGCTTATGTCCCTTATCACAAACTGTTTTCATATTGTGACACTTTCATGAGATGCTACAAGATCCTGTTGAATATTTCCTGCCCCAGTCCTAGAATCAACTATTTCTTCAAGGAACTGTGATTTCTTAAGGTGGAGGATAGTATTGGAAATCAAGCTGTGGGTGTTACCTTAAGTAAAAAATTTGCTGAAATGAAAATAACTTCTTTTCTTAGGTGTGTCTCTAGATATAAAACATCAATGGTATGTTATCTCTTCATTGTATTACTTAGTTAAAGTTAATTATAGGTTTCATATGCCCCACACAAAGACTCTTGGGCAGAGTTAGAATCCCCTGAGTGTAAAGAAGGAGCAGCACTTACTATATCTGTACTAATTGGAAGGCAAGGAAAAGGTGGATATTTAACTCAGTATTGGAATAGAGCAAAGGTATCTTGAGAAATGACACTGAAGCTTGTATTCAGTTTCTACTGATGGATAAAATTTATGACAAAATTAGTGGCTTACAACTCATTGAGTTATTTCAGCAGAGTATCTCCAAATCATAAAACCTCTTATTATTGAACTGAATCTCTGCCCAAACATCACATAATACTAATAGGGAGGCATTGGTCTGGCTGTGTGCTCAAGTGGAGCTGGAGATTCTCATGTGGTCTGGTAAGTTTAGTTCTTTGTAATCATGGGAATGAGGTCCCCTTGTATCTCCAATGATCATCCAGATTTCATTCAGTCCTTCTGGCATCTACTCACATTCTTTGCTATGTGAACCCCTCCAATATTAAAGTCAGCAAGGGATGCTCTTCTTGTACTGAATCCCTTTCATGCTTTGGATCTTCTTTTTGTTAGAAAGAACAGAATTTACTAAAAGATCAAGAGAGGGAGGAGGAAGGGAAAGAAAAGATCAAGAGAGGGAGGAGGAAGGGAAAGAAAAAAACTTATTTGTTATCTACAGGTAACAACTCTCCAAGATGATGTAATCATTGTGTACTGCACATATGTACTAAGAAAACTTTAAAAAGTGAATAAAATAATTAATTTAACTAGATTTTTTCTAATGAAGATAATCTCATGCTATGTCAAGAAAATCAGTCATTAGTGTAACTGTCATCATATCCATAAGACCCATGGTTTATACAGTATATATAGATGGAAGAAAAAGATCTTAGAAATCATCTTTTTTTTTTTTTTTTTTGGTCTTTTTGAAACAGGGTTTCACTATGCAGTTCAGGCTAGCTTTGAACTCACTTCATAGCCCAGGTTGGCCTCAAACTCTCAGCAATCCTCCTGTCTCAGCCTCCTGAGTGCTGGATTTGCAGGTGTGCACTATTACACTGGCCTTAGAAATCATTTTAGAATTTTGCCTACCAGTGATTTGTTTTTGAAAATTTTTATAATACTCTTCAGTGGAAGAAGTTGAGAAACTCAATATTAGACAGAAAGGAGAGGGGCTGGGGATTTAGTTCAGCGGCAAAAGTGCCTGCCTGGCAAGCGCAAGATCCTGAGTTCGGTTCCCGGTCCTGGAGGAAACAAACAAACAAACAAACAACAAAAAAAAACAGACAGAAAGGAGATAACCCAAAGCAAGACATAAAGAGTTCAAAATACATAATTCTAGAGTAATTACACAAAAGACTTCTAATTTGAATTTTGAGAGATGACACTCTACATATGCTTTCTCATGTATTACATAGGACTCATTTTATTCTAAGAAATCTGCAAGTTTTCCATAGTTAGTGGAGGGTTTGAAGCAAGGACAAGGTAAACTTTGTTAGATTGTCACACACTTAAGCTCTTATACTTCAGTAACAACAGAAGTGATTATTGTGCATTAGGTGGAATCAGAATCAGTAAATAAGGTCAAGTTAGCATTGACAAAGACCTAAATTAAGAAAATGAAAATAGAAAGACAAGGCTTGCACATGAATCTTTTAAATTAGGGAAGCATTCACCCTACCATCAACTGTACGGACCATGAAAATACTGTGCAAGGAGAGATGTGAAGAAGGACTGGGAGAAAAATCTTTGAAATCTATCAGGATATTTAGAGTAGATCATTTGGAAGAGCAAGACATACATGAAAGTCTGTGGGAAGTACGATTAGAAAGAAGCACCAGATATTTTTGTAACATGTCCCAAATGAAATCTAACTAGAAAAAAAAAATCATATGTTTACATTTTTGATTATTGAAGAAATCCAATGCCAATTTCTTTTTAGTATGAAAACATGAGGAACTATAATATCGAAGCATAGGAAGCAAAAAAAAAAAAAAAAATGAAACATCAGCTTCTTGGTGGAAAATTTCATTTGTCTTAAGAATATGAAAACCAAGAGTTAAGTGTTGAATATTTCACTTAGTGATCCCATTCAAGCTGCTTAAGAAGAACCTTAATGCAACAGTTCATATCATGAGCTTTTCATACAGACTCTTGATTTCTGGCAAGAAATGATAGGAAATATATGATAGTTCATCTTTGAAACCTACTACCAGTCTTTGGCCTATTTGTGCCTATCTTGGAAACAATGTAATAGCTAAGACTAACACAGGATAGCTAAGTATAAAGGAAAGATAAATATAGAGTAACGTATTAAGGGAGAAGTCACTACCCTCTATGTCTCTTTTTATTCTGTTCACTTGACTCTGAAGCCTTTGAGATACTAGAAAATATTACAAGAAAGGCTTCTCATGGACAAGTATCATTTCAAAACTAAAACATACCTTTTAACTTACTCAGATGGAATAGAATGGAATGGAGTAGAATACACGTCCACAGAGGAAAAACATTTTTTGCCTGGAAATAAGACTTTTTAAGTGTGTAAGCATTTTAAAGTTACATGTAGACATAAAGATGATCATATATCATGCTGGCATTGGAAATTAACTCTATATGAGTAAAAGAAAATGACAGTGCAGGAACTATACATTTTATCAGTGTGATTTTATCAAATCAGAAAATTTGATTTCCTGGGTTTTGATACTTGTGTGGCTATCTAGATATATCTGTTTCTCTGAGAATAGTCATACTTCTGTGTCGCTTTATGTTTTTATTTAGCTTGAGCCACAGAAATAAATGCTTTTGTCCTTTTTACTTCTAATCTACCAGTATCTGCTTAAAAATCTGAGTAAAGATACAATAGCAATGAAAAAGAAGATAAGTAGTCATTTCTAAGTAAATGTAGAATGAACTGAGGTAAAAATAATGAAAATTACCAAAAAAGATAAAGAACAAGTAACTCATTGAAGACACATGGTCAGCATAAGCCAGGACTAAGTGTAAGGAGAGGATTTGTTTCCGGGTAACTCTTCCCTGCCCTCTTTCCCTAGCTGAGTTTCAGAGATATTATCAGAAAGGCTCGGCAGTGTCCTGCTCCCTTCACCTTCGTTATAACTTTATAAAATGCTACTATGTGTATAAATGTAGCATTTTCTATCGAATTGTAATAAATCAAAGACATATAATAGAGAAGGAACAATGTAAAATTAAACTATAATTTTCCTGACTTTAAGATGGAAGATCCTATTTGAAAATATCTGTATTGACTTGCAGTTCATAAACCAATTTACATTTTTAAATTTATTTGGTCAGCAAAATGAAAATAAAGAACATAGAAGAACTAACATTATTTGTTAGTTTTCTTTTTTAAGGTTCCAATAAACAATCTTGGGATTGTTGCTTTCTTTTAGAGTAAGTGTGTAGGTAACTTTGCATTTGCCCTATATTCCCTGCTCATCAAACTTCAGGATCTCCCATACTTACCCAAGGCTATTCGCCCACACGTAGCGGCAGCACATATGTGCCATTCCTTCTGTAGTTCTACAGTCCTGTACCTCCTACATCTCCCCGTATTTAGGGTACACCTTCTATAATCTCCTAGAATGGCATAAGGGAAACCGTGAAGAATGCTTTTCCTCTAGTTTTAAGGTAGAAGTTTCACGGCTTTCTTTAGGTTCACAGTCACATGTTTTTTGCTCTTGAATACACTCTGACACAATAGATGCCTTAGCATTCCACATTCTTGTCTGTGCCATGAGTTCAAGTTCTCTCCTGTATAAAGACAGAATGAATTAGAGACAATGTTTGTATCCCTTATTAAATAGATTAATTTTCCTAAACAGTGAAATACTTGTACAACGACGGGGACTACCAAGATCATAGAGATTTGTATTTGATATTATCCTATCAGAATAAAGTGACAGATAAGGAAAGTAAGTTTCATAATAATTTAAAGCTTTGCCTGTGATTGCTGAGCTAAGAAGAATGAAGCTGTGGCTTGAACTGCTCTTGGGTGAATATTATAGAAGGATCTTCTGATATAATACTCATTTATTTCATAAAGAAATAGACTGCAGATATATGGAATTTTTGTTCAAGTGTTGAATAATGTATAGTAATTACATTGAGACAATGATTCCTAGGGGGTGAGAGGGATGCTCTCAATGGTACAGAAACATGGGAAGATTACAATTCATAGACTTGATAACTGCGGAGTTGAAAAGTCCAACTGATATTTTGAGAGAAGGGCAGTGATGTTGAATAAAGGAAATTTCATAAGCAAAAGTGATCATATGTGAAAAGCAGTAGCTCAGCTAATCAGTTTTCATTTGGGGCAAGAAAAGGAAAACAAAAATAAATTCATAAATTTTGCAAAAACTAAGGTTTGTAGGTAGGTTACTGTTTATTTAAAAGGCAAGGGTAGCTGGTCTGGGGATGGTTCTGAGTGGTATAGGGCATGCTTAGTATCCCCAGCACCTAAAACAAAACTAGGAAAATTTTCATGTTTCTTAGAGCAATTTTAGTTTCCAAGACATAAAAGGAGACCACACTGCAACTGCTCTCTGGTAACCAAAAACAAATAAATAAATAAAATCATAAATCCTGGCTTGGGAGGAAGGTACAGAAAAACTCAATTCAATGGATTAAATCAGAAAGGCCACAAGTTGAGCTTCTATGATTCTAGATTCATACAAGTAAAGGGTGAAGACACTTCAAGGAATATGATTTGTGTACTCAGCAGTGTACATGTGTTTCCAACACATTTTAATAACAGAGGACATTATTCAGATTATTTAAGCCTTTCTGTCATTTTTCCTACTTAGGTGGTGGATGATATTGGTTGTAATAATGTCACAAATAGCAAAAGTGATTAAACATAAATAAGTAATATTTATAGACTCTTTACTTGTGCTGTGGGAGCAGAACTTATACTTACCTTCCAGCGACAATATCCATAAAGACTTCACAAGCCTGTTTCATCCCGGAAGCTTCTAGTCTGCCACTATGATCCAGTTAGGCAACTAGGAAGCTGAGAGCACAATTGCAGACTCCGGGGCTACTATACAGTCTATCGAAATAAATGCCCCATAAACTGTTTCCCAGCCTGATCAACAACTTCTGTTTTCACACAAAGTGATGTGCATCCATGAGTAGACTTGGCAGCCGAGGTAGCAGAAGAAGGATAATTGCAACCTCGTCATGCCGCTCCACACACACCTTCCAAGTCATGGGAAGCGCACCTGAAAACCCATTTGTGATCTCACGTTTTATACTTTGTTCTATTGTGTTGCGTTCTGTAGTAGTCCATGAGTGCAACAACTCATAACTTGGATGAGAGTTCAGCAAGGAGATATGGTCCTGGTTTACCCAATAGAGATGAGTCTCATGATTTATGCTGAGCGTAGATGAATCACACAATGGATGTTCAGGTTTTCTTTTTCTTCTTCTCCTTCCTCTTCCCATTTCCTTGTCCTTTGGTCTTCCTCTTGCTCTTCCCCTTCTTCTTCTCCTCCTCACCCTCTTCCACTTTCTTCTTCTATTCTCCTGTGGGGGAATGAATGTCAACCTTTATTTTTCACTTTGAGGTAGGACTTAGTTGAATCATTGTGGTGCACAAGCTGAGCTCGAATTTGCAGACTTCATGCCTCTCCCTTCCAGACCCTTGGCATTACAGGGGTATGCTTTAATAAATGGATTACTTAATTATATTTATATTTCATTTTAAATGTTTAAATTATTATTTTAATAGTATGAGTTTATTATATACAATGTGCAATGATCAAGTGAACACAGCATTTTAATTTCTAAAATTTTATAGAGCATGAATTTTTGATTAACGTAGTAATTGTATACTACAATAAATTCTGATATTTCAAAACATAAAAATATGTACTCATCATATAGAAGTAATTAATATTTCCCTTTCCTTATATCTACTTTTGTGGAGCCTCTGAACTTTTTCCCCCTACTTATTTATAAAACATAGAAGATATCACTATCATCTATATTTTCTTCACTGTTCTGCATTCACTAGGATTTATTATTTCTATGTTTGGTTACTCATATCCCAAGCTCCCATTGTTCTCTTTATCCCTTCCAGCCTTTAGAAATCATTATTATACATTCTGACAATTTTTTTTTTTTGAGGCAGATTGAACTCAGACTGATCTTGAGCTCCTGGGTTCAAGTCATCACCCTCTCTGTACTTCTGCAGTCCTGAACTAGAGTCCTGTGTCATCAAAAAAAAATTACCAGCCCAGTCCAAAAAAAGTAGCATCTATATGTGAGAGAGAATATGCAGGCTTTTTGGTTTTTCTGTGCCTGGCTTATTTCACTTAACATAAAGAATTTCTCTTTCATACATTTTGGTAGAAATCATAAATCATAGTTTTTATGACAATAATCCATTCTGTACGCAAATCACATTTTTTTATCCATTCATCATCTATTGATGGCTTGGTGTACCATCTTGCTTACTGTGACTGCTACCACAGCAAACATGAGCATGTGTGTGTCTCTTGACATGCTGATATAATCTCTTTGGAATATAGACTAGATCATATGGTGGATTCATTTTACCATTTTACTTCTTGTGGAACCTCCTTGCTGTTTGCTACAGTGGGCATACTAAGTTACACTCATACCAACTCTCAAAATCTTATGTTAACTACATCAAAAGTCTTTATCAAATGGAAAAGGATGTATGTATATAATACCCAATACTTCTGGATAGACTATTCTAGAAAATAAAAATAGTGCATTATTTTTTCTCATTTACACTCAGTCTGAGTCACTATGTTAACTGTTTTATAAACATTGAAAAATTTATAAATTAGAGAAGAAAATTATTTTAACTAGAGAAGTAACTGTGCTTCTTATGGATATTGTCCTTTGCCATATATTTAGTGAAAACTTTCCAATATTGTATCTAGTTACCATCTTTTATTGGTATATATTTCCTTCCAGTGTCCACGTCAATTTTCATAAATCACAGACTGTGACATCTCCTTCTCCATCTTCTTCCCCTTTTTCCTCTACCTCTTCTTTTCTGCCTCTTCTTTTCCTTCTCCTCTTCCACCTGCTCTGCTGCTTCTTCTCTCTGCTCAGTGCTGGAAACGGAACCCACTTCCATGTGCACGTTACGGAAGCGCTCTATGATTGAAATACGTCCATTATCATTTTTTCTTAAATTTTAACAAAGATTTGTCATGGGTGGTGGCACACTCCTGTAATTGCCTCACTTGGGAGGCTGAGGCAGGAGGATCACTGTGAGTTTGAGGCCAGCCTAGACTACAAAGTGAATTCAAGGCCAGGCCGAGCTGCATGGTGAAATCCCATTTCAAAAAGACAAAAAAGAAAACCAACACAAAACAAAAGAAGTTGGTACCATCAAAGAGATTTAACATCTATTTTCTTCATCCACTTAGCAAAAGATGTTCATAAAATGTGTTCACTAAAAAGTCCACTTTTGTAAATTTTAATTCTTATTTTAGATACGTCATTATTTAGGCCTACAAAAGTAGCAATTTATCCAGTGTGCAAAAAACAGTTCAAAAGACGGACTGTAAAGCACGATTTCCCTGTTGCTCTCATCTGAGAGGACCTCATATTACTGAGAGGACCTTCAACTTGGGAAATATCCAATGTTACAAAGAAACAGGGTCAGCAAGGTGATATTTACACTTCTGTTTTTCCACTTGACTTTTGAGACTATATACTTGGACAATACTAACAGTTTCTAATGAGAGATATTGCAATTCAGGAAGTTTATTATAAAGTATACAGTCTTTGCCTTCTTCAGTTAATGTTTAGAATTTCCCAGATATACTGAATGAGGAAAAAATATCAATGGTAGATGGCATTCAAATGTAAAATATGGCTTTATCTTTATAACGGCATTTACTGCAAAAATTGTACCATGAACTCCTCTAACGCCCAGGGTGAGCCAAAGCAAAGTCATTCTGATGTACCACATGAAAAATACTTTAAAAATTTGGCTAAATTGAATCATTTCAGATTGTCCACCACCTGTCATTGCTTATTTCTAAGCTAAAAACATCCATTACGTTGTATGTGAAACTTCTGCTATTGCAAATAAAACTTCTTTTCTAAATGGCTATGAGCCCCATTACCCATAGGGCAGTGGTTCCTGTGTTGAAAGCCAGTGAATTCATAAAAAGGATGATGACTCTGTTAATATTTGCATAAGTGGAGAAACGTGAATTGAGGATGAATGGTTTGTTAAGTAAGGATCAGCACAGCGGGTTCACTGCTGTCTTTATCTTTGTTTAACCTGGCTGTAAATCAAGTGAACAAATGGGAAAATAAAGGAATACTATTTAGTCACTGTATGAACTTCAGACAAGTATCTATCTCTGCCTTACTTTCTGAAAATAATGGATATATAAAAAGCCAACCTCATTTTGGAGGAGTCAACTTAAAGCAACACCTTCAATACTTTATTATCTACCAACGTTACCTCTTTGACTAACGAAGGTGAATCCGGCTTGCATCTGTTTCTTGGCTTCCTGTCTGACAGCAGAATTGTTGACGAGTCTTTGTTTTCGTACCAGATTTACCCAGCTAAGTGACTCAGTTCTGTTCCGATTTGACTTGCTCCAGATAGGTTTTTATATTTCTAGCCCCAGATTTCAAAATCAGTTTCTTGATATGGAAAATTTACTGGGGCTTATTTTACAATTTAGACTTTCAGTTCTCAATTAAAGAAAGCATGATTAACCCAAAATTTTCTAGCAATGCAAAATTAAAAGAAGATTCTCTTTCTTCTTTCAGTATCCCTCTTTCCAGAGGTTGTTACCATTAAGAGTTTAGTGTTCCTACTTGCACAACCATTTTGTTCCCCTGAGGGTATAGAAAACTAAGTAATAAGATATTAAACTTGCAAGTTTTATTATTTTGTAGTAGGAAAAACCCAGTTAAATGTGTTTATACAATTTTGTTATGTCTAAGTCAATTAGAAATAAATGAATTTTCTTAGGACTAGATACTGTGAATTGGTCAATACCCATAATTTCATGCTCTGGACCAATTCCCAAGGTTGTAGCATCCAGAAAAAGAGTATTCTTCAGAGTATAGTAAATCATCTGAGGACTCACTTAAATCTCTGCATGAGGTAGAAAATAAGACAATACTGACATTTTCATTTTAAAACACTAATCCCACTTACCATATGGATCAAAATAAATGAGCTGCTACATTTTGTCTTATTAATAACTGACATCCTTTCCAGAGAAAATTCTCAATGCATCTGCAAATCTTGTGTGCATGTGTGCATACCCCTACGTGCACACTTTGATAAAACCGAGGTCTTTCTTCTCAAGTTAGGATTTTGCAGAGCACAAGAAGCACCAAATTCTAACCAAAATACTTTCTGATCCAATCAGTTTTATTTTTTACTTTTTTTATTTTAAAAATAAAAAAAGAAACATTAACAAAGACACATACATTTACAAAGTAACACAAAAACAATACAAGCAATAATGAATTTCAGAAAAGGTGATAAGAAATTAACAATGGTTGTTCTATTACATGTTGATATCTTCAAAGTGGTTTTAGCAGCTGGTAATAAATCCTATCACATGTTATAGTGTCCTGTTCTACTTTCATTCCTGGCCTATCAAAATAAATAATAGAAAACAAAATAAAATATATAAGAAGGATATTATTGCTACTAAACTTTTCAGATCACTAATCATCTCTTGATTATGAGGTAGATAAATGAGCAGTTGAATTCCAGCAGAAGCAATGCAGTACTGCCTGGGTATTAGCTTGGTGCTCAGAGGGTGATTATGTCTAAGAAAGTTAAGGTACTGAAAGTGACATATTGACTTTCAGAAAAAAAACATTGAAAATTATTATCAAATCTTTTAAAAAATATCATTAGACTTCTTAATGAAGTAAATGTAGTAAGAAACTTTCCCAATAAACTATTTCTTAAATTCTGGACAAAATACTCATAAAACAAAATACTTCTAAAACACAAAAATGCATACATTTTCTGTGTTGAATTTTAAACCTTTTCAAATGCAGGCTAAACTTTAAAACAATTGCAACTAGCTTAATTATATCCTTTAACCTTTTCAAAGTCTGTCAGCATGAGAAACTCAAGAACCACCCAGATCATGGGATCTGAACACACTAAGATTTTATACCCGAAGTTCTAACTCAATACGCTGAATCTCTCCAACTTCTAAAGTACTTCTGTACTTCTGGAGATACACATCCAGTGAGCATTTGCACTTCTCTACGTGGAAGAATTGCTTTTATAATTCTTTGACCTGCTTATACTGAAGAAATGCATCATTCTTCTGAGCTCCATCTTCTAAGTAACGTATACATTTTAATTCCTCCCACTGAATTGGAATGGAGCACTTCCTTCCCACTGAACTGGAACGGAGCGCTCTCCTTGCTTCTCTCTGCCACATTTCCAGAAAACCATGGCCACTTCCTCTAAAACTCCTGCCATCACACTAGCTGTACTTACTCCCTTTCTGTACATGCTGCTCTACCTTTCCGGTTGCGATCCATTTTTAGGTATATGCCCTTATTTAAACTGTAAATTATCTAGTACTTCTTTCATTGCTTTATAGCTCCTTGGCAATATTCTCATTCTCTGTATATCAAATTGGCTAACTACTCCCAGTCTAAATCCACATATCTTAAACTTCAAGAAAAATAAAATTAAAAGTATTTAATGTTATAACCACAAACCACAAGGGCATCATAAAGCTCTTACATATATCATACTTCTTTATTCTACTTTTATACAATTATTTGATACTTCTTTTGCTCTATCCAGAAAACCCTCACATCCTCACTTGGATTGATTGTCTTTCTAATCTCACTGAGACAACTGAAACAATGTCAGTTGGGCACAACTTCCCCTACCATCTACTTGCGTGCTGTTTTCTGTCTTGTTGCAGTGGATGAGTGATTCTGCTTTCACATAAGTCCAGTCTCTCAGCTTGTGTTTCTGATGTGACAATTCAAGAACATAATCAGGAACACCATCATTCATCCCCCACTGCACAAGTTTTCTTGTCTACTGAATTTTACCCAGAAGAAACATCATTTACTTTGCCACTTTCTATAGAACATATTCATTCAAAACATGAAAACTCCTGTATATCAGTTGATACCATTATTGATGAGTTTATATTTAATGTTGCTGTATATTATATATATTCCTTATGAAGTTTTATTATTTAATTGATATGGAGTTCGTGGAATACAATTGATTTCAATATATTAATATTTGTCTTATAAACATTGGTAAAATTCTACTACCTCATAAATTTAGATTGTATTAATTTGTATAGATAACCAAATTATCTGCCCATTGTTACTTACTTATTTCTAATGTTTAGGATTTTATTCATAATTTCTATTTCAGTGATTTGGATCTTCAAAGATTGGTGGTAGAAATGATATTGTGGAAAATCTTGGTACTTCTGAATTGACGGAATGTTTTAAATATTGTCACATATTTCTGTTTTATTAAAATATATTTGAAATTTAGAAAATGAAAGCAAATTATATTAAAAGTGTTGTAAATATATAGAAATTATTTTTTTCTCTTTTGCATCTCTCAATCTTGATTACATGGCATGATATGCAAATTTTAAATAATTTCTGATAGGAAGAGATGAATTGAAATTTGTCATAGTATGACACATTTATAATGTTACATATTACTTTTTAACTTAGTAAGTTTTTCAATTGTATCTATAATTGTGAATAACCTTAATTTGGGATGTCATTTTCTATGTCTTTGTCTGTATTTATTACTATGATCCCATAAGTTTCAGAAAGTTGTTCATAGTTAGTCTTCCTTTTATTTATTCATTTTTCCTGAAAGCATGTGAAATTATTTAGAAATATTTTTCTTTTATTAAAAGTTTCACTAACAAGAATATCTATATTAACATAGTTGATGTTCATATACTTGTGTTTTGTATATTTACTTAAATTGTACTATTTTAAGATTTTGCCATTTAATGGAATAATTTGTAAGACTTAGATGAAAATCTATTTCATATGCTCTTTCATTTCTAATACTTTATTTTGTATTTTGCCTATTTTTTTGTCACTATTTTTGTTTGTTATGGTAACAAATTTGAGACATGTTACATATGCATATAACTCACACTTTCAAAGTATATAACTCAGTTATTCTTACTATAGCCGAAAAGGTATGCAAGCATAACCAGGGTAAGCTATTATACTTTTCTTTGTCCACTTATTAGCTGGTAGATATTTGAGTTGTTTTTAAGTTTGGGCTATTATAAACAATATTTCTATGAATATTCCTGTACAATTACATGTAAACATATTTTCATTTCTCTTGGGTACCTAACTGTAAAGGAAAACTATAGAAATTTTAAAACTTTTAAGCATGGGCATAGTGGCACACTTCTGTAATCCCAGCATTCAGGAGGCTGAGGCAGGAGGATGGTTGTGAGTTCAGTGCCAGCCTAGGCTAAAAAGTAAGCTCAAGATCAGCCTGAACTGCATAGTGAGACCCTGTCTCAAAAAATAGGACAGAAATCTCCTTTTAAGTCCAAGTACACTATCTCCATTTTGATTCATATTTATTTTTATTCATTTTTCTGAGAGCATCTAGTCAGCATGGCAAATAAGGACAAATATTAGTGTAAGGATGGAAAACTATAATTAACTTACATAAGGTTACATTTTAAATCAAAGTCATAAAAATATTTCAAGAATGTGACAAGTTCAGTACTGATAAAATTATTAGTATTAAATAAAATCAAATTATTTATATACATAAATGCAAATATATAATGTGGCTGAAACAAGTATAATGTTTGCCTAAAGTAGGCAACTCAGATCACACATACAGGGGATTCTTTAGGGATGTACGCACAAGAGAACAAATATCACACAAAATAATAAACAAAAAATACTTAAAAGGAAATTTAGGAAGTTATTTACCTCTCTTGTCTGTGTTAAAAAGAGGCACACAGAGTACTGACAAAACTTCAGAGTATTCTATTTATTAATCTGAGTAGTGAAGACAGTAAAACAGATATTTTACATTTCTGCAATATGCAAAAATCCCACATTTTAGTATGCATATTTCATTACTTAAAGCATGCAGAACAAAATAGAACTGAGTGAAAAAAACCCTAAAGAAGATGTGATCTAACAGATACTGAAATTTATTATATATTTATTGAAATAAATATAATGTGGCTGTGGAGGATAACAGAATGAAGTCAAGTAATACACTTTCATAGGAATAAAAAGCTTAAAATGGCAGATGTTATATTTGATATTATTATTGAAAGAAGAGATCGCTTCATAAATGACACAAGAACGTTGCATTATGCATATGTAAATAAAATAAGAATATGTAAAAATAGGAGAAAAAGTGGTAAATTGAATAGATTGAAACAAAATACGTTGTACATCAGAAGACTGTAAAGTGAGTGAGACTACAAACTGTACATTTGGAGAAGATATCGTCACACAAATGACTGATGACGCAGTACTACTTATACAGCCTATATAAGCCTTTATATGCAGTGATAATAAAATATACTATGGAAGGTATATATTAATGGAAACTGATAACAGAAAAAAATCTAGTAAAACCATGTTAGATATTAGTTTCTTCTTATATTGAAAATTTTAGATATTGAAAATCCTTAACCTGAAACTCTAGCAATACGACCTGGAGAAATTATTGAGAATTAGCACTAAGCATGAAGTATAACCTGTGCTTAATATTCTTTTAACAATATAAGCCTCAATGACACAAATTTAAAAACTAGAACAATCACAGTGATGTTTAAAGAATAATAAATTGTAGAGTAGTCATGCAATAGAATTGCTTAATATTTTGGCAAAGATTATCAGCATATGGTGCAAAAATCACATTAAAAATAGTTTTAGCTTCTTGTGGCAGGTATAATAAATTACTACATACTTGGTAATTTATACATATTATTACTATATAATGTACAATATATTATTTATTATATGTTGTTATTTTTATTATATAATTCTGGAAAAGCGTGAATTAAGTCTTTCTGGGCTAAAACCCTCATGTCTGTAGGGCATCACTCTTTTTAAGAGGCAGCCCATTTTCTTATCCTTCCTAGCTTGTAGAGGATGCCACACGGCTTGACCCATCATCCCCTTCCATCTTCCAAGCCATCATTAACGTGGCCCAAGCCTTGCTTCCATCAGTCTATCTCATTTTCCAACTCCACCTCTTTTACTAATGAAAACGTTTATGCTGTCCACCACCTCATGCCGGATAATCTTCAAATCTCACAAATCTTAATTCAGTCTTACCTGCAAATTGTTAGATATACTTTCAGATTCACTAAGTTATAAGCTGTGGCCTTGTGCCTAGCAATCTCTGTTTACTAGCATTCCTGTCAGTTGAGTTTGCAAAACATTACTTTATATAAACAGGTAAATATTAGGGGTATCAATTTTATTCACCTAGATCCCTGTCTCAGTAGTGAATTACATGCATCCTTTCCCTGTTCCCCACCATATGACATACGGCAGCTAGAAATGTTTGTGAAAACTTCTATTAGATGGAGTCCTTTTGTATGGCTTCATACTGCCACTATTAATGCAAGCCCATTATTTTTTTTAGAATCTTTTTTTTAACTTTATTTTAAAGAGAGTAATACATGAGAAACAAACAAAAAGAACAATAGTAGTATACCAGTATCACAAACATAAACAAACCAAAGCAAGAGCATTTAAAGTGATACAGGGTTTCAAGACAAAATAATACAAATTAACAGTGGTTGCTGTATTACATATTACTATCCTCAAGTACATTGCTCAGATATACAATGGAATTACCATGGTGAATTCCTACCATCTTGCCTAGTGAAACTCTGTATTATCTCTAATGTTTTATCTAATAATTACTTTCTTATTCTCTTTAATGGTTTGAACAATTTTCCATTCTTACATCTGGTAATCTGAGCAAAGCCCATTATATTTGTAGGACTTTGCTCAGTCTAGCTTCCTGTCTCATCCTGTGTCTCTCTTGCTGCTTTTATGAACTTATATTCTGCTTTGGTATGATTCTGTCAAATGTTGATCTCTTGGAATTCAATTATTTTATAAGCCAAAGTCATAATCCACCCTTCACATTTTCCTTTTACTTCTGTCCAAGTCTTGTTTTTCTAACTTTATCTTTTACTTCTATGTCAGCTTGTATTTATTCCTGTCCCTAAAATTCTATGATTGTACTTTGGAAGATAGTCACTATGTCCAGCCCATATTTGATGGAATAATTACATACTGCCTCTTAGAAAAGTATCTATGTAAATTGTGTGGAATTGTGTTAGAGGGCTCTTTATTCCCTATTGTTCATAATTATATTAATTATTTTATTCATATCATTATAGACTCACTGACATACATTTTATGGTTTGGGTTATAATGCAATACTTCTATATTGTTTTGCTTAAATTATACATCTTCAGGCATCAGGACATTTTTGCACATGAAACCTGTGTTTCTTTGACATGGTTTGTATCAGTATTTGTTTGCATGCTTTCAGCTTCAAGTGTGTGTGATATTTTTCAGAGAGAGATTGAGAGCTTTCTTAATTTGTGGTACTATAAGATGCTGTATATCTTGTGCTAACCCCAATCACAGTCTGAAATGAGCCCTTTGCCTAAAGAGGCTTCATTTGCCCATAGAAAACAAGATCTGAGTGCTTAAAGTGCTCAGTGCTACTTGGAACCACTATTTCTAGACTTTCTCAGCATAAGGGAATATGTAGGCACATATGAATCTGTGTATAGTTATATATCTGTAATCATCATTGTATGTTATCACATGTATCTGAACTAGGCCAACATGAGGTCACTGTGACGTCTTCAATATTGATGCATTTTAGCATTCGCCTCTACTATGTGTAACCTCCCACTCCCACAGTGATGAAGTTAGTTCCAATTATCTACCATTCATTTATTTAATTCCAGAATGAATGTAAAGGGGTTTAAATATTGCTAACATGTACCCTGTGGGGCTCAATTTTACCACCTATAGTACAGTGACTATGCACAGTTGCTCTGTCTTTAGTCTCAAAGATTTCTCTCATTTCCAAAATTACTTCGATTCTTAGGCCAATATGGATTGTTCTTCTCCCATTTGAGCAACTTACATCAGGAGTTGTTTGTTTAAATAATAGAATGATATTTCAAAGCCAGTCTCCATTTTCTCTCTCCCATGAGCTGAAGAATTAGTAACAAACATGGGGCTGGGGATTTAGCTCAGCGGCCAAAGCGCCTGCCTGGCAAGCGCAAGGTCGTGAGTTCGTTTCCCAGTACCGGAGAAAAACCAAAAAAAAAAAAAAAAAAGAATTAGTAACAAACAAGTTTATATTCAATGATGTCATTTATTTTATTGTTGTACAGTTGTTAGCTTTTGGTTAGAAGCCATAGAGCTAGTCATACTGGCTCTCTAAAATCACGAATGAGGATACAAGCCTCTGTGTTTCAAAGGGAAACTATCAAGATAGGTCTCTTAAGTATTCTCATAGTGATGAATATAAGAAGATATCTTCACCCAAGAGGTTTGAAAACAGTAGATGATTTCTTTTCTAAGCAATTTATGTAAGGTCAGATACCACTGACTTCCCACTAAAATCACATGAAGCTATATAGCTAATGGACAGTAATTCTTTGATCATAGGGTTAAAAACTTTTGTTTGTAATATAAATAAATAATATATATACCAGTGTTTAATATTACTAATTTAGATTTTGTTTTTACCTTCCATTTACGTGATACAAGAGATTTATACTCAGAAGCTTGATGTAGTAACCCATAACTCTATCTCAATCAACTTTTATACTCAATATAATAATCGCACAAATGTTTATATAAAAAAAGCTAATAATCATTGTATTTTATATTATTTTAAAATGGCAGATGTTTGGAGTGTAAAGTGAAAAATGTATCAATAAATTTCTCATTATTGTACTTAGAATCACATTCTAAATATTGTCAATCATCCATATCTGCATAAATAGATAATATTTTTATCTTCTTGAGAATTTTACTTGGGTTATAAAATTATGCATGCAAACCTCTTCCCACTGTCTGAATTTGGACACTAATTAAATAGAAATAGCACAATTTGAAGATATACAGAGAACTTTTAGAAAGTGCAGAGGTAGGTAAAATAGTATAATTGTATGCTGTTTTTCAAATTATTAACAAATCTCACCTTTCCTACAAAACACAATTTTTAGTGACACCTTTAACTACTTAGTATTCTGACTGGTGGTGCAGTATAAGGATACACTGAACAAAAACACATCTCAGCATATATATATGAAAACAACAGGCAAATTGTAAGGCACTTAATAGAAAGAACCTATAAAGCTTTGATAGCATCTTTTAGTTCCATGCTTAAGCAGACCTTACCATTATTTTCCTTGGAATAGGAAAATGGTACATCCTTTATTTCCCGCATATTTGCATATCTCTCTTACTTACAGAGGTAAGAAAGGCAAAGAACAAAATGTTTGTGGCATGATTCTGAGAACATCATTAATTTTTAGTGAATGAAATTTTTATAATTGCCTTCAAGCAATGCCATGTTCTATGCCAAGTTGATGATAAGTGCACAATAATTTTAAAATGCATATATGTATAAGGAAGCTTAAATTCTCATAGAAATCTGTTTAGACTTAGATTACAAAGCATATCTATCTGTTTAATCTTTCAGTGGCTACTCTGTTATATCTGTGAAATATAAGATCATTAAAATAGTAATTACAAGCTGCGAGGCATAAATGTATCATCTGTATGAGTCAGGAGCAGTATCACACGCTGCGTATCCCAGTACACGATTGTAATTTGTTTAGCCTTTTCCTTAAACAGCTCACTGGCACCTACCACATGCAGATTTTAGTTTAGGTGCACTAATTGTCTGATCCATCATATTGAAATGCAGAGGACATCAAAGTGATGGTAATTGTGTAAAATAATCATTAGAGTTCGTGTTTTGACAAGCATACCTTTTTCATCATTATTAATATCTATTTACTTCATGGGTTTATTTTTCTTTGCTAGAAGACATGTTAATGTTATTCAAGGAGGTAACTAAAACATTGGTCCAAGCTTTTTTTCAAAAATTTAAATTCAGGACTGTTCATGTACCTTTGTAGATTTACTGTGATTTTTTTGCAGAATATGAAGACAATATTAAAGATTTTTGTTTTTGTTTTTGTTTCTGTCTGTCTTTTTGAGACAGGGTCTCACTATGCAGTTCAGGCTGGCCTTGAGCTCACTTTGTAGCCTAGGCTGGTCTCGAACTTGCAACAATCCTCTTGCCTCAGGCTCCCAAATGATGGGGGGTACAGGTATGCCCCACAAGATTAGGCATTTTTATCTGTGATTCTCAATTTAAATCTGCATGAAGTGTATTTTGTTTGTTTGTTTGTTTTCAGGCTGTTACACTGACATTCTACACGGACAACTCCTTAAGAAGCAACTCTGAAAGATCTTGTTAAAAGCAAGAACATATATGCAAGATAAAATGATGAAAATCATAGAATACAGATTAAATTCTGTGAATCCATTGCATAAGAAATGAACAGTTCATTATTGGAAAATTTTTGCTGAGAATCTAATTGTATGCAGGAAATACTGAAACATTTTAAATTTTATATGGTAAATCAAATAATTTGACTCTATCATATACCAGTAGTTTTTAAAATTAATCACAGCCAAATGATCAATTATAAAGCCAGTAGAAAAAATATAACCCTGGTGTGAGAATTTTTTCTTATTTCATCAGACAGTTTTTCAAATAAATAAGGGCTTACAAACTAGATATTGGTAAATCGCTTATCTCTAAAACTAAGATGCACAGATACATAAAAACTCCTTCTTAAGACATAGAATTATCAAACAGGAGAGAAAAAATGATCAAAAACTCAAACTGATTAATTCTGCATTCCTATCACATATTTCATATTCATCAGACTAAAACACAAAGATAAAGTGAGAAAGTTCCAAAGTTATAGGTGGAGAGATTTTTGAATTAATCTTATGCTATGCTTTTCTGTGGTTTAAAGAGGAATAAATTTAACCTGGACTAGACACGAATATTTTGTTTATTTTTATCTAGTCAAAAAGTATCAAGAGCCTGAAAAATGTCCAATGCGTCATGAGCCATTAATCTTCAGATTCAAATCTGAAAGCTGATGTGCATAGTGAATGCAAAGAAATTCATTTACACAATGCCATGTAGGTATTTCAGACCAGATTTTAACCCCTTACAACACAGAAATTAGATGTATCTAAGAAAGTTACTTTATCTCATCAGAGGAAAATAGAATTATATCACCTTTTAATCATTGCAGTGATATATATTTTCTCTAAGACTTAGTTTACCTGATGAATGGAGAAGTAAAATGTTTTCATATCTGGATATCAAGAAGATCAAATGAAAAATGAGTTTGTGAATATGCTTGATAAAATATTAAAAGAAGCATTATTGAGCATTCCTTTACTACATTTAACAGTAAAAGTAGGAAACTAGGTTAAAGTCAATGAAAATGAGCATAATTTTCAGGAGGATAAAGAAATGTTGCCAAAGGTTTCCCTAGATGAATTCTGTATGGTTGTCTTGGGGGCACAAGACCTAAAATATTTCCACATTGCTCCTAAAAGAGAACAGAATTAGTGCTCTCTTTTTCTACTTTTCTAAATATTCTTAAACTGGTTACTGGATAGAAATATTGAGCACCACAGTACACAACAGAATGATTGCTGTTGATATAATATGCCAGCTTTACCATATAGTTTCTACATTTTGTGCCCCCCAAATTCACTGTGTTTTGTGTGGGGTGCACAGTTGTGTATGAAGCATATTCCTATGCACTGGCTCTTTCCATTAATAATTCTCCCTCTCCAGCTAAATTGATTCCCTTCAGGCTTCTAGTAGATAAAGAAATGCTTTTTTTATATATTAATAAGCCTTTAAAAAACAATGAATGTGTCTTAAGTTGGCCACATTTTCACCAAGATTAATTTGATTGCTATTTCAAAAATCAGTCAAAATATTTCTCCCTGGTGAAATTTAGAATTCGCATCTTTTAATTCTGAACCAAAAATCAATAATAATAAGAATGACATCCTGACAACTGCCAAAGGAGCCTTCAGTTAGCAAGTAATAACTTAATTTCTGTATAGCTCGGGGGGTATGAGGGTTGCAGAGGGAGTGTGAGAAGTTCGTTATTATCCATCAGAAGAAAGGGGGCATGCTAAGAAGAAAGCAGCATTTTTCCTACTGGGATTTCTCTTGGACTACATGATTTGCATGAAGGGCGCCACATCAAACACAGTGGGTGCCCTTTTTCAAATATTAATGTGAAGCTTGTTTTAAGTTCTCTCTTGACTTTGTGCCACCTTGTATCAAAGAAACTTAAAAGTAGGACTTGGGGGTGGGGAGAACTTTTCCAACTGTTTTAACACTTAGCAGAATTCTTTCTTCATTTGATCAGTGTGCTTCAAATTTGTAATAACTTGATATATATGCAGATTTCTCTGGGATGCCTATTTTTATAATGATCAGTCTTTTATGTTTTGTTTCTATGTGGAGAAGTAAAGTAGTCTACCCAAAAGGACTTAAGAGATAAATAAGTAAATGACACAAGAAAGCAAGAAATATAGATATTGATAGCTCCTTAAATTTGTGGTGGAAGGAGGATTGCTAGTTGCAGTTATTTTAAATGAAAATTCTCAGCTGCTTAAGTAGAGGCTTTTAATCGCTTTCCTACTGAAATGATTAAAACAAATCAAATTTGAGGACTGGTATGGAGATGAATCTGTGTCATTCCAGATATACAAAAAATACAGTTCGGGTCATAGAATGAGATGGTTAAATCGATCCACTGTGAGTAAACCTGGATTTGTCTCTGTCTGTCTATGTGGGTCAAACAGTAATTTGATCTTGTTATTGCCTGTTAAATAATTTAGTGCTGCAGCAGGACAGTGCACGTTCCAACATGTTTTTGGTTATTAATTTCAAACGGTAAAATTTGAAATATTTGTAGCCTGATGTCAATTTACTCAAACTTCTTAAAAAACAAGATTGATGTAAATTTGAAGTGGTGAAAGTACACCTTAAAACTTATAAACCAAATATTGCAACTGTTATCTCTATAAGACGATTTTAGGATACATTTCTATTGAATAATAGTGATCAATAGGTTTTCAGTTGTATATTTTTTGTTCCCTATTAGGTGTTATCCTTTCTATTTGATTTGGTTTTTTTCTTTCACCCTCCTCCAAACCATGTCACATTAGCCAAAGAAAATCAGCATATCTGCCTTACTGTAAGTAGACTTATTGCTTTAATATGCAACATATTGTTAGAAAAAAAAAGTTGATAAAGTTGATTTGTTTTTATTCAATAATAGGTAATCACTCTAGGAATTCATATGGTGACCTCCAGTACTAAGGTTCTTGACTGTATTTAGTAATATATTAGACTATGTCAGAACATGTTATAGGGTGCTTTATAAAATAAAACTGTGTGCTATAGACTTAGTCATGGTCTTGAAAATTCATGCCATGGATCCCTATCCCCCAGTGTGACAGTATTTGTAATTGGAGCCTTTGGGAGGTAATTAGGGTTAGATGAGTGTGTAAGGGTATGAGCCTCATGAAAACATTAACAAATTTATTAAGAGACACTAGAACGATTTCTGTCTCCCCTTTCTTTTGCTCTGTGAGGACATGCAATAAGTCTTTCATCTGCAAGCAAGGAAGAGAGTTCATCACCTTGCACTTTCAGCCTCCAGAAATTCATGTCATTTATAACAGCATCTCACATTGACTAATATTGTGTTTGAAGGTCTACCAAAACATATCAAAAATATATTACATAGTAAACGGTTTTTCATCTTCACATGCATTGTTGCCATTCAATATTCACGATGTTGTAGAAATAAAGCATGAATTTAAAATATTAGACTATTATGTGTGTTTTTTTCTCAGGTGAATTATAAGAACAGGCTTTTAAAATGTCTATAATCATAGGCTTACATGCCTTCTCATATTATTTATATGAATTTATAATATACCTCCCTTGTGTTTATATTTAGCTATGTAACTTATAATAAATGTAGTACAAAAACAAATACATATTCTCTTTTAAAAAGTTGTACAGATTTATAAATTTCTGCATTACATGAGGTTTTCATTGAAATATATTGTGTCTATGATGACTTTATGTAAAAAGTATTACAAGGCAACTAAAGTATGTTCACTAGCTTGCAGAGAATTATAAACATGCCTATGAACATACTGCCACACTTAAGAAATTTAACATTGCTAACACTTTGTACTTA
Organism: Chinchilla lanigera; assembly: GCF_000276665.1. Taxonomy (NCBI): domain Eukaryota; kingdom Metazoa; phylum Chordata; class Mammalia; order Rodentia; family Chinchillidae; genus Chinchilla; species Chinchilla lanigera. Next base: position 21,094,675 of record NW_004955411.1, read on the forward strand.
ACCATTTACTTCTGTGCCATCTCTCTTACATCCACAGAGTCTGTCTTGATTTTTATCTTCATTCCCTTGTTTTAAAAAATGAAACACTGGGGCTACATATATAGCTGTAATTACATGTTAAATATGAGTGAGTCCTTAGATCCAATCCTTACTATAAAAAATAAGAACATTAACATAGAAGTCATTGGAACCAAACTAGGTAATGTTAGTCTGTACTTTTTTCTGATAAAAGTCTTGGACTAGTTGCTTTAATTGGTAGCAGTCAGAGGATACCCAAACCATGGGAAATGTGCTGCTTTTGCTGATTCAAATATCACAGTTACAGAACAATTGACCCTGAGAATAAAGCTTAAAAATGCCTTCCACACACCGGGAACAAAATAATGTTCATGGACTCTCCATAATTTTGCTTGATTAGCAAGTAAAATATATGACTTCCAGCTTTGAATTTTGCATTAATTACAAATAAAATTGAATGTAAGTATGCTCCACATGATATGTGAATATGCCTATAGTAAAAATATATTCTTAGAGTTCACTTAAATTTAAACTTAATGAAAAGTCCTGTGTTTTACATGGCTTGCCTGCAGTCTAGTTGAGACCTGTATTGAAATCTTCTGGAGTATATATTCAGAAGTGTATTTCAATAAAAACTGCCAGACTGGTTTCCATAATTGATAAATGAGTTTATTCTCCCACTTCAATATGCAAACACTCTTCCCTGCATGCTTTCACAGATTATCAATGATTTTCAAATACTTCCTCACTTTTATCATACTTTTCAATTTTTTTCAATTTCAAATATTTACATCTTCCCCTTGTAGGTATCTTCCTGAAAAGGTTAAAGATATCAAGTTACAGTAATATGTACATATGCATGTTTATAGAAGCAAAATTCACAATAGATAATTCTTGCAAGCACACACACACTGATATGTATGCATATATATATCTATAAAGTGAATGGATAAAGAAAATGTGGTATTCATACAAAATGAAGTACTACTCTGCAATAAAGAAGGATAAACTTGAATTATTTATAGGTAAGTGGGTGCACCTTGAGACTGTATTGTAAGTGAAATAAATTAGACACATGTTGTAGTCCAGTTTCGCATGGGAAACAATTTAAGGCAGACACATAATTTGTAAGATTATTTTATAATATTCACCAAAAGAGTGAAATGCAAAGGAGTGTGGGAGATCTGTCAACACTAGAAATCCAAAGAATCTAGCTGAGGGTCTGGATCCCATGGCAATGCCCTTCACAAGTCCAGATGTAGACCCAGAGCCCACAGAAATATCCTCCATGAGTCTAACTGGAGGTCTGGAGCCCATGACAATGTCTCATGCAAGTCTGTATCGAGAATCTGCACTGGGAAGGCCCAAAGGTCAGTGGTGAAAACTAGAATGTCTGCCCCAGTGGGATGAAGGATCTGTACCAGCAGGCTGAAGCATCTGCACTGGAGCTAAAAGCGATGCTCAAAATAAGGACCAGAACTCCCCAAAGAGAATCACAGCCATCCTCAGCAACAGTGAGGTCCTGAGCTCCTCCGATGTTGAGAACAGCTTAGTTCATATTAGGAAAGCCAGCAAGACAAACTTCTCTAGCAGGATCAACACAACACAATCTTCACTTCCAGAACAAGAGTGGGATGCTCAAAGTAAGAACCGGAGCTCCCCCAAAGTGAACTGCACCACCTTCAGCAGCAATGAGGTCTGAAGCTCCTCTGACAATGAGAACAGCTGAGTTCATATCAGGAAAACCATCGCCATGTTTGTCCAGGAGAATCAACAGCACACCATCTTCCCCTCTGGTTCTCCTTTTATGCTATTGGCAACCATCCTCAGGTGGGCCTTCCATGCCCAGAACCACGCTGATTCAGTTCAGCTGGGTGCCACAAGCTGACCACCAGTTCCCAACACTCAAACTTAAACCATCCAACATTGCATGTGTTGTCATATATGAGAAACCAAAAATATATAAAGAGCAAAATAATAATAGGTATTAGGAAGTGGGAAAATAGATCTTTTTTTTCAAATGGGAAATGAAGCAAGAGGTGGGGGTAGAGAGACAGAGGGGAAAGAAGGGAAGGAAATAATAAATGAGTAATACATCTCACAAGAAGATATAAATTGAGCTTTTTGATAAGAAAGTGCTTTTAATTATAAAAAATTGATTATATTTTTAAAATTTGTGTTAAAAATAGAAAAAAAAATCTTCACAGAGTTTGGCTATTTTCCTAAATGTCTTTTGATGTAATTACTTTTATTTTGATAAAGGAATTTGGAAACTTCAAGAACTTCTTATATTGTGTAGCCATTTTACTTGTCAATGTTTTACAATTTATAAATATATAAGTCCTTAAATCCTAGGACTGATATATTTAATGAAAGCATGCAATTAATTTTTATGGATAAAAAAATCTAATTTTTTAGCTTAGGTAAAAATTTTTAGGTTGGTAAAAATGTCTAGTTTCACTTTCATGTACATCCAAAGAGGCTAGAAAAAATATTAGATGATCGTTATTTTCCAGTTATTCTAAAAATGTCTTCTTCATACTTATCATAAAGGTTAACTTATTTTCTGTTCCTTTGTCTATATACAAAAACAGGTATCCTAATGTTAAAAGTATTCATTACATTTTCATAATCAATGATGCTACTAAATGGAAAGTCTTCAAAATTGTGTATTTCTTCAGGATTAATTAGATATATTTTCAGTACTTACACTTCATATTGTCTAGGAATTATATGTTTTAAGAACTTAAATTGTTTTGTAAAACTTCAGCTGATTGTGAATTTAATTTTGAGTTAACACAAAATTTTTACAATTTCTATCTTTTTATCAAAGGTGATTTATAAAATTTTGTGACTTTCAATACATTTTAAATTCCTTTGCAAAGATCTTTCATTTATTAGTATTATTTTTGCAGTTGATAAGAAAATATTTTATATTTCATTACACTTTCTTTTATTTTTACCTGAAATATGTAAAGAAATTTTATGTCTCTGTATTGGTATCATTGCTCTAACTTACTAAACACATGCACCTATTTTCCTAATTATTGTCTTGAACATTTATTACAAACCACTATCATATGAAATGATAATTGACTTTTTTTATTTGTCCTTATACATTGCAGTAATTTTTGAATTGCTTTACTTAGTGAATTTGACAAGGTCCTCTACCATTATGTTCACTCAAATTACTGACAGCTGTCATGCGCATCTTATTTCTGATTTCAGCGAGAATGTTTTTCTTGATATATAATTACAAGTGATACAGAATGTATAGATATTATAGATAAGATTTATCAGATTGATAAAATTCCTTTCTTCCCAAGAGCTATGAAATCATGAATAATTATTTAATACGCCAACTAGTTTTATGTGACTACTAAAGTGATTGTGTATACATGCGCAGTCAGATAACATTGGATTTATATGCACTAAGTATATTGTCAAGATTTTTGAGGATCCTAAGATTTTAACCTGCCTGCTTGTTAATGATTCAGAGATGATATCAACAGACATGATATTTTTGGATCAAATGTCTTTATTTCTTACAGTAGAGCATGTATTATGAGCATCAGTATATGCTCCCAAGACCTGCAGAGTAATATAAAAGTTTCACGTGAATGTGAAAGATGCACTGGTGTGTGTCAATTTACAACACAGAGTGAAGATGCAGAATGAGGATCCTTTTTAATAAATCAGAGCAAGTAGTAAACAAGTCTCCTAAATCCATGGAGTGAGTATTTCCATGGTAGTCATTCTATAGTTCCTTGGCCTTCTTACTTGCCTCTGTGTCCTAGTACAAAAATTCCTCATTGTCAGTAATTAAAACTGTTGTGTAATGCTAATTTCAGCAACAATATACAGAGACATTAGGAAAATATAGTGAATATTCTCTCTCTCTCTGCATATATATATATGAACTATAAGTGATATTTATGTATTTTAGAAATGAGTTATTCAGATCTTTGCATCAATGCTAATCTATGAATTAGAACCTAATTTCCTCTTTTAATATTTTTTTTTATGTAGTGTAGGTATCAAAATGAAATGAGCCACTTAGCCTTCTAAATTGAATGGGTTCTATTTTCCCCATTTGTAACTCATAATTTTTTTCTTGAGAAAAGTTGTTTTATTGCTAATTAAAGTTCTACATGCTATTTTCTTCTTCTTCTTCTAATAAATTTTCTTCTTTTTCTTCTAGTAAATTTTTCTAGTAAAATTCATCTAGTAAATTTAGTTTTGAGATAGATAAATTATAAATAGTTTGTTTAGAAATTTGACCCTGCATTTTGTTTAATAATATCATTCTGAAAGGATAATATATACGCATATGTATGGAAAACTGAATTTGTGACATGGCTAAAATTTTACAAATTTATAACTTTTTGATGGATTGATTCTTCTAAGCAAAGTCTCCATTTATTATCTTCCTTGTTTAGAGAATCATGTTCTTTCATCTGGATTAGACAAGAAAGCTATATACTTGAGTTATATGAAGATTACTTTTACTAAAACATGGGAAGAATTTTGTTTTAGCTTTGAGGATTCAGTACTCCTTAATAATCTAGAATGTGTTCTCTTTTGAAGAGGAGGCTGTATGGATACTGTCTTCCTGACATTACAGCAATGCATTTGAACATCTTCCAGCTGTGCAACTCCTTGAACTTCCTGTAAAATTCAACACATGGTTAGCCAGAAACAGTGAAAGGCAAAATTAAAAAGCAAATAAAATAAAATACAAAGTTTATGTTCATTTAATTCTTCTGCAGATAAAAACAGAAAAAAATTACTAACACTCCAATGTAATGTAGAATGGTCTACAATATCCAGACTCTTTTTATGTAGATATTTATAAAATTAAGTGCAAAAGCACACAGAGATAAGAAAACCCATGAGATTATTAAATTTCTCTAGGTGTCTAGATATTTTTCTTTAGATACACACTAAAGCATTTTACAAATTATCAACATTCATAGAATTCCACTCCACATAAGATTTACACTTTGCCATGATGTTTGCTGTATGAAGTAAGTACCTGAGGATGCACTGTCATTTTCCATGATTTTAACAACACACATGTCCATAAACACACATACCTACGTGTGCACACAAACGCACTTCTTGGACAGAAAAGAATATTATTGGGTGTTCAAAAATCATGCACAGCTTGAAAATTATCACAACAATAAACAGATCCCCTGACATACAATTGGGCATCACAAAACACAGTAATTTTATGCTAGGTGCTTGTGGCTTTCACAGAATCTTTAAGGATAGAACTGGTCAAATGTACCTCTCTAGCCATATAGCTAGGTTTGCAAAGGCTGTATAAAATTTTTTTCTGACCACCTTCCCCAAAGATCATTTGCTTGCACATCTCAACATCATTCTGCCTACAATGCAGAGAAAGCAATGACATCAGGCCTTGTTAGCCTATCACAGATACAATGGAAAGTAAATGGAATGGAAGTGGCCATGAAGTCATCATTTCATCTGAAATGTGTTCCATGGAAGCTGAAATGTGTTCCATCAGAGAAAACATAATCCCAGTTAGGCCTAGATCGGCCTCAAAATGCCTTTCTCCTCTGAGCTACCACCGAGCACTAAAATCTTGTTTCATAATGCTACTTCTCCTGCATATGTTTCAAAAGTGCGCTTTTATATTTCTGACTATATTGTCTCTTCAAAAGATACTATTTTATAAATTGTTTCTGATTTTGTGTCCAAGAAAGAGTTTTATATTATACTTTCTTCCAAATTTGTTGAAAATTGGGGTATTTTTATATTTACAATGTGGTCCAATTTTAAAATAGTTCATATATGCTAGTAAAGAGTATGCAGTCCCTAGCTACTGTATGTACTATGGTAATAACCTCTGTGTAGTCATCAGAACAGACTACTACAATCTACTATACTTTTTACCTTCCTAATCTTTAACTACTATAAGATGCTAACTGACAAACACATCAGTTTCTCTTCAATGGTGTCTCAAATTTTACACATGTATTTGAAACTTATATAGTATAACTATATGCATTTATCTTTTTTATATAATATAAAAAATGCATATAGTATAATTATATGCATTTATCTTTGTTATTTTTATATATCATATTAAAACATATTGTGTTCATTTTCTTCATTTTTAAGTTTTTTGCATAATAGGAACGAAAGAGGAAATGGAATTTTTAAAATTTTAGAAGAGAGAGATTGCCATCTCTCTTTATGTAATACTACACTGTATTTGACTTGAAATTTTTCTTATTCTGGTTTTGACTTTCTGTAATTGAGACCACTAAATTTACTGCCATGTGATATTACATTTTTTTCATTTTAAAACAATTCTTTTTAGAGCTAGCTCTGGATAAATAAAAACATTTTTATTTGAGTCACTGACTTATGAGCTATACTAGGGTCTTGAAATTTACCTATCCAAGAGTATAAACCATCCATAATATTAAGAAACTTATGTTCTAATAGAGCATTATATGACAAAAGCAGACAAATTTGAAATTATGAAACACTAAAGGATTTTGAATGGAATATATGAGAAATGACAAAAATAAGGGAATGTAAGAAAGAAAGGCACTTAGTGCTTTTACTGTTTAATGAAAAATATTCAGAAAAGACTCCTTTAAAAGGTCACACTTTGCAGATGCCAGTGGGAAAGAACCGAATAGGCCATTGAATTATCTGGAAAATAAATTAGCTATGGAACACTAAGTACAGAGGACTGAAGATGGGGAACATTTGGTGACTTTCAAGAGCAGCAGGAAGCCAGGCATGGTTTCTGCCAGCTATCAGAGGAGGTCGTTGTTTTGGCCAAGGATTTCCAGACCAGAATTGGTAACAGTGAGACCTTCTTTAAAAAAAAAAAAAAATCAAGGATCATCAGAGAGGTCAGCACAGCTGAGGTAAAATAATGAAGTGAATATGATCTTAGTGGTTCGAACATGAATTCAGGGGCAGTCCAGGGTCAGGTCCTGAGGTTGCTCATGACATTGTGAGAGAAAAAAGGAAGAGGAAGAGGTGGTGGTGGTTCTGCTTTCAATATAAATGTTTAGTTACCCTTGCTTTAGTAGTTCCATAAGACTACTATTTCACACAGTTCAAGAGGTCAGAGTCTTAAATTAAGGTGGCAGCAGGTTTGTTTGTTTCAGACGCTCAGAGAGAAAAACCATCCCATGCCTTTCTTCTGTCTTCTACTGGTGCCTCGAAATCCTTTGTGTTTTATGGCTTCTCCAGCAACTGATGGGACCATGAGGTCCTCTGATTGTGGTAGGATTACTCTAATCTCTGTTTCGTGAAGTAGTCTCTTTTCCACCTGTGTTCCTGCTTCCACTCTTCTCAAAAGAATATGAATCATTGGATTTAGTTGTCATCATAATCCAGTCTGGCCTCATTTTAATTTCTCTAGTTACATCAGCAAAGACAGTATTCCTTATAGCCAAATAAGGTCTTGAATCCTGCATTTGGTGCCAGGTTTTATAGCGGTGAATCAGCAGATATACTTCAATTTTACAGCTACATCTGGTGGTGGGTTGTAAGTCACAATGTGACACTTATTTTCCTGTACATGTGTCCACCTGTTATTTTACTTACCAATTCCATCCACAACTCTTGCACACATCGTGCACTTATTTAGGTCACAGTTTTGATGAATCCACAAGTTACTTCTAGCCAAAAGGATTAAAAACAAAATATTAGTAGACAGCTGTTTCAAAATTGGTGTAACACTGTGCTGCCATAATATATTCTGATGCAGTAGCAATAGCAATAAAGTATACAATAAATGCAATGTACATGAATCATCATGAAACCACCTGCTTGTAAACACTAGACACACAATGGTCTGTACAAGAAGTATCTTCACAAAACAAGAGACCACCTATCTCCAGTGCTGGAAGGGGTTGGAGGACTGTTGATATATACCATTTCTCCCTGCATAGTTGTTTCTACCTCTACCACTTGCAGTGCTCTCTGACTGGTCCTCCTGGTCTGCCTGGCCACTTGATCTTTACCTGGTTCCCTCATCTCCACAAGTGTGTCTCACTGGGGTTGTCACCAGCATCATTCTAGATGGATGAACACTGAAAGCTTTCACTCTAAAATTAGGTACAAGACACGGATGTCCACTATCACCACTCCTATTCAGTATAGTTCTGGAAACATTAGCCACAGCAATTAGACAAGAAAGAGAAATAACAGGAATAAGGATAGGAAAGAAAGAAGTTAAATTATCATTATTCACAAATTACAAAATATTCTACATAGAAGAGTTGACCAAAAGATTTCTACATTTAATAACAAAATTTAGTAGCATAGCTACATACAAAAATGGCATTCAAACATAGGTAGCATTCCTGTACACAAACAACAAACTCACTGAGAGAAATTAGGGAAACCACAAACTTCACAATAACATCTACAAAAATGAAATGCTTAGGACTCAATCTAACAAAAGTAGTAAAATATGTATACATTAAAAATTACAGTACTCTGAAAAAGGAGATAGAAGGAGATATCAGAAAATGGAAAGATATCCCTTGCTCCTGGATAGGAAGAACCAACATAGTGAAAATGGCCATACTCTCAAAATTGTTATACACACTTAATGGAATTGCCATTAAATACCATTAACATACCTCACACAACTAGAGAAAACATTTCTAAAATTCATTTGGAACCAGAAGAGACATAGAATAACAAAAGCAATTCTGGGCAGCAAAGGCAAGGCGGGAGGCATTACAAACCTTGCCTTGAAATTATACTATAAAGCTACTGTACTAAAATCAGCATGGTATCGGCAAAAAAAAAAAACAAAAAAACCAGACCTGATGATCACTGGAAGGAAATAGAATATGCAGATACAACTCCAAACACACTGATACATTTTCTCTTTGACAAAAGCACCAAACATATTCACTGGAAGAAAGATAGCCTCTTTAATAAATGGTGCTGGAAAAGCTGGCTGTCTCTATGCAAAAGCCTAAAACTAAATGCATGTTTATCATGATGCAATAAACTAAAGTCAGAATGGGTCAAAGATCTAAATATTAAAACAGAAACACTAAATCTACTGGAAGAGAAAGTAGGTAGAAACCTTGAAGACACAGGGGTAGGCAGAGAATTCATAAACAAAACCCAAACTGCACAAGAAATAATTCTAAGAATCAACAACTGAGACACCTTATTAAAATGTTTTTGCACATGAAAAGAAATAATCAACAGAGTGAGAAAACAACACACATATTAGGAGAAATTTTAAAAATTGTCCCTCAGACAAAGGACTTCTCTCTGAACATATAAAGAACTGATAAAAATCAGACTCCCCCCAAATTCAAAGACCCAGTCCAAAAATGGGCATCTGAGATGAATACACACTTCTGAGATGAAGAAATGCAAATGGCAAATAAATACATGAAAACTTTCAACATAATTGCTCATTTGAGAGATGAAAACTAGAACAACACTGAGATTCCACCTCACCATGGAAAGAATGGTTATCATAAAGCAATCAACTAACACCAAATGCTGGAGGGACTGTGGGAAAAAGGAACCTTTCTCTATTGTTGATGGAAGTGTAGACTGGTACAATCACTGTGGAAATCAGAATGAAGTTTCCTTTAAAAGCTAAGATTAGAGGCTCCATTCTACCCAGCTATTTCCTTTCTGGATATCTTCCCAGAGAATTAAAACATCATATCATAGCAATACATATGCACCAATGTTTATAGCAGCACAATTTATAGTAGCTAAATCCTAGAAATAACCCAAATTCCCATCAACTGAGGAATGGACAAAAAAGATGTGGTATTTTTATACAATGATGTACTACTCAGCTATAAAGATGGAAAAACTTTAGACTTTTGAGGTAAATGTATGCAACTTAAGGCCATACTCATTAATGAAATAAATCAGACTCATGTGTAAGCATCCTATTGTCTCCCTGGTGAGAGAAACTGAAAAAGTAAATCAAGACTAAACTGTACAATAGGTATTGTAAAGTGGGAAGAAATTGGTGAAGAGGAAAAGGGAAGTGGGATGAGGAAAAGGAAAAGGAAGGAAGGGAAAATAGAGAAAAATTGCGGGTTAGTTATACTATTAGAATCTCTTAGTTCATAGAAAAGGTAGGTTTGCCTTAATATCAATTGGAGAATATTTTATACTCATGTCCTCTACTCTGTGTAACTAATTTAAAGAAAATAATATGTAACGTATTTATTATTGTTATTTTCCTATCCTTTTGTTACAAAATTTTGTTTTACCTTTTTTCCATGAAATAAAAAATAAATAAATAAATGGATAATTCACTAATATAATTTAAGGAGTTTTAAGCATTTTTGTATTAAAATTGTATACAGATTGATAATAAATAGTTCTAAAATATTCAGAAATTCAAAGTGATTCAAGCCAATCTAAACATTACTAACATGTAAATTCATGTAATCCCATGTTTTAAAACATTTGTATAGAGTGTCTTACTTTTCTCATTACTGAGGCAAAACACCCAAGGCCTAAAATTAAGGGAGGAAAACTTTATTTTGGGCCACAGTTTGTAGAAGTTTCAGTCCACAGGCAGCTGGTTCCTAGGCAGGGTGGCATGGCAGAGAAGCAACACAGAGGAGAGATAGTCCACTACAAGCAGGTGAGGGAGGACACATTAGCCCTCTTTCTGTTCTTTATATTTCCTACAAACTGCCTGCCCTAAGGCGGGTGTTTCACTGGCCCCCTGAATCCTTGCCAGAACTGTGACAAAACCATCAGTGGACTGATTTAGTCATCACACACCCTTGATCCCAGCACCACACACTCTAGGTCCAGCCACTTTCCTGAGAAGCCCCGTCCATGACTGCATGAGGGTTTGGGCGAGGCAATGTTATAGCCTCCTTTTTGATCCATATGAGAGGGAAAACAATGTCCGGTTTATCCACATTTGCATCACTTGAAATAGTTGCCCAACATAGACCATTCCTAATATGCACTGGTTCAACTTACAAATGTTCAACTATATGTTTGTGCAAAGTGATATGAATTCAGAAAAACCATGTTTTAAATTATAGTCTTTTCTGGGCTAGTGATATTAAAAGTAGTACTTTTTTGAAATGCAGTGAATAAGTCCCAGTCAGCCATTTGATTATAAAAGTAAACAAAACTTATTCCATGCGCATGTTGTATTAAGGTATTATTATCAGTAAGTTTTGTGTATTAAATAACATTTTAATTTTATGATAATCATTAACACATAAATCATACATATTAATGATATTCACTGTGATATTTTTATGCATTCATACAATTCATTGTTATGCATTGATCATGTTAACCTACCATCCTGTCTTTTGCCTTCTTCCCCACACACTTTTCAAAGTGCCTAATAATCCTTCTACTTTCATGTGACTTTTTAAGTTTTTCATAAGAAAGATAACATGTGATATTTGTCTTCTGTGTCTGAATTATTTTACCTAACATGATATTCTCTAATTCTGCCCACTCAGCTACAAATGACAGGACTTCATACTTTATGGTTGAATAATATTCCATTGTGTATATATGTAGTATTTTCTTTATTCATTCATCTGTGGATGTGCACCTAGTTTGATGCCATCTCAGCTATTTCAAATAATATCAGCATAATTATGTGTTCACAGGCATGCCTCTATGTGCTGATTTCACTTCTCCAGGATATGTATGTATGAGTGAGATAACAGGATCATATGGGAGTTGCATTTCTAAGTTTTGAGGAACTTTCACACTGTCATCCGTAAAGGCACTGTCATTTACACTCCCAGAGACAGTGTTTAAAAGTGTATTTTCCTCCACATCCTAATCAGTATTTTGTTGTTTTCTTTTATTTCCTCTTTGGAGCCATTTTAACTGAGGTGAGATTCAATCTCATTGTCATTTTGACTTGCATTTTCCTTATAGCTAATTAAATTGGGCATTTTCCTTATATTTATTATCCGTTTTTATTTTTTCTTTTGAGATATATTCAGATCATATTGCCTTTTTAATTACATTACATGCTTATTTGATATGCTTTTAAGTTTCTGTATATTTTGGATATTCATCTTGGTTCATACAAATAGCTAGCAAAGAATATCTCTCCTTATGTATGTTATCCCTTTATCCTGTTGATTACTAGCTGTGCAGAAGTTTTCAGTTCAGTATAATTCCATTTGTCAAATCTTGCTTTTATTTTCTTCACCTTCTAGTCCTATCTAGAAAATCATTGCCAAAACCAATATCATGAAAAGTTTCCCATAAGTCCTCCTCCAGTAGTTTCAGATATTATTTGGATATTCTCAATCTATTTTGAAATGATATTTGCATAGAGTTAGACATAATGATTTCTTTTTAATCTTCTCTATATAAATATGTTGTTTCACTGGTACAATCTGTTAAAAAGTTGTTGTTTTCTAAAATGTGTTTTTGGCACCTTTGTTGAGAATCAGTTGGCTATAGATATATGGATTTATTTCTGGGTTATCTATTCTGCTCCATTGGTCATGCATCTGTTTTATGCCAATACTATTCTGGCTTTGTTACTACAGCTCTGTAGTATATCTTGAAATAAGGTATTGTGATGCTTCCAGGTTTGCTCATTTAGCTCAAGATTGCTTTGGCTAGGGGTAAAGATGACAGACTAGAGCTAATCTGTACTAGTGAATTACTCTGTTTTATTCATCCAAAGCAAAAGGTATGTGGCTTTGTCTGTCGACTAGGGAACATAGGAAATTAGGACATTACACCTTGGAAGTTGGCAACAAGGCAAAAACCTAAAATTCTGGAGTTATAGTTTGTGTCTGGATGTCTCCCCAAAGCCTCAAGCAGTGATGCGTGCAGGCTTCTAGAGTTTATGATTGACTCATGGTTCCAACAAGGTCCATGTTGTAATTATGGGTGTGAGTGTTGTACCTGCCCTGGGGTGGATAGTTTGCCTAATATATGGGGAGGGAAAGATCCTGCTTTCTGCCTGCTCCTCTCTTTTGCTCCTGTTGCTTTTTCTGTCTTCTGCTGCCATGACCTATTGCCCTCTGCCATATGCCACTCTGCCTTGGAGCCAGCTAAGTATAGACTGAAACCTCCACAGACTGTGAGCTAAATAAATCTTTCCTTCCTTAATTCTGGATGTCAGATATTTTGTCTCACTAACGAGAGAACAGTAACCAAGACATCTGGTACTTAGGAAGACAAGTAAACTATGTGCATCAACCCATTTTGGCCCTGAATAAGTAGCAATTTGCAGGGGAGAGATCTTCCCCTCCCATGAAAAAGTGAAAGGAAACCTCAGCATTTTCTGGTGAGGACTCATTCTGCTCACTATTATAGGAGAGATATAACTTATGCACACAGGAGATCTGATTACAGCCAAGTGAATAGAGTTGGGTTGGTATTTTCCATCTTGTGTCTCCAGATATAGATACAAGGGTTGGACTGTGAAGTTGTCTTAGAAGAACACCACCCACCCCAGTGGAACAAAGAAGAAAAGACATGGATTGAAGAGGGTCCAGAAGCCATCTTTAGGAGCTCCTTCTTCCTAAGTGCAGAAAACCTTTACATTCCCCCTCCCTCCAAGACATAATTGTCACTGGGCTACAGGTCAACAGTATACCAGCCCTGATGATTAGAGCTGTGTCTGGAAAGGGCTGACTATGATACAGTAATATAAAATCAAAAGATTAGGAGGGAGACCTTACTCTCCCACTTGAAGCTAGACCAAATTGTGGTTAGAATAATCCCAGCAGTGTGGCCAGACAATGGAAAGATATTGCACTTTGGATGCAGCGTCTGACTGCGAGTGCAGGCACATGAAGTTTTGCAGTGTGAGAGGGCCTGAATCTGTGAGGGAATCTGCAGGGTTCAGCAAAAGGCTAGGAACCAGTGGCTTCTAATACAAACAAAGTCCTAGTGCATGTCCCATACCTCCAGCCCTGATCTCCGTGGAGGGTTTTGAGTGAGGACAGCAGTGCAGTCACTGGCAGCCACATCAGGCCACCCTGGAAATTTGGGAAGCTTTGGCCCATGCACTGGACCGGCACACAGACTACGCAATGACAGATCCATAGAAAGTCTGTGTACGCAAAACTCCTCACTCCCAGGTCCAGCAGATTTGGATTTCACTCAGTCACTAACCAACCCACAAAGTTCTTACCTTCAGCCATAAAGGGGTAGAATTTAGCCTCCCACAATTTCTGAACTGCTTGTGTTTTCACATTGAAAAGGGCAGCCCTGTACTACTTTAGATTCCTACACAGATACCATCACAGTAGAAAGATTGGGCATGTATTTTTCATTTTTTATAGTTTTTAAAATGGCATTTTTTCTGTAAGTGCCAGGGGTTATGTGTACCTATAAGTGCTAGTTATTGATTTTATCCATAAGAGTTGTTTCATAGCACTTGCTAAATTAATGTTTCTGTGAGTTGTTCAATTGGGTTAATTCTCCCTGTGTCTTCTTTCACTTCTTTTAAAATTCCTTCCTGTCTCTTCTTTCCTTCCACTCTCACACCTCAAATCTCCCCCAACCCCTTTCCCTTTCTCCTTTAGAGTGTATGTTTGGCTCTTTACACTTTAGAGTGTATGTGTGTGCAGTTGTGTGTGAGTGTTGCTATCACTTTTGCTTCTTCAGTGTCTTACCTTAACTTTTCAGCTTGTCCCTCCCCAAGATCACTTCTGGAGTTTTCCAGCTTTGTGTTTCTGTTGGTTCATTAATAGAATCTGGTCTTTATATAGCATTTTTTCCTTTTTCATTTATATTTTCTCCCCTTTGATTCCATATTTCTATTCCCTTCCATAACCTTGCACTGCTCCCCTCTCTTCCCTCCTTTTGGGTATGAAAAATATTAGCAAAATCTTTTTTGTTCCTTCATTTTCTTTATCTCTTTCTTCCTCTTTCCTTTTCCTTGATTTTTACATGTTTCTTTTTCCTGTTGCACAGTCTGTCCTCCATTATTATTGTTAGTTCAACTTCCCAGCTTATTGAGAGATTTGAGAAGCTTTATTTTCTCTGTTGATATATATGTCTGGATCTTTGAATGTTGATATCAACAGTAGGTGTTCTTTCCTTATAATGAAGGGCTAAACATTGAGTAGAAACCATTAAGTGGTTGTATGCTGAATCACTGCCAAAGCCAATGGTACATTATAGGGAGAAAGAAACTTACTGAGGAGATTTTCACTGTGTCAATGAGGGTGGAGTGTCAAAGTGATTGGTATGAGATGGATGCAGGCGATTGGTGGAACAGGAGTCCAGGTGTCTCTGAGCAGATCACGGAGGTGTGCCCTTAGGGTATATGTGTAACCCTAAGCCTAACCTAACACTAACCCTAACCCTTTCTTTTCTCACTCTCCTCCTCTCCTCTACCAGAAACTGAGGTGTTTGGCTCTGCCATACGTTTCCACCATGGTGTTCCTGCTTGAAGACTGTTTACCATGCACTGAATGCCCTGAAATCATGCATCAAATGAACCTTCTTTTAATTTGCATACATTAAGGATTGTGTTCCAGCCCCAAGAAAACTGACAAATAGTACCTCCATAAATCAAAAATTATAAAACTTTAGAGAAGGAAATTGAGGAGGATGTTAAAAAATTAAAAGGCATCCATTGTTCTTGGACTGGTAGAATTAATATAATTGAAATAGCAATATTATCAAAAGGGATTCATAGATTTATTGCAACATTCTTTACAGAACAGAAGAATGAAAGAAGGAAGGAAAGGAGGAAATAAAGAAAGAAACAGTATACATAAATTTTGCAAAAATATGTGTAATTTACAGAATATACAAGAAGCAATTCAGTGAAGACTTAAGTAAATAGACATAGTATGACCATAGACCTGAGGATACAGCATTGTTACAACATCATTCATATATAAAATTGGTCAATCCTAGTCAAAATGTAAGCAAAACAAATTCTATACATGCTGATATTTTAAAATTATGTGAAAAAGTGAAGAAGCCAATATATTAGTATGTATCTTGACAAAGAAAAACAAATTAAATAATCCGTACTACCTGATTTTAATAGTTCATAAAAGAATAGGAATCAATATAGTATTGTACTGGTGGAAGCATATACACATAGAATGATTGCAAGACTGAAATTAGACACAGGTCTATCACCATGCAACAAACTCAAGTCAAAATGGATCACAGACCTCAATATTCAAACAGAAACACTAAATCCATTGGAAGAGAAAGTAGGTAAAATCCTTGAAGACATAGGGGTAGGCAGAGAGTTCATGAACAAAAACCAAACTGCACGTGAAACACTTCAAAAAATCAACAACTGGGACCTTGCTGGTGTGGTGGCGCACACCTGTAATCCCAGCACTCAGGAGGCTGAGGCAGGAGAATCATTGCAAGTTCAAGACCAGCCTGGGCTACAAAGTGAGCTCAAGGCCAGCCTGAACTGCATAAGGAGACCATGTCTCAAAAAAGACAAAAAAACAAAACAAACAACTGGGATCTCATCCTACTCAAAAGTTTCTGCATATCTAAAGAAATCACCAGCAGAGTAAAAAGAAAACCCACAAACTTGGAAAAAATTTTAGCTGACTGTAGCTCAGAAAAAGGGCTTCTATCTAGAACATATAAAGAATTAAAAAATGTCATCCCCCCCCCAATTCAAAGACCCAATCCAAAAATGGGCAGCTGAGATGAATACGTACTTCTCAGATAAGGAAATACAAATGTCAAATAAATACATGAGAAAATGTTCAACATCATTAGTCATTCGAGAAATGCAAATTAAAACAACATTGAGATTCCACCTTACCCCAGTAAGAATGGCTAGCATTAAGAAATCAATCAATAACAAATACTGACGAGGCTGTGGAGAAATAGGAACCCTTCTCCACTGCTGGTGGGAATGCAGACTGGTGAAACCACTGTGGAAATCAGTTTGGAGATTCCTCAGAAAACTAGGTCTACAGGTCCCATTCAACCGAGCTATTCCCCTTCTGGGTATTTTCCCAGAAGATCTAAAAACATCATATCACAGCGATATATATGCACCTATGTTCATAGCAGCACAATTTGTAATTGCTAAAATGTGGAAGCAACCCAAATGTCTATCCACCTAGGACTGGATAAGAAAAATGTGGTACTTTTATATAATGGAATATTACTCAGCTATAAAGAAAGATAAACTCAAGGCCTTTATAGGTAAATGGTCACAACTAGAGACCATACTCATAAGTGAAATAAATCAGACCTGCATGTGCAAGTACCACATTGTCTCACTAGTGTAAAATCTGAGAGAGTTAACTTAAACTTGGAGGTATGATAGACATTGTAAATGATAGGAAAATGCTCAAGAGTAAAGGGCAACCAGGATGTGGGAAAAGAGAAGGGAAAGAAGGAGAAATTGTGTATGTGTGTATATACAGGATAGTTAACATGGTTGTTGTACTGTCTTCTATTTCTTTGCTGAGAGAAACTGTCAGTGAGTCCTTGATTGATCAATATTTCATGTTTCTATCTGTTTTCATGAGAAACCATTTTGAAGATGTCAATATGTAGTACAACAAGCATTGTTAATTTCCTACCACTTTGTTTGTAACTCTGTATTGTCTGTACTGTTCTTTTGGTATTTTGTAAAAGGTTGTCTATTTCTTAATGTTTTCCTCCTTTTATTTTTAAAAATGTAAGAATAAAAAAAATAAAAAAGAGAATATGTTCAGCCTCATTCTTTATTAGGGAAATATAAATTAAAGTCTGTATGAAACAGTAGTAGTTACTTATGAACAGTAAGGAAGAAATGGTTTGAAATGAATTGACAATTCCAAATACTAGTGACGTTTTAACAAAGTTAAGTCTTCCATGCACTGTGTACTATGTTATCTACAATAGAGTAATCACTATTTGCAATTTCCGTTTCCACATCTGTAAAATATGAATAGCAGTTATACTGCTTAACTTATAGGGCTGCAGTGAAAAACAAGCACATAAAAGACATTTGGTAACTTACAAAGTAGTTTAGTAATGTTACAAAATATCACTGTGGTATATTTTCAGTGAAGTGATTAAGATTGAAAATGTGCTTAAAGAAGAGTGATAATCTACTTGAAAATTATGTATATCTGCAACCTTTACAAGGCAAAACTGTTCAAACAATGAAAACTAAGAAACATTATCATCAGTCAGGCATGGCCATGGTATAAATGCTGGCAGTTGCTTTTTGATCATTGAATTATTGGTCCAAAATTTTAAGAAATGCTACTAATCAAATTAGTAATACAGATATGAACATTGAAGTAGAAACTCTGTGGTAATATTTAAGGCAACTATGAATTATTTTAATATTTGCCTTCAAAGCGGCCTTAATTTAATAAAAAATCATCCTACAATCTTTTTTTTTCATTACTTCTGTAGAGTACCTGACCGTTCACTATAGAGCAGCACGATAACGCTTTGGGCTGTACTGCTGTGCAAAGAAAAGATTTTAAAAAATAAAATGACTCCCAATCTATGGAAAAAATTAAAATGTCAACAGTCCCTTGCTGACAGTTTTAAATGAATCTTTAAAGGAAGCTTATTTTGGAAAGCCTTCTGGTCACACCCAATTACTATGGTTGCCGTGGTTGTGACAGCTGGTGTATAATCTTTGATTACACTGTCATTAAAATGTCTTTTATACTTTTTTAATGCCATCAACACATCATTTGCTTTTCAAATCACACCCTAAAGTGGGTAGATCACGGGCATTGAGGTATCTATGAAGTTTCTAAGCCTTTTTCACACTTTACGAGCTAGTAAATTCAGACACAGTATGGGAATCTGATGCTGCTCTAGCTCAAATACCCTAAATTTATCCTAGATTTTTTTAAACACTCACTCTCATGTCTGATGTTTTTATTTTACCCTCTGTTTGTCAGAGAAAATGCATTCATTTCATTAGAGTTAATGAATATGCTTTGTTGAGAATTATAATAATGAATGCAGGCCTGAAGGGCAGCCTGCAAGCACATCAACACAGCTTCACAGGGAAAAAGTAACTTTCAAAGCTATAGACTATTTCTTTAACCCAGTCAACTAGCTTAAAAATTTGCACCAAGAGCTAGAAGAGAATGTCGATTCATCTCCTTGGACAAGTAACTTAATAATGAATCACAAGAGGTTTTTCTTATTAATTTTCCCTTTCACTGTGTGCTTTGAAAAATAAATCCAAATAATTTCCTGAGATCCAGTTTCTTTAACAGTAAAATGAGAAGAATGACTTGTCTATTTACTTCTTAGAAATATTCTGGTCATAAAAAATGGGGTACTTGCTGAATTATAACCCAGGAAGCACCTTAGTGAACACATTGGTGGTGATGTGGTTCTTTTACATGTAAATTATTCAGAGCAAGTGTCAAGAGCCTAAGTGGGTTAAGAGTCACAAAAGAACTGCTCTGTTTCGCTTCCACCTGTGTACTCACCAAACAGCAAGGCAGAAAAAGTATTTCAAATTAGTTTTGAGAAGTAAACTTTGTTATTGGAGATATTCTGAAATATTTTGGAATATCAAAGTAATTTTTAATTCAAGGATGTTAAGCACATTATTTTCAATAGAGCATCTTGCAATAATTTATTTATTTTTTTAATTTATTTTTTTAAATTTATTTTAAAAATAGAAGAAGGAAAACATTAACAAACATATCCATTTACAAAATAGCATAAGAGCAACACAAACAATGCAGAGTTACAAAGTGGTAGGAAATTAACAGTAATTTAAAAAATTATGAAATGTTCATAATCAGGAAGATTTGGAATTTTCTTCAAAATTTCAGAAAGCCTGAAAGAAAATTATTTAAAATAGTATAGGATACATTGTCTTACTTTATGTTTTAGATCATTTGTTTGCCTTTGGCTCTGTGAACACTAAACTAATGCTGATTGAATCACGATGGGAAAAGTCTTAGAATAATGCAAACCAAACAAATTTAAAAATCATTTAATATCTTCAAGTAGGAAGTAAAAATGGAAAACACGAGGCGTATGTGGAGAATATCATGAGTTTCTCAACCACAAAAAGACAAGTGATTTCATTTTTTCGACCTTAAAACAACTTCATGAACTGTGCTAGTTTATATGAATCATCTGTTTACCTTATTTCTCAGTTTAAACTCTGCACTCTATTTTGCTGAGATTTCCAGGCACTTTTTTGAGTATGGGAAACTTTTCAGTCACCCAGTGCTTATTGCTTTTAAGGTATGTCCTTGTCAATATCTCCGCTATTTCACACTATATTTCCTCCACACTCCATCAGAGAGCACTCATCCAGTTCCAGTGATTAACTGCTGGTGGATTTCTAAAGTTGCATCATGAATCCCTTCACAGGGACTTTGCAGTTGGTTAAATCTTCTCTGATTTTCCATGAAAAGTTAATTTGGAATTAAAATTTTTCTTTTATTTTATCATTTCATGTAAAATATTAAAATGTTATACTAGTTCTTTTCTTACATATTAGGTATTTGTTGGACCGATGGTTATGAATGCAGCCTTCACTTAAGAATATATTGGTTCTAGGATACGCTCTTTTTTTTATAACCAAATTGTGAATAGTGGAATAGATATAAATTGTCCATATCAAACAAATATAATTTGTGCAATATAATATTTAATATCATCCAAGAAAAATGAATTCTGGAACTTTTGTCATGTATAATTAATTCAATTCAAGAATTGCAAAAAGCTCTCTATTAGCTGCAGTAGTAAATACAGGCAATGAGAATATTGCTTGCTTGTAAGGAGCTTGTAACTTCATTATCATAATAATTTAAGTATATGCAGATGTAATAAATATCAAAAAAACACCAAATATTGCATAATGCCAAGTGGGACACTGTACAAATCCCAAAATGAATGTGAGACTATAGCAATTCTGATTTCCCAGAGAACAATTCCCTCAGTTTTGTGATATCTAAATTTTATGAAATGCATATTACACATTGCATTCAATTCTTACCTAAATTTGCTGTTATTCTGAGCAGACCTATGTTATATAGTTCTTTTAGTGTGGCTGAGATAATTTTAATTAAGTAATAAATTGGTGTAACCGCTAAAGGGATTTTTTTAAAAACATAAGTCTTAATGTGTGGGAATGTAAATAAGTGCTAAACTGACCAACACAGCTTTTGAAAAGCCATCCAAATCACAGGAACTCCTGACAGCCCACTATGAAGTGTTTGAAGATTCAGAAATCTGAATGTGAGAAAAAGCACACAGTTCATGCAAGCAAAGGAGTAATAACTCTTTCTTGGGTCGAGACTGTGAAGTCTTCACTACTTCAGCAATATAAAGATTTGAAATTATCTGTGTGGGTATATGTGAGGAGTCAGCACAAACTGTGACTGTTATGAAAGAAATAAGATAATGACATTAACAACATAAAATGCTTGAGGAACAATGGGAGAAAAAACTCTAAGTTGATAGGAAGCTGCATCTTTGAGAACAATACAGTCTTCATCTGATACATGGTTTTACGCAACCAAGGTACTGGAATTATCAAACCTGATGAATATCTCTAAAAATCGAATGAATGCGTGCATTTTCTCTTGGAATGAACAAAGGCCTAAAATGACTTGAGTTTGTCACTCATCATATCAGTTTTTATTCCATTTATACTCTCAAACATTTGCGCAGAAATTATCTAATCCACATAATTTATTAATTGTCACTGCTCTTTGTTAATACACATTGAAATGTAACACTTAGTATTTCTATTGACTAAATCCTAATCAGTTCACAATTTTCATGGAGAATGTGAGCAAGAACTTACCTACCCAGTAGAGAAGATTATAATATCTCTTTCCAGCTCATCCCTGACTCATTAAGAGTCCTTTTTTTTCCACTAAGCAGGATTCAAGTTACCTTTCCCTCCCTTTGGCATTTCTTACATGTTTTCCTTTCTCTGAAAGTGAAAAAGGTTGATGAGATTTAAGATGCCATGATCACTCACAAACATGTATATGTAACCACTTATGTCTTTTTTCTGAAAGGATTTTAAGTCTCTAAAATTTAAACTATACTTTGCACACAGGTCAATACAAAAAAGTTTATGGGTAAAGTATAAATCATTGTTTTCTGCAAATAAACCTATGTTAATCAGAAGTCTCACTTTGACATACACAGTTATTAATTCTCAGTAGAGTGGTGGTTTGGTTTTGAAAATACATCTCTCCTGGAACTAGCTAAACACTTGTCCTAGCCATCATTAACTTTGCATGTTATTTATATGTGATCATGGCATTTCTGTCTATAATAATCATGCTATATTTATTTTCCATTATTCCCCTCATATGACTCTAAACTACTGAACTACTTTCTTGATCTAACTATCTGATACTTTGAGAACACATCAAAGAAATCAAGCTAAATACATAGGGAAATACAGAAACTTAGGACTATAGATGAAGTAAAGCTTGCAGCATCTAAACATATATCTATAAAGTTCTTCATTGAGTGTGGGAAAAATATTATATCTACCAAGGGTCAAGTGGCATAAACATCTATTTAGCTTTGTTTCTAAATATTCACTTCCCTTTTAACTAACTCACTTATTGATTCTTTCAATACTAATTTGAAATCTTTTATTTTTGTATACACAGATAAAAAGTGATACCCAGTTCTTATTTTAACATAGTCTGTACACTTTGTTTCCTCCAGAGATTTTACACTCATGTGTACCATCAACCTCCTAAAAAGCACTCTTCTGTTTACATGATGACTCATAATTTTGCAGTCACTTGCTTTTTGCAGGCTCCTTTCTTCTCTGCATTTCTTTCAAGGTTGGCATGCCTTGGTTTTGTTTCTGCACTATGAGGTCTTCCTCTATGCCTTCTTAGTGATCTCATTTCCTTTCAAGTCTTCCCTTGTGCATGATGACTATTTCAAACTATACCATGAACCCAGAGCCCACAGAGCAGACTCTACACTGCACATTGCCACCCAGACTCCAATAGGCATCTCAAACTCAGTAATCACAAATTAAAACTCAGAAGTTCAGAAATGCAACAGCAATGTCCCCTGTGCTAAAGAATGAATGCTTTCATAATCTGAGTTCTGTGTTGGAGTAATATTCTTGTTTTAATGAAAAGAATGCTATAACAAAGTATATTTCAACATCTATCAATGTTTTCTTATATGTTTCAATGTCCTCTGCCCCTTCTTCAAGGCCATATATGTTTTCTTAGTGACATATATCTCATATTGAACTTCATATGTAAAAATATACATGTATATATGCATTCATATGTATGTATGTGCACACACATCCATTAGGATTAAACTAGGTTTAAAGTGAGTTCACATCTTCACCAGAGATGCCAGTATACTTCTATTATCAAGGGAAACCCAACAGGGTTATTCTTTTTTTTTTATGTGAAGAAGACATCAGTAAATGACAATTCTTAGAAATTTCTAGGTGCCTAAGAATAGAATATTTTCTTCTGCATGAATTTGATATGAACATGAATCCCTTAAAGTGAGAGGAATATTTTATAAAGGGTCTGGACCTTAGTACTAGCCTGGAGATTTCTGAAGCCAGTAGGTATACGGGGATGGCACATACCAAGAAGAAGGTAGCATTTTCTTACTTTAATGTCACTATTAGAAGTTGGAAATATTTTCCATACCTCTAAGTTTCACATTATGAAAGTTAGGGGTGTCTTTGCTCACTGTTAATCTGAGGAAGAGTGTTAGCCAAGCAATCTCATGGTTACCTCACACAACTCGCTAATGAAACTAATAAGCCATAGCTTAGCCTGTTGAAGTCCCTGTCAGGAAAGATTTTGCATAGGATCACCACGCGTGTGACAAATATCTGTATGTCCCTTCTCCAATTCTGCTCTGTAACTCCTTGTCATGTATATTCTATGATTTTGGATGTTATGAATTGTCTAGGTAATGCATTAATGAAAGAAGATATGAGTTAAAAGAAAGTATTCAAAAGAAGCTATTACAGGGGCTGGGGATTTAGCTCAGCGGCAAAAGCGCCTGCCTGGCAAGCGCAAGGTCGTGAGTTCGGTTCCCGGTACCGGAGAAAAACCAAAAAAATAAATAAATAAATAAATAAATAAATAAACAAAAGAAGCTATTACAATATTTATAAAAAGAAGATTCCATGATTATCATCAGTTAACTCCAATTATCTAAGGAAAATAGAAATTTACTTCACCATGCATGGAAGAAAGAGCTGATTTTTAAAATTCTCCATAGTGTATCTATAAGCAACATACTCAGTGCCTTACGTTTCACAAATTGTTTCACGTTTACCACAACTCTATGGGACAAATATTACTATTACAATCAGAAAGATTTTGCCAGTTTTCAGATTGCTGGACTAATTTGTGGGAGATCTCACCAAGAGACATTGTCAGTTGAGAAAGAAATATTTTCAAAGTGAGATTGAAATTTAACTCTGTCCTCTGGAAGTGACTTGCTTTGTTCATATGACATGTTTCTGTAAGGAGAATATTTTCATCAGATTTCCTTTTTCTGAAACTGTATTCTCTAATTTCATTTACAAGCTACCAAATATTGCGTATAATGCACAGCGCTGAACACTTAAATGGCTGTAGTAGTGGAATGGAAAGCTGCTGATAAAGCAAAGGCAAAAGCAAATAACACAGTAACAGGAAGGCGGAAAAAGCATAATTTTGCCATAATAAAATCAATCAGATTTATAATTGTTCATCATTTCTGGTTAAAGCAAAGTGTGAGTGCCATGCGATTCTCAGCTTTATTGTTTGAAGTCTAGCTAAAGTCTGTATAGTCATTGTTTTCTACATAATGAAACTTGCTCAAGCCAAATTGGAAGTCACATGGTTTCCTTTTTATGTGTTAAATTTTAGTTTTTTCCTCATCCAATTACAAAATCATGCTTTCAATTAACATATATTCTCATGACATCTGAGTAACTTTTGATTAGAAATGCATATTTTAATACTTTCTAAATTTTCATTCATTACCACCTTGACAAGTTTTCAGATATATGCAATGTCAAAATATGTGAATGGAGTCACTTATAAATTATAAATCTCATATTTGATACAAGTTAAATTTTTTGTATATAATTCTAAGCAATTAATATAAACAATTTCATTATTACATTGTCCATGAGACTTTTTCTATTACAATCTCTATTTAAAAAATAACAACAGAAGCTGGGCATAGTGTCTCATCCCAGTAATCCCAGCACTCTGAAGATTGAGGAAGGAGGATTTTTGCAAATTCCAGACCAGTCTGGGCTTCAAAGTGAGCTCAAGGGCAATTTGAATAGCATAGGGAGACCCCGTCTCAAAAAGAGAAAAAGCTGGACATGGTGGTGCACACCTGTAATCCCAGCACTTGGGAAGCTGAGGCAGGAGGATCACTGTGAATTAGAGACCAGCCTGGGCTACAGAATGAGCTCAAGGCTGGTCTGAACTGCAGAGTGAGATCCTGTCTCAAAAAGATAAATGAATGAATGAATGAATTAATTAATTAATAAAAGACAAAGAAACAAAAAACAGCAAGAAAAAAGTAAGCTTGGGAAAGTGCAGTACTTTGAAAAGGATGAAAGGATGGTTAGCACCTAAATGACCAGGAACCATCAGCACTTTAATATGTGTTACATCTATATGTGCTTCTGTGATAACCATGTATGAATAAGTGTGTGTAGAAATAGAAGTTCTAATGAAATAAAATATAAAACCATTTTCCGTTAATTTTTCTAAACTGTAATGGATATCAATATGTACCCCTCATTTGGAAAATGTGGATTTATTTTTTAAAAGGTTGTTTTCATCTCAATTTTAGTAACAGCAATTCTATCTTCAAGTATATTTTTAGGAAGAGGACTTTATGCCTTTACAAAACAAGCAAGATAGGAATAGGAGTTTTATTTTCTCGAAAGGTTCCATTTACTATACCTCAAGATCATATTTGGAATGAAAAAAGAACATATGAAAACTAGTAGCAAACTATCAAAAGAGTGATATCACAGAGACAGTGAGCAAAATTTTAAAGCCATCTGTGTATTTATTGGTGATGTCTATATAATAAATAGGTTTTGTAGAAGATCTGCTGTGTTTGTAAGAGTGCTTTTACCTCCATGATCTGGTCAATTAGAAAAAAGTATCCTCACTTTATAAAGAAATGTTTTACCATTGTACAAAGAATGTAAAAAGGAAAAAGCACTACTCAATCATTTGTCTATGTTAAATGCAATAAACCTTAGCATAATAAATCTAGAAAAGATTGCTTTATTTGTTTTAAAGAAATTCAGACACCAATAAAAAAATTTAATACAATAACGTACTATATTCCTGCTATTTGTTCAATTTTTGTTTTTGGCAAAAACATGAGTTTAAATTTCACTGTATAGCTTTCTCATAATTTTTAAGCCACAAGTAGACAGGTAACTCATATGTCTCAGTGAGAGTGTTTTGAAGCAGGTTTCATGCATGATTTCAGGGAGAGACAAGTAAATGTGGTAACTAGAAGACATCCTAGAAGCTAACTCTTCCTAGAAAGAAGCTCCATCTAAAATGTATAAAAATTTAAAATCCACTAAGTACACAGAGGTAATATTTATGATTACAGAAAAAGAAACCCAGTTTAATTAATCTTTCCAGAAAATTCTATCATTTATTATAAAAAATGACAAAGATTCATTTTTATAGTGGAATTTAGCTAGCAGGCAAATGCCCACGTATAATTGCAATTTGAATCATCAACTACCATTGTATTAGCCTTCATCTAACATACCTAATAAACCAAATATTTAGTTTCAAATACTTCACCTTAGTATGTATAAATTCACTGCACTGAGCTGAAGGATGTATCTTATTTACCTTTAACAATATCACTTTAATGTAGATTGATTTGTTTATAATCTCACAATTTCAAAAAGGAAGAGTTATTCTAAAGAGAGTCTCTCCTTATAATTTGTGCAGTTCCCTTTTCCTTTTGGGGGAGGTTCAGTTAAGTTAACTTGGAACTTAATTAAGGTAACTTGGAACTTAATTAAGTTAACTTGTAACTTGATTTTACCCACCTTATTTACACAGATACCTAAACTTGTAAAGCTTAATATATGGTATATATTTTTCTAGAAATACCAGGAAGTTGTTATCTCCTAGAAATGAGGACAATACTAAGAAAAATATAATTATTTACAAATGAATGATTTAAAATAATATATGTTACAAAAACTAATGGGTCAAATTTCTTAACAGAAGCCAGAATCAACCCTAGCTAATGAAATATGCCCCATGCTAAATATATCTACAGCCAAACTAAAAATTCACTGTTTGTAGATAAATGTCACATTTTATTAACAGAAAAATATCAAACACGTACTGTGATCTTGTTTCAAG
The DNA here is from genome assembly GCF_000276665.1 of Chinchilla lanigera. Classification (NCBI taxonomy): domain Eukaryota; kingdom Metazoa; phylum Chordata; class Mammalia; order Rodentia; family Chinchillidae; genus Chinchilla; species Chinchilla lanigera. The sequence goes on from NW_004955411.1 coordinate 21,122,040, forward strand.
CCAAGATCCTCAAACTTTCTCTTTTCTGTACATTTTGAATTTTGATTTATTATAATTCAATGGGAAGGATGATCTGTATAAACAAAGCCAGCACTCAGAATGTTACTTCGTCTCAAATAACATATAAACAACAAGGACTTGATCACATCTACAACCCCATAAGGCAATATTTAATGTAAAATGTTTTTACAGAGATTTTGGTGAAGAAATATTGCATCCCCAAAATACAAGCAATACACAATGTGTTTATGTGTGTGTGCACACCCGCATGCATGCAAGGGTGCCCATGTGCATGTGTGCACGGGCCTAAGGATCTACTACACAGATGATCTTAAGAAGAATATATTTTCAGGGTGTGGCTATCTCCCCAAAAGTAGGCACATACTCTGTTTTTCCACACTCTGTATTGAATTTCCAATTATTGTTTATATACTGAAGTAGTCAAAATGAAAAATGAAACTAGCTTAATTTTGAGGAATAGAAGGTCTATTTTTAATACCATCACATAGTATTATCAGTACCTTGTGTAGTACAAAATCTACTCTCTCATGTCTTGTGGATATGATTGTGGTATATACCTGTGTGTTTACTATATTTTTCTTACAGAAATTTAATCATTGATATGAAATGTAACAAATAAGTTCTATTTGGATACAAGTATTTATTAACTGTCTAACAAGATTATTTACAAAATCATTAAAATTATTTAAGCATAGTGTGATACTTTATTAAATAAATATCCTTTACATATGTCTAATTCAATAAAGGTTATGTGAGAGATGAGAGAACCTACACTGATAAATTTTCTGGTGCATGACCGTCCAGGTTCAGCAAGAGTTTAGCACTTTGAATATATAGTTACTATATTTCCTATTTTCAGCACATGCAAGTTTTTCAATTGCTTTCAAGTTTTACCTAGGTATATCATTTAAATATCTTGGTTTTGTAAGGCATCAACACTAACTTTAATGCACTAGTAGTATCCTTAAACTTTACCTTAATTTGATTGCATTCATAGAATATAAGAAATGTTTCCATTTTTCTGGTGTTAAATCTTACTCAGACATTGTCCCTTTATCATTTTCTTATTCTTTTACCTTTTACCTTTCTTCTCTCAGCTAAAAAAAGAAGAAACAGAAACCCTTCTTTATTCATTTAAAGCCAATTTAAATGAACCAAAATCAATATTTCAGCACAATTTAATACCTAACTTTTTGCAATATTTGGAAAATAATAGCACAAAAGATAGCAATGCCAATCTGCTCACTCAGCTACATTGCTGGAACCGTTCTTTATTTTTTTTCAGGGGGGCGTGTACTGGGAATTGAACTCAGGACCTTGTGCTTGCCAGGCAGGCACTGTGCCTCTGAGCTATCTCCCCAGCCCTGGAACTGTTCTATCAGAGTCTAGGACAACCCTTTCTGTGAGCTGAAGGACATCCTGAGCCATCAAGACAACCCCACAGGCAGAGAGTACGGTTCGTGGTAGAGGGTCCCAGTCAGAATATATGATACCTCACTCATAAAATGTTATTTATTCTAGCAAATCCAGAACAGAAGACTGGAAAACTGGATACATTCAGTAGTGTACACCAATGTACCAGGGTCCCCTGAGACTGTGGCCTGGAGTGCAGGCACAAGCACAGACCACTCAGTTGAAGTGTGATACAGAGCTCCAGTGGAAACTACATCTATCACTTCTTTTAACCCAGATGCTTAAATCACTTCCTGTAATTCAGAATGTAGTTGGTTGAATGGTTAATTTACAAGAAGATAGTTCTCTAACTCTGCTACTCCTTCATAACTGTAACTAGCTTTTATTTTAAATTTAATTTTAGTTCTGAATTTCAGGTCAAGGTGTTTTGCCTCTAAAGCATTGCTATAATGTGATAGATGGGAGCTGAGAAATATTTAAACTTAGTCAAATGACTTCTTTTTATTATCCTGTTTTTATTAACCCTACATATTCCCTTTATTTGAAAAATTTTCCATGATATTCATTGAATATCCTAGAATTTATTTGCTTCAAAGCCACTTCTGGACAGGTCAAAATATTCATTACTAAAGCACTAATTTGTTAAGGTAACTTTTGCCCAGGAATATGTGAGTAAAAACTTCCCATTTTCTCAGATTTTGTACACTTTTGGTAACTGCTTATGTATACTATTTTTACAAATGCTGAGTGTGTCTTATGTGCCATGATGCACTGATCTAGATCCTGGGTACATACCACAGAACAAAACAAAAAAGAATGATGTATATTTGCTGTAATTAAACTCATTTTGGCAATCTGACCTATAACCATAGGCATATAAGTGACTAACTAAAGGCAATTTGGTTAGAAAAGTTTAAGTCTTTCAGTAAACCACACAGTCAATGCTTAAAATTTTCTTTTTTTCTTGACCAACTTTGCACACTTGCATTCTGATTAGAATGACTGATCTGAAAACAACAATACAAGAACCACTGTTGAACTCCTACCAACTTGTACGGTGAAGCTCTACATCATTTCCAATGTTGTTCATTTTATTCTGTTTGTTTGTTTCTTTTTTTTTTTTTTTTTACTTGTTACTGTCTTTGATTGTTTGATCGATCTTACACTCTTATGTCTAGTGGACTGAGCAACTTGGTTGAAGATAACAGTATGTAATGTAACAACCACTGTAAATTCTGATCATTTTGTTTTGAGGTCATGTATCATTTTTGTTGTTTTTGTCTTGTTTTCTCAGTTTTTTAATTTTTAAAATAAAAAATATGTTTCAGTGTGTCTTTACCAGTTGGATTCTCTGTGCCATACAGGACTCCTTCTCCCTTCTTTCTTTCCTTTTCATCAAGCTTATCAATATCTGACCATAATTCCTTGTTCAGGGGAAACTATTATTGGATGCATCTAAGAAGGTATGAGGTTGATAACTCATATTCTTAATAAAACTCATTCACTTCAACCCCGACCTGGAGAATTTCACTGTGGTCTTGGTTTAACCTACAGTGGTGGCTACCTTCTTGTAATGAACAGTGCACTTCTATTAGGAGAGAGAACAAAAAAATGGAAAATAGGAACTAGTGAAGTTTTGAGAAGGTCTCTAATTTATCCTCTTATGGTGTTAACTCTGTGGGAGGTCTAAGTCTGGAAGCATCCTGGAGTCACTGGAATATAGAAAAGAAACAGGTCAATTGCTTTTTTAGTGTATGTGCTGCCAAAGTGAGCACAAGTCAATTGATTTTATTTTTTAAATTTTTTTATCTTTTAATTTTTGGGATTTTTTTCTGGTACCGGGAATTGAACTCATGGCCTTCCACCTGCCAGGCAGGCGCTGTGCCACTGAGCTAAATCCCCAGCCCTTCAATTGCATTTTAATACTTGGATTCTCTTGGCTTTCATCTCCTATACTTTAAATCGATATTTTAGAAGAATAACTTATATGTGACAAAACATGTTTATACTTGCACAAATTTTGCGAAATGCATACACCCATGTAGCCACCACAGCAATCAATATAAAGAACACTTAATTCCCTCTCTTGTGGGTTATTTCATACCCAGGACATATAATCCCATATCTTCTCTACTGAGGCAACCCTTGAGTTTCTTTCTGTTGTTATACACTAAATTTGTATTTTCTAGAGTTTAATTAGGGTAAATTATACATAATATACTCTTGTGTACATAGCTTCTTTCTTTCAGCATGTTTTAATATTCATTCTTTCTGTATCAGTGGTGTGTTTCTTAGTGTTGCTCAGTTGCTGAATGGTATCATATTTCACAGGTAGGCATGGAATTGTGCATTTATTTGTTGAGGAATATTGCAGTTGGCTCCAGTTTGGAGTTATCAAAATAAAAATAGTAATTGTATTCCAATTCAAGTTTCTTTTTGGACATATCTTACAATGGAATTGCTGAGCAGTATATAATTAGAATATATCTATTTAAGAGAATGTCAGACTGTTTTCAGAGTTACTAACATTTTACATGGAAAGGCAGTATATAAGAATTCACTTTTACTCTATATGCTGGTAAGAAACTGACATTGAAAACTATTATCAATTATAGTAATTCTAATATGTGTGCACTATGTCATTTATGGTTAGTTTTGATTTACTAGTTAACTTAAGATATCGAACATTTTAGCTTGTGCTTATTGACAACTCATATATTCATATATTTTATCCATTTTCATTGCATTAAAGATTTGAACTGAACCTTTATATAAGGAAAAATATAATGATCAATAAGTAAAAGGACGAGACACTTCATGTACTACACTAAGTTCTTAAATAGAAGTTATACTCACAATAATATATTTATCATTGTGTGAAGTTAAAAGCAATATATGTATTATAATTGTAACTGTTCCCACATCATTTAGTCATGAGTTTTTTTTAATTTTTAAATGACCTTTAGTTTTGAAACAATTTAAAGTTCATCACTTCATTTTAGCAGAAAGTAAATGAGTTCCTGTATATTACCTGCTCCCTTATTATGATCCTCTCCACACCCTGAGTGGTATCTATGTTATGATCCATAAACTTGCACTGAAAAATCATTATTGCTCAAATCATTATCGCTTTCATTAAGGCATATCTAATATTTTACGTTCCATAGATTTTGCCCATTGTAAAATGGAACGTATCTGTCATTACAGTATTACACATAAAAGTTTCACTGCCTTAAAAACACTGTGCTCTGCCATTTATATCTTCCTTCCCCCCACAAATCATTTAACTATCACCATAAGTATGCCTTTTCCGGTATGCCATGGAGTTGTAATCATATAGATTGTAACCTTTAAAAATTGACTTTTTATACGTAGTTGCAGGTGTATTAGTATTCCTGTTACCTATACAGGGACATCCTCTTTAAAGTTTGGACAATTATAAATATAACTAAAAGTATTTCTGTGTATAATTTTGTGTGAACTTAAATTTTTAACCCGTATGAATTAAATAGCAGGTAGAAATACCTAGATCTTAACGTAAGAGTATGGTTAGTTTTGTAAAAGGTACTGAAGTGTTTTTCCAAGTGAATGTATGATTTTACTCCCCCACCAGCAATGAATGAGAGTCATTGCTCCTCCTCATCTTGACCAGCATTTAGTGTGTTCTGTTCAGTGTCCTGTATTTTTGCATTCTTTTATTATCCTGTGGTATGTCAAATTACATATGATATGGTACATCATTTTATATTGTTATTTCTTATATGTTTATCTTTGAAGAAGTTATAATGGTGGTATTTCGTCCATTTTTTATTTTGATAATTTGATGACTTATTCCTGAATATCAGGTGTTGTCCACGTATTTTGTGAACAGTTTCTTTTCAAATAAGTTTCCTGAGAATATTTTCTCTCACTATGAGATTGTTTTCTTGTTTGCTTGACAGTGACTTCCACATAGCAGTGATATTTAATTTTAATGAAGTCCTGCTTCACAATTCTTTCTTTCACAGATGGGTCATGTATTTGGTGCTGTATTTGAAAAGGTATCACCATGATCAACCAAGGTCATATAGATTTTCTTTCATTTTATTCCTTAAGAGTTATTTTATTTTTGTCATTTATATTTAGCCCTATGGTCGTTTGAGTTAATTTTTTTCATAAATGATAAGGTCTGTGCCTACACTCATTTTATATACTTATTCTTGTATTTTTGTATTTGATGTCATTTTTGGTAAAATCTTTTGCTAAGAAGACTATTTTGTTTTATTGTGTTGTCTTCCTTTGTCAAAAATCAATCGATTATATTCATGTTAATTTCTGGGCACTCTATTCTGTTCCATTGTTCTCCATGTTCATATTTCCATCAATATTTCTTTACCTTGATCACTATACCTTTATATAAAATCTTTCATTCAGGTAGTGTCAATTTTCTGACTTTATTCTATGCCTTCAAAATTTATTTAGATATTTTGTACCTTTTCAATCTATAGATGTGTTAGGTAATCTTAATTGTCAACTTTATTATGAGAGTTCTGGAGAGTTGACTGGATGAGGGAATACCATATTCATGAGAGGATTAGTTTGATTATGCTTCTATGTGAATATCACTAGGAATTTGGCTCTAGTTGGAGGAGGAAGGTCAGGAGGGCCTATTTTTGGAAGGTGTCTCTGACTGATGTTTTTCCCCTGTATCTTTGTTCCATCACGACCTTTCCCACTGATGCTCTTGCCTGGGAACTACCAGACCATGGACTGACTCCTCTGAAATGGTGAGCTCCATTAAACTTCTCCTCCTTTAAGTTGTCAGCATTGGGAACTTTTTCTGAGGAAGAAAACTGATTAATATGGCACATAATCTTTGAAACCATGTGTTGATTAATTTTCTGTCTCTCAAACAAAATCCCAAACATCCAAAATTAAGGAAGGAGAGATTTACTTACCTACAGTTTGTGGAGGTTTCAGTCTATAATGAGCTGGCTCCGAAGCAGGATTGCATAGCACAGGGGCAACACTTCAACGTTGCAGAAGACAGAAAAAGCAGCAAGAGCAAAAGCCGAAGAAAGCAAGCCTCTTTTCCTACCTTATATTGTATGCCAGTTATCTGCCCATATCCACACCTTCTCTGGTGTCCTCCTCTTCACAAGGTGAGGATGTGTACAAAGTGAGGATCCTGGTTCCCTGCTGAGTCACACAGATAACCTTCTAAACTTCTCAACTGGACACAATGAACAAAATTCTAGAGCAGGAAGGGCATGTCCTTCTCACCCCAGCATGTAGAACTGCTGAGTTATTTAGTTAAACCTCTAGACTCCTCAAGTTGACACAATCTTTCACCCATAACAATTAGTTAGATGCTGTACCTATATCACTCATGTTTTATTTTTTATTTGAATACATATATCAAGTATGGAAAAATTGATATCTTGACAATATTGAGTCTTTTTTCTCTGGTACTGTAAATCAAGGAGAACAATGTTCTATAGAGATAAAAGCTATATATCCAGTGCTTTTTTTGAAAATTTTTATTTTCATACAAGGCTTCTTTATATTGGTTAGCTACCACAAAACTTACAATCCTTCAGTCTTAGCCTCCTGAGCAGATGGGATTATAGGCATGGACAACAAGTGTGGCAATATTGAATCTTCTTGTTTATGAACATTGGATATCACCCCACATGTACTTTTTCTTGGCTTTTTAAATGACAGTGTAAAGTTTCATACATATAGATTGTGTAAATTTTGTTATATTTATATTACATATAACAGGGGATACTAATATAAAATTAGCTAAGTTTTAATTCAAATTCTACTTGTTCATTTTTGGTACATTGGAAGAAGATCTACTTTAACATTAACTTTATATCGTGCAATATTGTAACAATCACTTGTTAGTTTAGGAATACGTTTTGCCACTTATTTTGAATTTTCTACTAGATGATCATTTCATGTTTGACAAAGACAACTTAATTTTCTCTCCCCATCCAATCTCTGTGCAACTCACTGTACAATGTCTGAAAACAGTCTCATATTTTCTCAATTTCTAAAAATTTACTTTTAGTGTGAAGGTAAGCCTTGAAACTTATTCCTTTATGGATGGAATTTTAATTTATGCATTTCCATTTCTTTTGATAATGAAAGATTATGATTATAACTGTGTTATGATTCTAGTATTTATATTTTTAATTTGAAAATACAGAGCTCATCCAGGATTAGGTATAAATTCTTAGAAAGTTTTAAAGTCAAACATATTGTTCCATTGATATTAAGTGAAAATTTTGCCTACATACACACACACATACACCATACAGACACACACAGTCTTCAAAGGTACTCTGGCTAAAATAGAGTTTTAGGGCTCTCACCAAAAAGAGCGGCAGTTTCAAAGGCCTCCTTGGAAGTTAGAACACAGTCTTTTGCAAACAATCTGCAATGATCCATAGAAGGCTCAAAACTTATCAGTGATATCGCAGATTCACAACTTTGCTGCACTGTATAGGAAAGCTTTCATCTGTCCACTTCTAATTTAATGTAATACACTTCTGTAGCCTGGAAAGCACCAGAGGTAATGACCTGAATTATATATCTCCAGAACTATATCAGAATGAGTAAGAAAAAGCTCTAAGGCTGTATACATAGGACACACTTCACCCATTGCTAAAATAGCACTTCCTTCGAACTCTAACATCACAACTGTGATGTTATAAAGTCTAGTCATCATGTAAATATAATACCTAAAGTCTGCTTAGAAAAGCAAATTTAATACTGTATTTTGATGAAATCCATCAAATCCCGATTCAACTGAAAATAAAACGGTTGATGGTAGCAGCATAAAGAAATATATATTTGATACATAAATAAAGTCTTGATTCTAGAGAACTGATAGTCTGTGAGGGAATCCAGATAATTTCAGTATACTGGATCATTTAGCTTTTTTTTAGCTATGCATTTATTGGTGAAGGAGCCAGTTGTGACATTTGCTTGGGCTATTATTAACTTAGTGCTGAAATTTTCTCCTGTAATGCTTCCAGTTAGTAGAACAATATCTCTATCCATTTTAAGGTAAGATCAAAGACAAACTATGATGCTAAGGACACATAAGCAACTTGAAATTTTTTAAGTTACATGTGACACTGTCATTTTTTACTATTAATCATTCTTAAGTATTTGTGATATTAGATGCACAATATCTGAGAAATCATATGCTTTGTTTAAATTTACATGTTTACAAAGTACTAATATTGGATAGCCAGATCTTATTTCCTCTGAGATTATGTGTGGCCAATGATATTCAGATTAAATCAGAAGCAAAATCACTGGGAGTGCTCTTTGAATACTTCAGCTTGCGAAGACCTAAGTGTAAAATTCACCATTCATCACTCTTTAATACTTGCCATTTCATTTGCACCTGGCATTTGTCTTGTTGTAGATTTTGCATCAACTTGAACTCTGCAGAAAGGGCTTTTATTTTCATTGGCGATATGGATAAAGAAAAAAAGTAGCTTGTAATACTGAAATATAAGGAAAATGACCATGACACATTTTAAAAAATGTTTTCCACCTGAACCTTGTGCAATACATTTTTCTGAAAGTCTTAAATAGTTTCCAACCCGCTCCCCCGGCACTCTTCTGCTTTCATAATGACAGATTCTCAAGCATTTTATCTGATTTGACAGCTTGCACACAAAAAGGAACCAGTGTTGGCTTTCATTATCTTCAAGTTTCCACATTACAAAGGGCTGCATTAATGCTACATTTCATACATTAAAGTAGACCTCATTGCTTCCTACAATTGATCTTGCTGTAGTAGTATTGCATAAGGTTTGTAGATCAGCTGATTTCAACACTGTGGCAAGGCAATTTAGAGATACATCTGATGTAAGCAGAAATACACAGAAAACCATACAAAAGAGCCATTTATAACATGACTACACGCCTTGATAACTTTCGGATGTCTGCATCTATTTGCAGTTCTCTTGCTGGAAATTCTAACCTGAGTGGCCTATAAAATTATAAATTTAGCTCAACAGTGCGACATTGCTGCAAAATAATCTACTGAAGCAAGGCACTCTGTGATTTTTTTCTTAGTCATTGAGATCTTACAATGACACAAGAAAGTATTCCAAGGAATGGAGTTTGTCATATGAGACAGTGATGATCAGCAAAGACAAGCCCTCACCGGACCTATTCCTTGTACCCAGGTCCTGCAACTTAAAGGTACTTTAAAAGAAGCACTTGAGGCTATCATGGGGAAAGGCACAAATTACTTATAAAATAAGTTTCTCATGGATGAATATTATCCTATACTATAAAATTTCTGCTTCTCTCTTTTTAAAAATAAAATTAAAAGCCACATTTTTACAATTATACAAGACTATACATGTTCCAGTAGTACATCTCAGCCACAGCACTGAATATAACCATGTGAAAATTACAATAGGAAATTGCCTTGTCCATTTCTCAGGCCCGGAAAGATGAAGTCATGCTTGAGTGAGAGATAAATTTGGAAAATTACAAATAATGTGGGCTGGTATAATATTTAACCTTGTTTCAACTTGACTGGCTTTAGAAATTCCCAGGGGAGCTAGATGTGGTGGCACAATCCCTAAATCCCAGCAGGCTGGAGGCTGAGGCAAGAGGACTCGGTGAATTTGAGCTCAGCCATAGGCTAAATAACGTGTCCAAGGCCAGCATCTACTACACAAATACACCTTGTCTCAAAACGAGGAAGGAGATGAAGAGGAAGAACAAGAAAGAGGAGGGAGAGGCAGGGGGATGTAGAGGAAGAAAAAGAAGAGAAGGAGTAAGGGAGGAGAGGGGAGGGGAGGGGGAGGGGGAGGAAGGGTGGAGAGGCAGGAACGGGGGAGGGGCAGAGGAGGGGGAGAAAGGGAAATGAGGCAGAGGAGGGGAAGCAAGGCAAGAGGAGGGGAAGAAGAGGAGGGAGGAGAGGGGGACAAAGGAGAGGAAGGAGGAGCAGAGGGAGGAGAAGGGAAGGGAGGGGAGGACAGCAAGAAGGGAGAGAAAGAAATTTCCATGGGATTAGTAAAGCACATTTCTGGGTGTGTCTGGGTGGGTCATGGAGCATAATTTTAGGTACTAAGTGTATAGTTCCTGCCCCTCTTCCTCTTTGACACCGTTCTGCTATTTGTCTACCCTGAGGCAATGAAAAAAAAAACACTTTAAGTTTTGTCCCAGCAACAGGAAAGCTGAATACTACACTGAGGAGGGAGCTCATTGCATGATGGCATTCTTCCATTTGTGAGGGCCCAGCTTTGATTTCCAATACTAAATGAAAGCAAAAGCAGTGCATCTTTTTACTATTTAAAAATGCTCTGAAACTCTAGAGAAGAGAATGTTCATTCTTTTTAAATTTAATACCTAAAAATCACAATTGTCTTGTCAAATATAGCATTATATGACAACTATTTATTTATTTATTTTGTTTTTCTTCCAGTACCAGGAACTGAATTCATGACCTTGCACTTGCCAGGCAGGCACTGTGCCGCTGAGCTAAATCCTCAGCCCCAATGACAACTATTTAAGCATATATTTTAAAGTGGTAGATATTTATGGAATAAAATTTGCAATAGTATACGCTGCAAACATGCTTCACACATATTATATATATATATATTCATATGTTTTTCATATGTATGTATGCTGTGTTGCATATATATGTTGTTTTCATGTACTGTTCAAAGCATTTTATTTGCTGACTAGATTGGAAATTTCTTGTACATAATTCTCTTGATTTGAAGTTGAACTCTAGATTTTGTGTCCATTTAAAATTATCTGTGTTCAGAACACCACAACTTACCCTCTGGTTAATATATCTACAAGCTTGTATCATCTAATGCTATAAATACAACAAAACACAAACAGTTCTGTAACACTATGCTGTCCTACAATTTAATAAATATAGATTTTAGAAAAGAGATGCTATATTACAATGTCACTGGAAATGTACCCTTGTTACATTTCTATTGCTAATGAGTCTTGGAAATCATAAGCATGAAGTCTTGTTTTAAAATACTGTTTCATTTTTAACATAATACAATGTGAATTCTATGAAATACTAGTAAGAAATGAATACAACTTGACCAAAACAAAGGTTATAAGTTGGCTTCTCATTTATGTGTGTGTGTGTATATATATATATATATATATATATATATATATATATATATGAGCACAACTGTCTTGGGGCAGTGGTACAGCATACACTAAATGGAATGTGTTGTGAAACATAATGGAGAGGCTGACTCTGAAACTTTATAATTGAGCAGCCCATTTTTCAATCTAGTCAATTAAGTCCTTTGCTTGATCCTTTCACTGTACAAATTCTAAATCTTTGCTCATAAATACCTTTCCAACTACAGTATAAGCTCTTAGCATATTAGTAGCTCTATCAATACAAATCATATAATTCCAAAAATGACACAATATTGTATAACTGTATGTAGGTAATTCAGTCTCAAAAGAAGCACAACACCGTTGTATCCCAAAAGCATTATTATTTCATGTATTATTACATTTCCTCTTTTTCTTTTACTAATAACCACATCAAGTTCATGCGTTTCTTATCCTGTTTCTCAGACAGTTGATGATTCAGTGTTGGACAAGAGTGCCAAGTCATCAATACATCCTGAAACTGGCTACCTCCTAAATTTAAACAATGAAGCAAATTAAAGCAGTTTGGGTACAGCAATGAGAACACGCACTGAAATTCAAATGTAGACATAGTCTGAAGTTCTTTCATGTGTTGCAAAACAATTATCTTTAAACAATATAAAGAAACACTTACCCTTAAGAAATGATCTATTCCTGCCTAGAAATGTGTTGCATGTAGACAAACGTACTTTTCTAAATCACGAAGGATTTTGAGATTAAAGGTTCTATGGTTACGTCATAAATATTTTGACTCACCGTTCCTTTTGGTAAACAGTCAAATTCAGCTGGATATCTGTAATATTGTGTAGCATCATTTAGTCAATATCAACAAGTGAGAAAAATGTATGTATAAAAATAGCAGTCATAAAGAGTCACTTTTTACCTAATTAACAAAATGAACCAAATCAGAGTCTCATTAAAAAGTGAGATCAATAGCAAGAATGAGAAAGATAATCTTACAATTTTAATAAGGAATTCACTTTGGTACAGAAACTAAACTTTGTACAAATGTGTCTCATTTCATTACTTTGCTTATGTCAGAACAATTACAGAACTGATTTGTATAATTATGACTAAAATGAAATCTGTTTGGAAGGCAAGCACAGCATATGCAGAAAAGGAATTCTACCCTGTCAGAGAACTCTTTTATGACCAATACAGACATGTTCTGTGAAATGATAATATGAAAAAATTGTTAATATAAATATGCTATAGATAAATAAATATTTTAGTATGTATTTACATGAATACATCTTTCCTACCAGTCCAAAATACATCATCTCTTTTAAGGATTCAGGAAGAATAACAGGAAATTTAATCTAAAAAAAATTGCTATTGAATCACATTAATAACCATGCAAATATTTTATTAAACCAAGAAAAGGATAGGTAATTAAAAAAACTAAAAGATATCATTATAGAATAGGATAAAGTTTAAACTTCTTGTCCATTGAAAAAGCTACATATTAGTGAATTATTACATTTCTAAACGTATTGGTAAAAACATTGGAAAATATTTACTAAACATAAAGTAAAATAATATTACACTCTCGTAAACTGAGCTAATGTTAATGAAATTTTACTTTTGTTTCAGGGTCATCCGTCTGAGCAAACATGGCCCCAGGTGTGAGTGTATGCTAACAGACTGAAGAAAACGTTAATCTATCTCCTCTCTCGCTGTGTCCCCTTTATCACGGTAATACACTTACTTCCTATTTGTCCTTACTTATGAAAATAGGGACAAGAGGTATTTTAATCCTTAAACTTTACAAATGTTAACATTTTAGATTTGTACATTTGGTAGTAAATTAATTACAAATACTATGTTAAAATGTGGACTAAGTACTGGTGAAGGAATACATTTTTTTCTTATACATTCTTTGTGAACACTACTTCGCCAAAAGATGTACTTTCTTTGAAATAAGCATATCAACTCATTAAAAAATAGTAATTTGAGAATAAAATCATTAAATAGGACAGTTACTTCCATATATATATATAATCTGATCTGACATACAAAAACTAACCTATTAAAGAATATCCAAATTTAAAAAGTCAAGCATGGCTTGTTGGCCTACACCTATAATCCAGGACTCAGGAGACTGCGACAGGAAGATCGCTCAAGTTATAGGCCAGCCTGGACTACATAGTGAGTTCAAGGACAGCCTGAACTACTTAGCAACACCCTGTCTCAAAAAAAAAAAAAAAAAAAAAAAAAAAAAGCTGACTTTTCTTAAGCATGTGTGATGGTCAAACAACATGGTAAATCTTACGTGGGATTTCAAAGCTGCATGTGCTGTTTTAACTCCATTTGCTAGATTTCTGTTTATGTACGGTAGGAGAGTGAAGCAAGTGGCATATTTCCTACCCTTTAGAAGCTTCTGCCCAAGGCATGAAGCTAAAACCAACAAGCGTTGAGAAACTGGAGAATTATGAAAGAAAGGCGCATATTGGACAGGGTGATATTCTAATCAAGTGAGCTTTTTTGTTTCTACTTTATACTGAACCCTTGTCATTGCCAATGCAAAATGGAAAACTGGCAATAAAACCTTCCATTTACATGAGAAATTGCCCGAGTGCCCTACACATACTGCTTCTCATGCACAATATAAAGTGGTTCCATTTGCAGGGGAACATATGCTAAATGTTTAAGCTCAGGGATGATTTAGACAAAATGGAGAAGATTTTTTAAATATTTATTTTACACTTTACAAGATTCATTTAGATTGGCAGATGTTCTGAAACGCAAAGAAAAGTGACTTAACTAACTATTGGAAATGACAATGTTTGGAAGAAGGTAAGGGGTCGAGAAAAATTCCGTTATCTTTGGTAATTGGTATCAGAAAGCATATACATAAGCAAATAAATAATAAGTAAAATGACAGAGGAAATCGAACAGTTAAAATACTGAAGGGCTTCCAAATTCTTTCAGGTACCTGCAGCAAATGATGTATTGATTTTGCTGTTAAACTGCACAGCTGTAACCAACACATTAGACATGGAAGATAAAAGCAATGACTAAACGCACCTTATTTCATCTGTCACACCTGATGCACTGCCTTCTCCAGACCTTTAGTGTATTAGCACAGAAAATCAATTAGGTAAAGAGCTAAACAAATGAAGTGAGAATAAAAAAGGCCTCCTTCACAAAGTGTCAGGGATGTCAACAAGCACAGGTGACTTTGGTAAACTATAAGATATCTGCAAATAATGCATAACAACCTTTTCTGAACTTCTAAAAGTCAGCAATTATGTATCCCAGATTCTTCCAAGCCTCTTTTGGAAAGTGCTCAGCCATTAAACAACTATGAGAACATAAAATTGCTTGTAGACAAAAATAAGCCATCTATAAAATACACAAAGTATTTTGTTTAAGCTTAAAGCTTAATACATATACATATCTTGAAAAATATTCTGTATTCAAAAACAATCAATTCTAATGAAGCTATTTGAAAAAATTTTTTGTATTGCTTGTAAGATAAATTTTCCTCTGAAAGGCCACTGCTACTTAAAATGTGTTATTTTAGCTATGTTTTTATGTTGTCCTCAGATTTTCAATGCAACTTGAGTGATGTATTCACTACCATTTCAATAGTAAATTTATTATCATAACATTTAAAAGGCTTCTTTTCAAATAGAAAAAGTACTGATCATAACATCAGTCTCACTGGTTTTTCTAGCTTTATTTTTGGTTTTTTTTTTTTTTTTTGGTTTTTCTCCGGTACCGGGAACCGAACTCACGACCTTGCGCTTGCCAGTCAGGCCCTTTTGCCGCTGAGCTAAATCCCCAGCCCCTTTCTAGCTTTAAATACCATGATTTTTATCTTCATTTAAGAAAATTATACTGGCTCTTGAGAGATACTCCAAAAAGTGTCATACGGAGTGTATGGACACCTTACTTGGACAAAGGTTTGCATTTATGGACAATGCTGACACCTTTTGGCAATTTACCCAAATTATAAAACTGCTTCTTTGGATCACTATGGCTTATGTCACTAATACATATCATGTCATCACTTTTACAAATCACTCATTGGCTCTTCACTTCAGGTACCTATAGATGTTAATATAGAACCTCTTTTCTCTCTTCTCAACCCAGATAAATGTTCTGCCCATTAAAAAAAAAAAAAAAAAAACTTTTGAAACACAAAGCTCCACCAACTTCAGCTCTACTCTAGCCCAATTCTCATTTAATTGTCTCCTGAATTTGCTTATGTTCTATGTCTTTTCACATGAAAAACAAATTCAGACACCAAGAACTCTTCAATTAAAGGCTAATTCTTCCACTTTTCTTCAGATTGATTTTCTTCCTGCTCTCCAGAGCCAATAGCAATAACTTCTCTATCTTAACTGAGTTGCAAAACAGATGCACACATATATTCACTGGTATCTGGTGGTCCACATACTTCGTTCCCATGTTTCTATGTATAAAGCATATAAAATGTAGTTATTGGAATTTCATACATTTCTTGTGCCATTTTCATTCAATTTGATCAATGAAACAGCAAATCCAGAGACTATATGAAGGTTGCTAAATCTGTTCCCTTCCCTCCTGTCACACCAACACCCACTGAAGTCTTGCTCTTTGCAAATTCATTCTAAAAAGTAGATGGGTTTCTGTTTTTTGTATGCATAGGTCATTTGATTATATCTCTTCATCTAATAATTTTGAAGTAAAATATGAAGAAGAAATAGTTTTATGTACAAAATTTCCAATGAAAAGAAGGTAATAAATGGTGCTCTTGGGGGTAGTTATGAGCTTTTGTGTGAGTGTGTGTGTGTGTGTGTGTGTGTGTGTGTGTGTATGTGTAGGGAGAGAGAGATGGGGAGAGACAGAGAGAGAACATGAAAACTTGAGGAAAAAGAGTATTTAAGTATGTGAGGTCAAGAGTGTGTGATATGTCTAATAAATCAGTCAAGATCAGCATTCCAGAAACCAGCACAAAATGATTAACAGAACATAATGATCAAGAAATAATTCTTACGCACTTCACAATTTTCATAAGATGCAATGATTTTAATAGCAAAATTTTATGTAAACACATACCACTTTCAATAAAGAAAACCACTGGACCAGAATTTAAACTTTTATCAATGATTAAAATAGGAATTTGAATATACTACTAAACTCAAATGTCATAAGGTCAAAATAAATATTGGAAAATACAGTTTTATATATATTTGTGAGTAAATTATTCAGGTTCCTTTATTACTGTTCAATGAATTAAGCTTTACTAGCTGTGAAGGAAGCATTTAGCTTATATGAAGAAATTAGGTAGCAAGATCCTCAGAGAATAAACACCAATAAATAAATTTTCAAGGTGAAGAGAAACAAAAGTAAAAAAGAAAGTCTGACAACCAAACAGGACCAGATAGATTATTCTAAAATTCACCAAAAAAGGCATCTTTAGGAGGCAGAGATAAAGAAAAGCTCTCCTTTAGCTCCATTTCTTCTGTAAAACAGGAAAGAAACTAGACCCTATGTTGTAGGTAGGGTTAACACCATAGATAATTCATTCAGATAATATATGTGAGGTGCTTGGCTTTTATAGTAGTATTAACACATTTTAATGTGGAGATTCATTAATATTATAGTGGATTGTCTTGAAACATTCTCTATTTTGTATGTAAATAAAATATATTATTAGTTTTCTCACACTCCTTTCTGTATATATATATATATATATATATATATATATATATGGTTTATTCATATTCTAATGAGTCATTACTCTGCAAAGAAAAAATTAGAGTTTTATTTTCAGCCGCATCATTATCAACGGTCCCTAATTTCATTTTCTTAGTGAAGTAGCTGAAACCTTTCTTTCTTATGTTAGAAAATGAAATTCAAACCAATTATAAGTAACTATCCTCAATTTTTATTCCTAGCAAATGAACATGCCTTTAAATGATATTACAGGGTATTTTTCACACTTCTAGGTACTTTTTAAGGTGCTTCTTATTGTCAGGAAATAAGAGCTCTTGTTCCTGTTCCAATAAAATGAGCATACACAAGAGTCTCTGAGAGAGGGATAATCTCACACACAATCTCCTCCGTCAGCCCCCTGTCATTCACAAGCTTGTCTTTGAGGAGACTTTACCTGCATGAGGATTTTAGGATTAGGTTTTTCTTTGTAATTTCACTTCTTCATAATGGGATTCTCTAGACACTTTCTCAATTATTTCTACTTCCTAGTGTGAGGCTACAGAGGTAAATGTAGAGATTTATGTACTTAATTCCCTACAGATCAAAATGATTCTTATTTTAATTTTTTCCGAAGCTGCAGTTTCCTTCAATTCACAAACAAATACAGTTTAACTTTTCTTTCTGTTTCTTTCCCCTTTTTTGTTCATATTTTTTCATTTTTTTTCCCTGTCTCCTTGCTTCCTCCCTTATTTTATTTCTTCTTTTCTTTCCCTTTTTTCTTCTTCTATCCAGTGAGGAGATAAGTACTGGTGTTTCAGTTCTAATACATTTTCCTTTCTGTTTGAGAAGCAGCACTCATCTGATGTGTTTATATTCTCTTATTTGATAAATTTACACAGACATTCACACAGAAATAGACTGATACAGAAGGAAATACTCAAATAACTAAAACAAATAAGTTGAATATTAATATACTTTCCATTTTGCCTGCTACCTCAGATATTTAAATATACATGTTAATATCCTACTTATGTGTAAGTGACTTTGTAAAAACATGCTATACTGATGTGGCCTCCAGGGCTTTGATTATTGTCATGTCCATTTAAATATGGTCATAGTCGTCAGTCAGTGAGACGTTCTCTCTTCTGAATCTAATTTCCTTTCTATCTTTTATCTCATGCTCCTGTAAAAATGAAACAATTTCTTAACTCTCCCAAAGATCTCTGTTCGCTTCTTTCCACCCTGTTTTCTCACTTCAGAAAAGAATGAGAAAAAAATTAGAATCAAATGGCCCTGTTAATGGATGCTTTCAATTAACCACTCTGTGTCTTAGCCCTTAGTGACCACCATCTGATTCTACAATATATGGTCGAGTTAGTGGTTTGTACAGATAAATGAGAACATATGGTATTTATGTCACTGTATTTGGTTTGTTTCACATAATAACCTCCAGTTCCATCTGTGTTGTGCTGAAAGACAGGATTTCATTCATTTTATGGCTTAATAATATTCCATTGTATAAATATACCACAATTTCTTTATCCATTCATCCACTGAGAGGCATCTTACTTAAGTACATATTTTTACTATTGTGAGCAGTATTGCAATAAACATGGGAGTGTAAGTATAGTTATGGTATAATGATTTCATCTTCTCTGGGTGTATAATCAGCAGTGTAATTGCTAAGTAATATAGCAGGTGCAATTTTAGTCCAAGGAGGAATTTCATCTGTTTTCCAAACTGGCTGTACTAATTTACATTCCCACCAACAGTGTGTAATACTTCACATTTCTACACATCCCCCTATTAACATTTATTAGTTCAGTCTTTTTACAGTAGCCACCCTAACTGGAGTGAGATATCTCATTGTGATTTTGATTTATATTTCTCTCATTATGAAATTGCCCGCTTTCATCTGTTTCTTGGCTGTGTGTATGTCTTTTTCTGAAAAATGTCTGTGTAGTTCCATAGCCCATTTTTAAACTGGATTTATTTTGTTTGTCTATTTCTTTATTTTTTTGATGTTCACATTTTAGAATTCATTGTATATTCTGAATACAAATTCCTTGCCAGATGGACAATTTGCAAATATTGTCTCCCATTCCAAAGGTTTTATTTTAATCCTCTTAATGATTTCCTTTACTATGTAGAAGATTCTTGGTTTAAAGTAATTTCATTTACGCATATTTATTTCTGTTCCCTATGATTTTGATGTCTTATTTAAAATACTGTTGCCTACACCAATGTGTTAAAGTGTAACTCCTGTGTTTCCTTGTAGTAATTTTGGAGGTTTAAGTTTGAAATTTAGGTCTTTGATATGTTTTAATTGATATTTGTGTGTATAATAAGAGTAAAGGATCTAATTTCCATCTTCTGCATATGCGTACTCAATTTTGTCTACAAAGTTTACTGAAGACACTATTTTAAACAGAAGCCTACAGGAGCATAGATTAATTTCTGGGCTATCTATTCTGTTCCACTGGCCTTTAAGTCAGTTTTATGACAGTACTTCGAGGAGTTTGTCTACTTAACATGGACAAGTTGTAGAATTTATTAATACACACTAATATTAATATTCCTTTAATAACTTTTAGTACCAGTGGGGTCTGTAGAAAAGCCCTATTTTAATATTTCTAAAGTATTTTCCTATTTCTTTGTTCATTTTTATCTTTACAATTAAGCAGCTTTTAGTTTTCTTGATTATTTCTAGTTTAGTTTGCTATTTTTTTGATTTGCTTTATCTTTATTAATTCCTAATTACATTTGATTTGAAGTCAGTTGAATACTCTTTTTCTGGTAACTTAAAATGGATATTTAGAGAAATGATTTGAGACCTGGCATTTTTCCAGTATTAGTAATAGGTACCATATATTTTTGTTTTTTGTTTTGGTTTTTCTCTGGTACCGGGAACTGAACTCACGACCTTGTGCTTGCCAGGCAGGTGCTTTTGCCACTGAGCTAAATCCCCAGCCCACTAGGTACCATATATTTTTATCTAACATTACTTTAGCTGTGTTCCTCAAAGTTTGAAATACTTTGGTTTTTACTCAATTTAAACTATTCATAATATATTTTAGTCTTTATAGGTTTCCTGTTTTTATATGTTCCCCATTTTAGATTATGTGATTTTAAAACACAAGCAGATTTTATGTTTGTTTTGACTGCTTGTTTTGGTTGTTTTGTTTTGTTTTGTTTTGTTTTGTTTTGTTTTGTTTTGTTGGTTTTTTGAAGCAAGGTCTTGTTACATAGTTTAAGCTGACTTTAAAATCGCTATATAGCCCAGGCTGGCCTCCAACTCACAACCGCTCTCCTGCTTCATCTCCTCAGTGCTAGGATTGGAAGCCAGTGCCACTATATCCGGCAAGACGTTTCATGATACAGTACTTTTCTACATCCCTTTTTATTTTTGCTGCTATTAAGGAAGAAAGCATGTAGGACTTCACTTTTAAATGTGTTGAAGTTTATTTTGTGGGCCCACTCAGGGCTCTATTTTTGTCATATAAAGTCCTCCTCCATTGGTAAAAAGTTTTATTTTTGCTTTTGGACACTGCGAATCAATTATATCATTCCACAATGCATTAAATATAACTCACCAATATATGAAAAGAGTATGATCATAAACATATACTTGAAATGCAAAATTTCTTCAATGTTTGAAAGCAGAAACAACCAAACTGACCGTAGCAACTGATTATATGTGGGTACATGCATGTATATGTGTCAGTACGTAGAAATAGAATCATAAATATCTCCCTTGCAGTGACAATTATACTTAACCATACTGTCTCTGCATTTCTCTGACCCTCATGAATCCCCATTACCTTAGTTTGCTTTGTGTTCTTCATATAATGTCATTTCTTTTATTTCTCCTAGGACACGGGCAGAACTTCTTTATTTATTCATCCATTTCCTTCTATTCTGCAAGAATGTATAATAGCTTCTGACACAAATTAAGGACACACTAAATGATGTTGAATGAGTGAGTAGATTCAGAAATAACAAAATGAGGAGGGACAGAGAAACCAGAAAAATCTGAATATATAAACAAAACCATGAGTCAAACTTGAGAATATTAAGGGGATATTAAGCAAAACATTAAGGTATTATTTAATCAAGAAAAATAAAACCACCAATGAGAGAAAAAGATCATACAGTGGAAGGACCTATACTCTCGTTCAGATCATTGGCATTTATGTCTAGTTCTAATGTCAACCTTTAGAATTTCATGCAACACACTGAAGCATTATTTGGTAACCTAGTGTCATTATTTGGCTCCTTCCTGGGAAAATACTTTCTACCTAGTTAACAAAGATTTTATCATGTCACATTGGTGGCATGCGGAATTTTTCCTAGAAGGAATTTCAAATTCCCAGATAATATTACCTTTCTTTTCTGCATATTTATAAAAGATTATCCACATTTTCTGTTAGAGAAAATAGTCAGTAGTAGAGGAAATAATGTGTGTACTATGTAATACAAAATGATTCTGTTGAAGTTGACAATTTTTCAGCTACTCAATTTTTATGACTGAAATCTGACTACTGAGTTTTCTTTGAAAAATGTAGCATGTTTTGATTTTTACCTGAGAAGAACTTTCCCAAGTGGCTCAGCCAGTATCAGTTTAAAGGCACAGTGCAGTACTCTATGACTGGTGTACTCCTGAATACTCTGAAAAATAAACAAAGCTTGGCAAAATAAAGTGGGTAGGATAAGAAGTTAGAACAAAATGGTTTGTTCTCTTTTCTAATGTCCCAAGATTATACATGTATTATTTCTGGTTTTTTTCCAGCAACTACATGGAAAATTATCCCAAGAAGCAATGTGTGGCAGAACTAATTTATGTTTCACAAGCAAGTTAATATTTTTAAAGATTAAGGATTAATGAAGTCAGACTGACCAAGATGTCATTACTATTTTGATATAATAAAACTGTACTAAAATTACTATATTTTATAATATATATTTGCTTTTCTTCAAGAGTAAAATGTATCACTCTGGACATAGAAAATTTTTGGAGGAAATTTTGTTGAAAGCATAAGCAGGAAAGGAACATGTATATGAAGATAACTTAAATATTACTTTTAGCTAGATATCTTTCTCTACTATAAAATTATTTCTACACCTATGAATTATAATAACTTTAGATATGAATGAGTAAAGTAAATGGTATTTATTTAATTTTTCTAAATAGACTTTGACCAAAGGTGAATAGTACATTAGCATAATTATTTTAGAGACAAAATAAAAACTACTGACCAGGCCACTAAAAAGGAACTTCTTATTGCCACAAAAAACAATCACTTCTTTTTCTTCAAATGCATTTCTTAAAACCCAAAACAAACTGCAAAAGAGGATTATTTGTAGGAATATTCTGGACTTTCAGTAACACTTTAAAGCTATGATTAATAGATTTAATGAAAGTCCATGAATATCTAACCATTTACTCCCTAACATATTGATAACCATTTTCCTATTGCTGTGCCAAACTGCATTAGTTTTCTGGTCCACATTAAGTTCATGAAGGTGAAGATACTTGAATCTCTCATAAGGGAGGGTCCACAATGACTTCAGCTCATTATTCTCCACATTACGTCTCACTGAATAGTGATAGAACTGATATTAAAGAGAATGTGGACATGGTCACCTTAGTCCCTGCTGACTCAACAATAAGCCCGAGAGTGTTTTAAGTTTTTAACATGTGTCTAAGACCCAGCGCTATTTACATACAGCCATGTGTAAATGTGAAAAAGTAAAAATTAATGAGTTGTTTTAAATTTCTAGTTAGGCTTGTTTAAATCTTCCTTCACTATATTTTTTCTTTTAGTTTGGAAATTGGATATTGTGTGTACTCAAAAGAGCATTATCTGTATAATATCTAGTTAAATGTCAGAAATGCAGGAGAACAATATATTTTGTCCATATTTGTTGTTCAGGAAAAAGGTTAAATTATTTTTAGGTATTTCCAAAAGCAAAATTTTCTCACAGTTTAAAGATTACTCACTGATAACACATGTAGATTTGTTAATTGCCTGTATGAACTTTTAGTTGGCTGTTTCAAAAAAATGTATCCTTAATAATTATAAATCCAACATTATATTCTAAATCAAATTGAAAAGAAACTTTTCTGAGTTCAGTTACACATTGATAAGAACTCTGATTCGAGGAAAGACAGTCTAGGCAAAATCTGTCTCTCCTACCTGTTTCAATTATAAATATTGTGCATTGTGCCTAGAATAACTTTTTAAGAATTATAAGTAGATGATAGCAAGTACATGGAGAAACATGAGAATTCAAATTTTCATCAAACTGGTACACAGCTGACCATGTTCTCCCCTATCACTTGCCTGTAGTCAGAGACAGATTGAAATACATGGTGTGTGCAATGTGTACCAGATGTGAACACAAATAGATCCAAAAGGAGCCTTCTCCCTTGTACAAGGTGTGTGAAAAAGGATTCCTGTATGTCAGATAAATTGGTGGTATCCTAACTTGTGTTGTCTCTTTTCTTTTTCCTTTTTTCACTCTGTACAACTCCCAAGCAATACCGTAGCAATGGTAGCAAATAGGTGTGGTAGAAGGAGCTAACACTGAGAGGATAAGGAGGCCTCATCTTCCCAAGGGATCTGGGGGACCTGTAGTTAGAGACAATTTACTCTCCCCTTTTCCAGACTTCCGAACTGTGGTCTCAGACACATTACTCGTAGAAGGTACTGTGTGGTAGAGTGTAGAGGTCAGTACTCCACGATGGGACAAAAAGACAGGGATTGGAGATACTTAGCAAAACAGAAGTGTAAAGGCGACTCTGAGAGGAGAGTGTGGACCCAGGGATTTACAGGCACCCTGCACCTTACTTCCAAGGGCCATATTCTTAATTTCTAGTTGACATAAATGGAGATTTACTGATTTACTGCAGAGAAGGTTATTGCCTAAATTCCAGGCGACTCATTAAAATTGTATGCATATAAAAGGTGTGAAGAGCACTGCCAAAGCTTTGAGAGTGAATCTGACCTTCAAATCATATCTTAGAAAATGTACGTAAAATATGTGTGAAGAGCCTAAACAGATGAATGGCTTATAAAACCGAACAAACAAAAATCAGGATTCTTAATATTTAAACAACACCCAAATCCTTACTACATATAATTGAAATATTCAATATAGAATCCACTGAGTTCACTTGGTGTATGAAAAACCTGTCAATCTTAGCCTATAAAGGAAAATGCAGAAATGTACATAAAACACAGTTATTCAAGTGTTGGAAATATCACGCAATGGCATAATTTAACAGTTAAAGATGATTCCTCATGAAAAAAGGAGAGAAAATACTTTCAGCAAGAAAAGATAATAAATAATGAAAGCTAAAAAAAGAGAAACATGAATGAAAAAGTAAAATAACTAAAATGATGAGATCAATAGTAGAATAGGATGACAGAGAGAAATGTCTGTGAAGATGAAGGTGGATTAGTAAAAGTTATGCAGTATGAAAAAAAGACAAATAGAAAAACATACACAGTTTTAGGGAACAAAGGCTAACACGAAAAGAACTAATGGAGATTTCATTAGAGTAAGAGAACAAAGAACATGGAGAATGTGTAACACTTGAGATTTTTCCAAATTTACCAAAATATATATAAGCCTACAGAATCAACATATAGGGAGGTCTCTAGAAAGGGTGAATAAAACTTGTTTCAGACTAGTCATCCTCAAACTACTACTAGCTCAGACAAAGAAAAACCTTACAAGCAGCTAGGCAATATCGACTGACTTTGTGTAAAGAATGATTAAAATGGTTACGAGCATCTCATTAGAAAGTACAGCAAATAGAAAAAAGGCCTAAAACTGTTTTGAAATGGTAAAACAACCACATGTCCAGCAAGGTTTAAGATTAAAGGTTATATAAAAGGTTAAATGAAAGGTTAAATAAAGGTTAAATGGCTTCCGAGAAGGAAAACTAAGAAAATTCACAGCAAGAAAATGAGCTCCAAAGAAAATGGTAGATGATATTAGGATAGAACAGAAACAATGCCAATACCAGAGGAAAAGTGGGACATACAGAATAGAGGAAGGAAAAATAAATCGTTAAACTGTAGCAAGTTCAAGGTTACAGTTTACACCTATTTTTATTTAATTTTATTCAATTACGCTGATTAAAATGCACATACACATAGGTATCTACATATCTGTATCTATAAGAATGTTGAGGTAATCTGTACATATCCCTTATAGGCATATGTGTGCTAATAATGTTTGTATAGAGCACATGAAATGAAAAGTAGTAAAAAATGCGGGGAGTGGTGGTGCATGCCTGTAATCCTTGCACTCCGGAGGCTGAGGTAAGAAGTTCGTTGTGAGTTCAAGACCTGCCTGGCATACAAAGTGAGCTCTAAAGTGAGCTTGAACTGCATAGTGAGACCCTGTCTCAAAAACACACACAAAAACCATCATAAAAAATTAATATACATGTTTTAGCATAGAGAATAGCCACAACAACAAACTATATAGGAAATATAGTAAAATA
The DNA here is from genome assembly GCF_000276665.1 of Chinchilla lanigera. NCBI lineage: Eukaryota > Metazoa > Chordata > Mammalia > Rodentia > Chinchillidae > Chinchilla > Chinchilla lanigera. The sequence goes on from NW_004955411.1 coordinate 21,147,802, forward strand.
TTGATCACTGATTTTAGTGGATTAATAAAATATTCATTTAATCCAAAGTAAAGCAAAAAATGAGAAAATGAGAAACAGATATAGAGAAGGGAAAAGAAAAAAAATAGACTTAAATGAAAATATAATCATACTAAAAACAAATACATAAACAGAAATTAAAAGAAAAAAACTGCTTTGAAGAAGTAATACTATTAAAATAGATTACATAATGATAAAGATGTAAGTTCACCAAGAAGACAAAAGAATCTTGGATGTTTCTATACCAAAATTTAAGTCTAAAAATGTTAAAAAGACTCTCATAAAAGTGAACAGAGACATGACCAAAATAAAAAATTTCACTTGAAGATTTCAAAACCCTTCTCAAAATAATCCATGGAAAAGTAGGTGTAAGTTGTAATTGCATAGAAGAATTGAACAATGCCGTTAGACAACTGGATCAAGAAGACATTTATAGGTTTACACCAAAATATTCAAATGCATATTTGCAAGTACAATATAACACTCACTAGTGTATAATCTATATCCCAAGTTACAAATCAAATCTCAACATACTTCAAATGCAGCAGAACAAAGTTATGATCTTTGTACTCAACAGCTGAAACAAGGCTATGAAATCTCCGAACAAATGAATACACTTCTAAATGATGTATAAGACAAAGGACAAGTCCCAGGGGAGACTATAAATGATTCTAATTGAACGAAAATTAAAATACAAAATTTGTAGGATATAGCTAATATGCCTCCAAGGGGGAAATTTATAAGATTAAAAGCATATAAAAGGAAAGCACAAAAGAATTCAAGAATTTAAGATTTCATTTCAAAAAAAAAAAACTACAAAGAAAAAGAAACAAACTAAGCAGGAAGAATGGAATACTAAAGAAAGAGCAGCATCACTAAAATTAAGAACATAAAAAAATGAAAACTCAGGTATAATCATAGCCTGGACACTGCAAAAAAGTCATTATAACTGAAAAAAACTCTAACCAGACTAACAAAGATAAATAGTGAAAATACAAATTACTGATATCAGGAGTGGGAGTAAGGGTTTCAGCAGGGAGTCCTCTGACATTAAACCTTTTCTACAGGAAAAATTAGAATAATTTTAGATCTCATCAAATGGAAGAAGAAATCTTACAGTCTTCAACCTACCAAAGCAGTCAAGAAAATAATTGATATTCTGACCAGTTTTCCATTTACTGAATGATTTGTTGAGGGAGAGAGGTGTAGTTCAGTAGTAATTTTCTGTACATTTACAATGCTTTGAGTCCAATTCCTATCACCTCATAAAAAATTAATAAAATAAAACAAAACAAAACAGGACAGAAATAATTTGTAATGAAATTTGGTGTACTCACAAAAGAATCTCCAGGGGCAGATTGTTGCACTGCCTACTTCTACCAAACATGTAAGGAGAAATAGCACCTATTCTGTACAATATCTTTAAGAAAATGAAAAATGAGGGAACAAGTTCTGATTTATTTTGGGGGGCACACATTAACCTGATGCCAAACCACAAAAAGACTTTAGAGAAAAAACATCAAAAAATCTCTCATTGACTACTCTGCAAAAATCTCAAAAAATATTGCAAACTACAACCCAAAAATGTATGAAATGGATAATACATCTTATCTAAGGGGAATTTATTCAAAACAAGAGGCTGGTCCCACTGAACTCACATATTAAAGGGTAAGTAAAATGATCACATCAACTTATTCCAAAACATATTTGATAAAACTCAAATAAATTTAAATAAAATACTAGGGAACATAATGAGTCAGCTACCTCAGTTATATCCTCTGCTGGGACAAATTATACCACAACCCACATCTAAAAGGAAGACAGGAGAGTTCTTGGCTCTCAGGGGAGTCAGCCCAAAGTTAACTAGGTCCAGGGCAGGAACATCATGGTGTAAGGATGTGGCATATCAAAACTGCTTAATCCATGGTTGCCAGCAAACACAGCAGAGAAACAGTGCCAGAAAGGAAGCAACAGACATCATAGGAAGTATTCAAGGTCACTCCTGCATCACTCACTGTGACACAACTGAAAGAGTACTTCACTAATGATATAAAAAGTGCTCAGTAAATCAAACTGATCACCACAGGGAAATTTTGCCAGCCCAGAGAAAATCTTTATCTCTTTAGTCTGAATAAAAAATGTCTATAATGGAAAAACTGGCTTTCCACATGCCAAAGATTAAAATTAGACCCATGTCTTTCACCATGCACTAAACTAAACTCTAAATGGATCAATGATTTAAATATTAAAACAGAAACACTAAATTTATTGGAAGAGAAAGTAGATAAAAAGTCTTGATGACATTGGGGTAGGCAGAGAGTTCATGAACAAAAACCAAACCACATGGGAAATACTTCAAAGAATCAACAACTGGGATCTCATCTTATTGAAAAGTTTTTGCACATCTAAAGAAATCACCAATAAAGTAAAAAGAAAACTGACAAATTGGGAAAAAATTTTAGCTGGCTGTCCCTTGGAGAAAGGTCTTCTATCTAAGACATATAAAGAATTATAAAAAATCAGATCTCCCAAATTCAAAGACCCAATCCAAAAATGGGCATCTGAGATGAATACACACTTCTCTAATGAAGAGATACTAATGGTGAATAAATACATGAAAAAATGTTCAGTGTCATTAGTAATCTGAGAAATGCAAATTAAAGCAACGCTGAGATTCCATCTCACCCCAGAAAGAATGGTTATCATCAAGAAATCAACTAATAACAAATGCTGGAGAGGCTGTGGGGAGAAAGGAACCTTATTCCACTGTTGGTGGGAGTGTAGATTGGTGAAACCACTGTGGAAATCAATTTGGAGATTCCTCACAAAACTAGGATTAGAAGTCCCATTTAACCCAGCTATTCCGCTTTGGGGATTTTCCCAGAAAGATTAAAGACATCATACCACAGCAGTATATGTGCACTCATGTTTATAGCAGCACAATTTGCTATAGCTAAATCTTGGAAACAACCCAGATGCCCATACACAGAGGAATGGATAAAAATGTTGTGGTATTTTTATACAATAGTGTATTACTCAGCTATGAAAAAAGATTAACTGAAGGCTTTTGTAGTTAAATGTATGCAACTGGAGACCATACTCATAGATGAAATACATAGAACCCACATGTATAAACATCATATTGTCTCCTTGGTGTAGGAACCTGAAAGACTAGGTAAAACTCAAAACGTACAATAGAT
>NW_004955411.1:21157929-21163637 GCF_000276665.1 Chinchilla lanigera
GGTGGTATGAGTCCGGCCCACACTCGGACCCAGGAGCGCTGCAGCTCCCGGAGAACTCGCTGCCTGGGCGCAAGGCGCGGGGGGCTGGGGGAGCCTGCTTGGCCGGCTCCGAGGGCCTGCTCGCCCCGCCCGTCCCCTGGGCCTCCCTGCGCCTAGAACCTCAGACTGCAATCTTTCATTCTTACATCTGATAATCTGAGCAATGTAGTTGAAGATAGCAATATGCAATGTAACAACCTCTGCTGATTTATATTAATTTGTCTTGAGACCCTGTATCACTTTGAATGTTCTTGCTTTGATTTATGTTCATGATACTGTTATGCTGCTACTGTTCTATTTTTTTGTTTGTTTCTCATGTACTACACTCTTTAAAGTAAAAGTCTATAAAATCTCTTTTCCTTCCATTTACCTCCTTCCTCCCTTCCCCCTCTCACATTAATACATTTACTTGTACATGTGATAGGTTTCCTTGAATGTCACACTTTTTAGTGAGCATCATACTAAAAGTTTTTTCTGGTAGGTTTTCAATGAAAAGACATAACAGTCACAAATATTAAAAAGAAAGAAAGTATCAAAGACAGACAGAAATTATTCCTATTTGTGAAAAACTTATCTCTCTCTAAATTCCAGTAAAATTTGAAAAAGAAAAAAACAGTGAATACAATTAGTAGTCAAGCCTAAAAGAGGTGTAAAAAAATATCATCAAATAGCTAGAAACCCTTTGCTAAAACATGTGGGACTGGACCCTGAGATGAATCCATTCCGAGTATTACTGGAAATTTTAGCAGTAGAGTAGAGAAAAAGTGCTTATTACAATCTGGAACTAAAATGTCCCCCAAAGGTCATTTGCTAAAGCAGGGCCTCCAACTCTCAAACCATGGACTGCTACAGGTCAGTGACTGATCCGGTACTAGGCTGCACAGTAGGAAGTAAGCAGCCTGCAAGTGTGGGAAGCTTTATCTCTGTGTACAGCTCCTCCCCATTGTTTGCACTGTTGTCTGATTTATATCTCCTGTCAGATCAGCAGAGGCATTAGGTACGTATAGTAGTGCAAATCCTACTTTGAACTGCCAATGCCAAGAATATAGGTTATGTATTCTTGTGAATCATCACAAAGCCCCTGTGACCCACCCCTATAAGTGGAAAACTTGTCTTCAAGGAATCTTGGGCCCGGTGGCAAAATTGTCAGAACCACTGTACTAAAAGCTTGCTAGACACTGATGACGTTGTTTAGAGGTTGCAGAAATTAGGAATTTCTATGTATTGGAGGAACTAGGTCTTTGGATCTTTTATAGGCTCTATCTCTGTCTCTCTGTCACTGTCTGTCTGTGTCTCTGTCTTTGTCTCTGCCTCTCTGTCACTGTCTCTCTCTCTTTCTCTATGCCATCACTATTTCCTACCTGGCATGCCTTAACCAGCTTCTTGTACCATATACTCTTGGCTATGGTATTCTGCCTTGCCTGAGGCCCTCTATAAGCAAAGAGGAATGTTGATCTTTGAGAGTGAAACCTCTAAAGCTGTGAACAAAAAAAAATTTTTCCTCTTGTAAGTTGTTAGTCTCCGTTAGTTTGTCATAGCAACAAAAAGCTGAATAACACAGGAAACTAGTATCAAGGAGTAAAGTTATTGCTATGCCTATGCCTCACAAGGTGGTTCAGAAGACTTGGAATTGGTTAGCCAAAGGAGTTTAGAAAAGGTTGGAGAAGCCCTACAAGGCAGTAAGTGGACTTAAATGCCAAATTCAAGTGGAAGCTCAGAAGCCTAGGATGATAGTAGGAATGTAAAGAATAAAGGTCACATTCCTGAGGTTTCAGATGATAATGAAGACTGTAGTATGAATTAGAGTAGAGACAATTCATGTCGCATTCTGGCAAATACCTTCCTTACACTTTTCTCCATGATCTGAGAATTTATACATGTCTGTACTTAACGGTAACAGACTAATTAATCTAGACCGGCAAATTCAGTATGATATTCAGGCAGAGCTAAGCATGTTACCGGTTTATTCTAGCCAGATTCACAATGAGAATCAGGAGCAAAAAGAGCATGGTCAAAGAGGGTATATGTGTTGAAGAAATTAGCACCATTAAAAAGGGCCCAAGTACTTTGCATGAGTACAATACAAAAGATGCCTTCAGGTTTTCAGGGATTGCCCAGACATCATTCACTTCAGGCTCAAAAATGTAATAATGGAAACTCAGTTGTAAGCCTTTTCCTTGAGAAGAGTGCTAGGAAATGATTCCTGCACAAGGGCACCTAGAAAGTTGTTTCCCCAGAATTCATTCATCAGGCTCAGTTGTCCAGACACTTTGAGGGCCCTGTATCCAAAGTCCAATAGGTTTGCTTACTGCTCACCCCAGTGAAAGACCTTGGCATCCTCCATGTGATGTTACATTTTCAGGCATGCAGAATATAAGAGATGTGGCATCCCAGAGACTTCCACTTAAATTTCAAAAGAAAGGATAGGAAGTCACCAATATGTGGCAGAATTTGAATGCCAGTGTGTAGCATCTAAGAGAGAAATGCATGAAGCAGTAAGAGTGAAACCAAAGCTTCAGTGCCTACCTCCAGAAAGTCAGAGATGCAAGGAAAGTGAAACTGCTGCTAAGGGGAGTCACATACAACAAGCACAATGAATTCAAGACAGATGCCAGGTCAACTACAGCCAGAACGGCAGGAGAGGAATGGTTGCCCTCGCCCTTTAGAGCTTATATCACATGCTGGACACGGGCCTTTGGGATTTAATGTTTACTACCCTAGGATTTTGGTCATGCTGTGGGCTAATTCCTCCTTTTAATTTGATTATTTCTCTATTTTGGAATGGAAATGTTTGCACTGTGCCATTGTAATTTGCAATTGTGTAGTATTCTTTATTGCACCAACTTAATTTGCATGGGAGACACAGAGTAGATTAGCAAAGCACATGTCTGGGTGTGTCTGGATGGAGGATGAACATGTGACTTTGGGTAAAATATCTAGTTCTTTGCCATTTCCTGTCTGTCACTGTTCCCCTGCTCTTCTTCCTGGTCACCATGAACTAATACTTTTTCTTGGAGACAGTCAAACATGAATAGACCAAACTTCCTGGAAAGCTGTGTCAGATTAAACCTGGCTCCCTTTCATTTGTGGACATTGAGTATTATGTTCTGTGGACAAGAAGTAACAAATACACAAATTGGTAAATGAGAAGTAGGGCTGCTGCCATGATTTTACCCGATCATGTAGTTTAGAAACTTTGGAAGTGGTTTGGAGAAGTCTTTGAATGCTGTAACCCATACATCATGCATGATTTTTGGTGGAATTCAGAAAATAGATGATGTTAGAATGTGGACAGAAAAGGCTAGGCTTAACAGGTGCTATTTAGAAACAAAGAACCTAATGGCTTTTAGAGAAGAAGCAATGTGTGTTACACTGTGGGGAAAAAAGATTTGTCTACATGTTTATTGCTGATAACATTAAGCTTTGTAGATGGCCAGGTTTCAAAACCATTGAGTAACTGAATGGCAGAAAAAGTTTCAAGGTAACCATAATGTGGCATGGTATCCAGGCTGTGCCATGGACACTGTGGGCTTCTTTTAGCCACATTTACAGTGAGAGTTAATGGCAAAAAATCAAAATACAGGGCGGAGGATATAGCTCATTGGCCTAAGCACCTGCCTGGCAAGCTCAAGGTCCTGAGTTTGATTCTTGGTACCAAAAAAATTCAGAATACAAAAATAGAAAAAAATACTTTAATCTTGGTCTGTAAGGATCCATGCTTAAAATTGGGGCCAGCAGACATGTGACTGCTGAAGGGATTAGTGATATTTAAAAATAAATAAAAGGTACTTTGTGCAGAAAGAAGAAAGATGATTCTAAGGCATCTCAGAAATCATCAAGCCTCTGTCCATCACAGGCTTAAGGGTAAAAAAAAGTGTAAACTTCACATTTGATAACAGAATCCTTGAGACAATTGTAAAGAAGCACCTCCTTGAGAACTGGTTTCTCAGCACTCATGTCACCATAGCCAGTCATCTGGACCCATCAGAGTTTCTGTTACCATGCTCCAGTGGTACCTGATTACTACCTGGGCTGGTGGCTGATTTGGGTATCATTCATATGATTCTACTTTTACTGATAGCAGAATTCAAGAATTGTGGGATCACAGGAGCTTCCACCTAGATTTCAAAAGTATGGGAGGCCATGCTAAAAGCCCATGAGAGAGCAGTGCAGAAAGATATGGGAATGAATTCAAAGGTACAGTAGAGAGGCCAGGAAATGGATTATGGAACATATACAGAGGAAATCTGTCCAAGTGAGAGCCATTAGACTGCAACCTGAGAGGCTATAGAGATGGGGCTGATCAGGTCCTCTTGAACTCACATCTCACAATCCTGCGCCCATGATTCTGATCATGGAACTATAAAATTTAATGTTGGTCCTGATGGGTTTTGCTCTAACTTTGGTGTAATTCTTTTCTGTACCCCATTCCTTCTTTGCAAATGAGTATATTCATGCTGTACTATTGTACACTGGAATTAAGTAATCTACTTTTGATTTATACAGAGGCTCACAGCTAGAACTTTATCTTAAGTCTCAGAAGAGAATTTGACTTGGACTTTTGAGAAATGCTGGAACTGTTCAGACTTTGAGGAAGGGATTAGTGCATTCATGGTTGTACACAGGATAGTTGTAACATTATGAGTAAAATTACTCACTTGTTATTGTATTTATTGGAGATTAAATGTCATTTAATATACGTTTGATTGTCAAGTTGACAGCAGAGGAATGTGTTTAACTCAATTATACAAAACTGATTGGTCTGGGTTACACCAAGGAGATTTGCCAAGCAGACATCCAGGTCTGTCTGTCTGAGTAGGTGATTTGGGGAACGTGGGAATGTATCTTGTGTTTGTCCCTTTGTCTCTGGCACTGGTCCCCTGCTCTTCATTACAGCTACCATAAACTAAGCAATTTTGCTGCTCTATGTGCTTTCACCATAATTTTTGTACCTTGGAGCCCATTGGCCATGGAATGAACGATGAGACACAAAAAGCCTCTCCTACAATCTGGGAATGTTAGGTATTGTGCCCCAAAGGAAAAAACTAACCAATATATGGAGCTTTTTTTTAAATCATTTACAGAGGCTCACAGTTTATGGCTTCCCTTGTGTCTCCAATAAGACTATGGATTTTTGAGCAATACTGAAAGTGCTAAGACTACATGAACTCCTGGAGATAGGCTACATTTCATTTTTGCGCTGTGAGATGGACACAGAGCCTTTGAAATCCAGGGACTGAATATTAAGACTTGGATCTGAAATGTCCCCAAAAGGCCATGCACTAGAGTCCTCATTGCCAACTGGTGGTGTTACTGGGGGTTGGTAGAAAATTTGTTTGGAAAATGTGGCCTAGTTGAAGGAAGTAGGTCATGGAGGCACACCTTTGAAGCTATGTTTAGACCGTGCCCTATCTGTCTCTGGCTCTCTTGATTTTTTTGACTTTTTCTTTCTTTTAAAAAGAAGAAAGAAAAATAAAATTTCAAAACAAGATAATAGGAGAGTAACAATAACTCTTTTGTAGTGTATTGTTATCTTCAGAGTAGTTACTCAGGGTACAAGATATAGGTATGAGATACTATCCAAACAATAATAGCATACACATTTCTTTTCAATGAAATAAGGATAATTAGCAAAATAACTATTTTCGCTACCTTTATATATATATATA
>NW_004955411.1:21163737-21197464 GCF_000276665.1 Chinchilla lanigera
TTTTTGCTTTACTCTTCCTTCCTTTCCCCTTTCTCCCATCACAGCTTCTCTTTTCTTTTGAACAGTTTCTTCCCAATTCACAATATCTATTGTACACTTTGGGTCTTATTTACCTGTTCAGCATCTCACATTAGTGAGACTATGTGATGCTTACATACATGGGTCTGATTTTTTCACTTATGAATGTGGTCTCAAGTTGCACCTATTGACCTATAAAAGAATCAATGGATTGAAATTTGGTTATTTGAAAGAGTAAATAAAATTGATCAACCATTAGCTAACTTCATCAAAAAGAAATTGCAATTTCCCCCTTTTCATTCTAATTGCTTGAATCTATGTTTTTTCTTTCCTCTTTTTGATGAAGTCAGCTAATCCTACAGAAATCCAGAAGCTCATTGATAACTACTTTAAGAATCAGTACTCTAATAAGATGTAACACAGAGAAGAAATGGACAGATTCTTAGACACAATCGAATTGCTGAAACTAAATCAAGAAGATATAAAAATCTAAATAAACTCATATCATCCAATGAAATTGAAAATGTAATTAAAAACGTATCAATAAAGAAAAGCCCTGGTCTTGACGGTTTCACTGTTGAATTCTACAAGAAACTTAGGAAAGAACTAATGCCACTAGCTCTAGTACCTCAAGCAGCACAGGGCACATGCAGAGAGGGCCCAAACATGAACTCCAGTGTTAGCAGTTCATGGGCCTTCTGAGTCAGGATCTTCTGTCTGCACCGGGCACATGGCAACTGGAGACTCAGACTGTAATGGTGGCGAGGTCGTGGGTTGCCTGCTCTGCCTCCAGAAAGTAGGTGTGGGATACCTGGTTCTTGTGGCACTCATCCGTGAATGGTGAAGTCAAGGGATAAGGACCGCCTGATTCTTCTTTCCAGGAAGCTCAATGTGCGTGCAGGAGTCAGAGGCAGGTTGCACTGGCGGTGATCACCGACACCCTGTTTCTGTGACCTCCAGGAGGTCAAGGCGCATGGCATGCAAAGCCCAGAATCGAACTGGGGTGTCAGCAGTTCATGGACTGCCTGCTCTAGTACTTCAGAAGGCACAGGGCATGCGAGGGGAGGGCCCAAATGCGAACCCCGCGTTAGCAGTTCCCGGGCCTTCCAAGTCAGAATCTCCTGTCTGCACCAGGAACACGGAGGGCGGAGACACAGACTATAACAGGTTCTCATCCTACTGAAAAGTTTTTGCACATCTAAAGAAATCAACAGCAGGGTAAAAAGAAAACCCACAAACTGGGGAAAAAATAGCTGACTGTCCCTCGGACCAAGGTCTTCTATCTAGAACATATAAAGAATTGAAAAACAACAGCCTCCCCAAATTCAAAGACCCAGTCCAAAAACTGGCAGCTGAGATGAATACACACTTCTCAGATAAAGAAATACAAATGGCAAATAAATGCATGACAAAATGTTCAACATCATTAGTCATTCGAGAAATGCAAATTGAAACAACATTGAGATTCCATCTCACCCCAGTAGGAATGGCTATCATTAAGAAATCAACCAATAACAAATGCTGGAGAGGCTGTGGAGAAATAGGAACCCTTCTCCACTGCTGGTGGGAATGCAGACTGGTGAAACCACTGTGGAAATCAGTTTGGAGATTCCTCCAAAAACTAGGTCTACAGGTCCCATTCAACCGAGCTATTCCCCTTCTGTGTATTTTCCCAGATCTGAAAGCATCATATAACAGTGATACACATGCACCCACGCTTATAGCAATTCAATTTGTAATTGCTAAGTCATGGAAGCAACCCAAATGTCCATCCACTAAGGAATATATAAAAAAATTGTGGTATTTTTATATAATGGAATATTACTCAGCTATAAAGAAAGATAAACTCAAGGCTTTTACAGATAAATGGTCACAACTAGAGATGATACTCATAAGTGAAATAAATCAGACATGTATGTGTAAGCAACATGTTGTCTCACTAGTGTAAGAACCTGAAAGAGTAGATAAAAATTAGGAGATATGATAGACATTGTGAAACAAAAGAAAACTGCTCAAAAGTAAAGAACAACTGAGATGAGGGAAAAGAGAAAAGAAAGAAGGGGAAATCATGTATGTATGTATATACAGGATAGCTAACATAGTTGTACTACTGACCTCTATCACTTTACTATAAGGAACAGTTAATGATTAATTATTTGATCAGTCTTGCATGTCTCTATTTGTTTTCCTGAGAAACCACTTTGAAGATATCAATATGTAATCAACAACAATTGTTAATTTCCTATCACTTTGTCTGTAATTCATTATTGCTGGTATTGTTCTTATGCTATTTTGTAAATGGATGTCTGTTTGTTAATATGTTTTTGTTCTTTTATTTTTAAAATAAATTTAAAAAAATAAAAAAAGAACTAATGCTACTAATGCTGAAACTCTTTAATGAAGTTGAAAGAGAAGCAATACCTCCAACACAATTCCTGGAAGCAAGTATTACCCTGATTCTAAAATCAGAGAAGAACCCAACCAAAAAAGAAAACTACTGGCAAATATTTCTAATAAACATAGATGGAAAAACTCTCAATAAGATATGGGCAAACTGGATGCAACAAATCATCATGAAGATTACACAGCATGACCAAGTAGAATTCATCCCAGGTACACAGGGGTGGTTCAACACACACAAATCAATCAATGTAATACATCATATTAACAGAACCAAAGAAAAAATCATATGATCTTCTCAATAGATGTAGAAAATGCATTTGACCAACTCCAACACCCATTCATGATTAAAAACCCTATAGAATACTGAGATAGTCTTTACCTCAACCTCCTGCTTTGAATTTCCCTGGGGAGGGAAACCTACTCTACTTTCTCTCATGCTTGAAGCAAGGGAACCTGCTTACCTTTTACTGAAACCTCTAAAAACTGTGAACTAAAAGAAATCTTTTCTTTTTCTTCAAGTTGTTTATCTGAAGTGTTGCAGTCACAGAAACGTAGCCAACAGAGCAGTGTAGTATTTAAATATTTTTACTATATAAAATAAATAGTAAAATTCAACTTTTTATTCTTTGCCATAAATCACCAGCAGATTAAAAATGAATATTCAGGTGTAACATCTATATTTAAAAGAAAACACTATTCTCACATAGAGATATAATTTGTGGAGGTCCTTACTTTATTCAAAGTTATCCCACAATTCATCTTTCTTTCCCTCAGTTTTGTAAAAACTTGTTAAATATATGCATTCATGGGATTATAAGTGACATTTCCAACCATTCATATGAGTACATTGTTCATCCCTAATTACCTTGTCTTTCAGTTGCTCCACACTGACCTATCTCTTTATTTACTAAAAACTATCTTATTTTCAAGTTGATTCATTTTGTTTTCCACATATCATGAGAATATGTGATTCTTGTCTTTCAAAATCTAGCTGATTTTGATTCACAAGATATCCTTCATCTCAATCTATTTTGCTATGTATCACAGAATGTCATTTTTCTTTATGGCTGAACTATATATATATTATATTATATATATAAGTATATATATACACACACATATATATTATATTGTATACATATAAGTATATATGCATACACACATAAATACATATACATATATACTTATTTTTTGTTTATCCATTTATTTCTTGATTAGTCTTTGTGACAATTGCCACAATAACAAGGGGAATCTATTGTGCATTCTGGATTCATTTTATTTATGTTTTTAACCATATTTAAATTTTAAACTAATAAATAGAATAATGAATAAATAGAATATTAAATGAATATTGTACACATTCATGGGGAAATACATGAAATTTCCATGTAAGTACATCAAGTACACGTGAATATATGTGAATGAACATTTTCATGTGGAACTATGTGTAATATTTGAATTTTTTAAATTACGGTGAAAATTTCTAAATTTTTTTTCTAGTTTTATGAAATATTCTGTACATTACTCTTTCTGTTATCCTACTGACCAATAGCTCCCTAAACCGTCATATTCTGATTGAATCATGCCTTATTACTTACTTGTATCCCTCTTTGTATCACTCCGTCCTTCACTACACAACTTAGCCTCAGGTGACAGTCATTCTACTTTCAATTGCTGTGAGATTAATTTTTAAATTCCACAAATATGTGGAATTTTCAAACACTTGTCATTTTGGGCCTGGGTATGGTGCCTAACATAATAACTTCCAGATTCATCCATGTTGTCACAAATGACAGGTTTTCATTGTTTACACCTGAATAATATTCTGTGGTGTATGTGTACTGCATTTTCCTTATCAATGTATCAGGTGATGAACACTTAAGTTCCTTTTATTTCTTCACTATTTTAAACAGAGCTGTAATGCACAAGGAGTCTAAATGCCTATACTGAATTACTTTCCAGATGCAGCTCCTCAGTAATGTAGATATGTAATTTGGAATGAAAATGCTGGGTGATACCCTTTTTTGGGAAGAAATTCATTATTGTTAGTGCTATTGGTTGTACTTGTTTATATTCCTAACAATAACGGATGGATTCCAAGTTTGCTATACCCCTTCAAAAATTACTTTTGGTGTTTTTTTATAACAGATATTCTAATTAAGATAAGATAATGCTTTATTGCAAATTTAATTTTCATTTTCATTTTGGTTAATGATAGTGATCATTTTTCATCCCCTCAGGCATTTGTATTTATTCTTAAGAGAAATGTCCACTCAGATAATTTTTCAATTATCTATACTTTTTAAGTGCACTATTATGGTCAGCATTTCATTAAAGGGACAAAATATCTCTCATTGTACCTCAAAGGAGAAAAGGTTTATTTTAGTTCAGAAGTGTCAGTGTATGCTTGGCTCACTCAAGGCAGAAACATTACGTCAGAAAAGCATAATAGAGGAAGTTAGCTTAAATCAAGCAGCCAGGAAACAAGAGGACAGAGGAAGAGACAAAGTACCAGATGTAGTTCCCAAGCAGCATCTCCATAACCCACACATACATAGGCAGAACTGCAATATATTAATCTCCTAAGCATTTCTCAAACCGATACAATTAACAACCCATTTTAAACACCTCATGTGTTAAATGTTTTTCAGAACTATATGAAGAAAGTATTAAAAAGTTCATTTCTTGTCTGCAAAGCACCTTTTCTTACCTTACTTTTTTTTTTTCCTATTCCGGAAATCGAACTCACGACCTTGCGCTTGCCGGGCAGGCACGGAGCTGCTGAGCTAAATCCCCAGCCCCCACTTACCTTACATATTAATATGTCCTCAAAATTTGGGAACACATGTGTAGTGTGCATTTAATAAATAACGGTCGACAATACTAGGTGTCATGATTGTGTAAAACTGTAATTTTAGGTTAATTTTATAGGCTTTAAAAGAAGACCGATTTTAGATTTAAAAATGATTTATGAGTTTCTCGGGCTTATAATTTTGCAAATGTTGAAAACTGAAAACAACTAGTATACTTGTTTTATCATTTGTAAAACTGGAGAATTCCTCAGCAAAGAAAGAACTCCTCAATTTCTCAACAAAGAAAGACACAAAAATATAATAAAAATTCTTAATAAGTAATATCTCTTAAGAAGATAACAAACAGCAACAAGATAAACCTTGAGCATAAATGAATTTCAAAATAAAATTTGTTATTAAAGTAAGAATCAATGTTTAAATAACATCTGCACGGAGAATTTGAATGTTTGCTACAGTTTGGAGTTCTCATCCAAAGGAAAAAAAAAATTAAGGAGACAAGTAGAGTGTTCATCCTTTCATAGAATCATATCAGTTTAGTGTATATTATGTTCCAGACAAAGAAACTGGGTAGGAGGGGCCAAGTATCTCTTTTATGCAGTACATTTGCTATAATCAGAATAAATGAACAAAAAGAAAATGAATGTTTCGATGATTAATAAAACAAAGTAGGTCAATGAATCATAGAAAGACAAAGTCAGAGGTATTCCAGTAATACCTCACCTAACAATGATCCATAAGAGTTAGACAAGTAAGAGGATGATTAACACACAGGGAACATTTTCAGAATGAAGACAACGAAGATCTTGTTTGTCATGTGTAATAAACAGCGAGGCAGCGCAGTGAGCCGTGATGAGGTGGATTGACTCGAACTCAGAAGGAACAGAAGCAGCAGGGAGGGAAGAGGATGGAGAGATCGTAGACCATCCTACGGGCTCTGCATTTTATTACACAAGCCAAGAATTGGGAGGATTTTAGTTTACAGATGCTTTGATGTATGTCTCAGACACCGCAGCTTGCTGTGAAGGTGAGTTTAAGATGATTTGGGTCGAGACTGGCCATAAGAAAATAGTGAAGAAGTTATTAAATCTGTTCAGTTAGAGATCACAGTGATCGGGACCAGAAACTTATTTTTGATGGGTAAATCTGATGCTGTGAATACAAGAAATAGTTCGAGGAAAATTACCATCACTTTTAATGCCCTCAGAAAAATGATCATATGCATACGTTATTTAGAAAATAAACTATATTTTATTTTACATATTGTATGTTAAACTAAAATCAAACTTGTATAGTAAATTTGTACAAAATACTCATGCACTGTTGCATATATACATACATACAAACACATATGTGCATGTATAGTACATGTATATAGTATATATCTATATATACATATACATACGATTGTTATAAGTGACACTATGGATGTTATGACCTTAGCGTCAAACACAGCAGTGATTCAAACATGTCAGCTCCTCACTCCTTGGGGAAGGAGTGAAAGAAGTATGTGTGATGCAGGCAGTCAAATAATTTAAAATCTCTTTCACTTTAATAAATTGTGCTCAGTATTTCTAAATGCAAGCAGTGTAACCATTTAAACCATATTTTGTTGATATTTGAATAAGATTTAATTAGCTAAAGTTACCATTCTAATCTAGATAGCAAATAGTTGGAGAAATTGTCCTATAAATCAGCAAAATTTAGCAAAATTTCTGGAGCCTTCATATCTTCCTTTCTTTCTACAAGGGAAGCACTAAAAGTAACAGCAACCGAAATAAATAAATAAATACCATTATTATTATATGCTTAAAAATGGAAAATACATTCTGCTTTGGAAAATTATACTTAGAAAATATTTTAAAATTTCACCAACTCATAAAAAGTTATATTTACTTTCATACAGTCTGAATTGTATCAACATCTGTGGAACAAAGTTTGAAGTATAAGCACATAGACATCACATAAATATGAACATGTGTGAAACATTCAGCATGAAAATTGAGCAAGATTTTAATCCTTTCTACTCATAATAAAATTTATTTATTGAATTTTAATTAAATTTTTAGTCATGCACCTACTTTTTGACAAAACTAGAATTATAAACCAAGCATAAGTAAGTTTATTATCAGTCCAGCTGTGGAAAGGAAAAAAAGCAGAATATTTATATTCCTGTAATCCAAAGTCATGTTTTTCTATCACAAATTTGTACATGAGCCAAAGTTTTCTCAGTTGTTACATGAGAATAATATTATGTGTCCTAATTATTTCACAGTATCAGCATTGTTGTAAAGCTCAAAAAAGTGATTTCCCTGAAAACCATTATACAGGCAAACATGTGCTATCATTTTAATGAGGTCAAAAACATAAGTCAAAAAATGTAAAGCAATATATAATCACAAGTGTGGCTTAATGTGATAAATAGAAACTCTGTTTTACAGAAACAATAGAAAGAGATTCAGAAAAACTGATTTTAAATGTATGTTTAAATTTTATTCATTTATATTTGGATTAGCTGATCAAGTTTTCTGTAAAGTGCAGACAAGATAAAATTTAGAAATATTTGCACTACATTAAAATATATGACAAATTAGGGTGCATTTTATTATTTTCAAAGATAGAAACATTGCACAACACTCTGGTCATATCTATATGATAATTATCAGTAGGCATTTTTAATAAACTACTATTTTTAGCTATGTTAATAGTCAGTTTGCATTGAATACATAATATATGTTGTCGGTTTTGGCAAATCCATCCTCAAAAGATCCAAAAAGGACGTTTTAAGTATAAAGTATTTGATACTGGGGCTACAGATACACAGGGCCTCGGAATATTAACTTTCTCATTCTCTGGAACCATTTTAGATATACTCATGCGACAACATCATTTCATGATTCATTCAGCTTTCAGTTGCCCTTGGAAATGGGACATAGAGTCTGGATGAATGAAATTCTCAAGCAACCCCCGATCTCACTGCAGTCATTAATGTTCACATCCTTAACTAACTTCAAACCAAACTTTCCACAAAATAAGCAAATGATAGGTTTAAATTCACTTTACAACTGTTTTATTTTCCCCTACAACTCACAAGATGGAGATTATAATGTGCAAATGCAAATGATGAAAATTTAGCCCTATGGGAAAGAAAATCAGGAAAAACTGGTCACTCTATTGTTTAAAAAAATGGGAAGGTTTCACTTTACACCAATTGTATGCTGTTTCACTTTACTCAAATATGATTTCAAAATTTTTATTATATGCACCATTTAAATGTTAACCCACCAAACAGTAATTTAGAAAATACCACAGGCAACATTAATACGAGAATATCTTTTACATTAGTCCAAATCAAAATGTTGTAGTCAATCCATTTAATACCACAGGATAGATTTTCTAACCCGTTTGAATGTTGTCTAGACACCTTAATTTTTTTTCTGAGAAAGATGTGGTATGTTAACCTATGCATGAAGTATTATGCTGGACATTCTATGAGATTAAAGATACTTAAGATACAGTGCCTCATCTCAAGAAGTGTATGAAAGAGTTGGCATGCACATATTTCTAAAGAACATATGGAGAAATGTTCTCTAACCACATAAAGAAGCATGAGTAAACAGAAAATATTACTTACACATATTTGCAATATGCAGGCCTTAGAAAAGCTAAATAGAAGTTAATATTTTACCTGAATTTAGATGTATAAATATGGTTTTTACAAGGGGCTATGCAACATAAAGGATATTCAAATCAAAAATGTACAGAATCAGGCAAATTAAAATGGCATGTGTATCTAGTTGATATCTAGCTGTCAAATGTACTGTCAGATTTTTAATCTTAAAACACTAAGACTGACCTAGGTCAGTGATTTTTAAATATATTTTATTTCCTAAAATGTGATTTTTAAACCCATCCAGATAGGCCTCATAATGATTAAAATGGGAATTTCTTTACTTCTACATTAATCCATTTTACAAATTGTCTTTAAATGTGCCGCTTTCTCCCTTATAGCATAGACTGTCATGGTATTGCCCCATCAACAATTTTCCACTTTTTAACTATCGTTGCTGGCTATGCTAACTTTCTATTGCTGTTATAACAAAGTGCCATAAACCTAAAAGTTAAAAGCCAAAAAAAGAGAATTATCCTATCATAATTTGGGAGGCCAGAGTTATTAAATCACATTTTCCACAGGACCATGTTATCTGAGAAAGCTCTGTGGAAGAAACTATTTCTTTTCCAGATCCTGGTAGTTACCAAGAACCCTTGCCATTCCTTGGTTTATACATGCATCATTCCAATCTCAGCCTCAAACTTCCCTGTATTATTGCTGTGTTAAAGTTTTTTCTTTCTATTAGGACATGGGTCACTGTATTTAGTAAATGTGTTCTATTAAGTTCATTATATTTGGGAAGACCTTATTTCCAAATAGCGTCACATTCACAAATGATGGATAGCCAAGATTCTCAGTACATTGTTCTACCTCAGTCTACCTTCACATATATGGTATTTCTCCACTTTTTATACTTTAAATTTATTTTTAACTAAAGCATAGAAATATATATATTTGTAAGGTAACTATACGATGTACCTCTTTTCTCCCTTAGGCAGAAGATTTCATGATATCAATCCAAACATCACACTACTTAATTCCCCAATAAGACACCAGGAAAAGGACTATTATTGCTAACACTTATCCTATAAAATCTGCGCATAGTGGGTAACAGAATCCTATATACAAATTTCTATAGCAGTTATGAGATATATACACAATTTTGGGTATATTAGCAAAATAGATTACAAAATATTAAAGGCAAGTCTCTTGTCTGTGGGGACTCGGTGCCTGTTACTTGAAGTCAGCACGGTCTGAGAACATGTCAATGTACCCCCACAGCACCTTGCAGGAGAAGTCATACTGTTCTGGTGTCTGGACTCTGTGTGGCTTCTGCAGCCACTGACTGTTGAGAGTCTAAACGTCATCCAACATTGCCTTTGCCTTCACATGCCCCAGGACTGTCCTCCTGCCCCGGAGCTGCAGTGGACAGGGATGGAGTGGATCCCTGACTGCCACTGCTGTTTCTGCACAGCTGGGATGCTGCGGATCAGGTCCTTTGCATCACTGGGAAGCCCACTGTGGCCCATTCATGGACATGGAACTGTCAGCTCTGCCTGCTTTTGTTTCCCTGGTACTGGTGACAGGGAGGTCTCGGACAGTATAACTTTTATATTCCTCCTCTTTCTTCAGCTCCAATGTGATCTTGCCATGGGACACCAGGCCATCAGATTGCCTGTACTGGGCAGACTTTTCCTGGCCTCTCTCCTCCAGTACCATTAGTATCATGAGGGTACAGGATTTCTGCTCTCAGAATATCCAACAGAATTGCTCAACTGTGTGCAGGAGAGGGCCTTGGCTGGTGATGTGGGAGTCCTTGTGCCAGTATTTATCGGTGAAGAATGCATTCCTATAGTCTGTGTTCTCTCTCCTGCCTCACTTAACTGGAGCGATCACTCTGTTGAACTTATATTGAATGATCTGCAAAAACCAGTTCTTCTTTGGTCTGCTAGATGGTTTGTGCATTTGGTTATTATGAGTTTTGATGAGTGTTACATTCTTAAATCCTTCTCTAATTAATACAATGTTGCTGGTCCCTGGATTTTGTTGGCAGTGTTCTGCTGGTGGGTATATAGAGAGGTCCCTCTCAGTTCTGCCTCCCAGTACAGGTGATGCTCCAGGAAGGCTTGGCGTAGGAAGCTATACTGCAGGTCTGTTTTCATCTCTGGCAATGCGGGGCATACGTGCCCACTTTCTGTCCTGTATGCACATGTCTAGCATTGCATGGATGATTATGAAGGTGCCTGTGACTATAAAGATGCCTTACATCTGTGCTACAGTGGACCACCATGATCTATGCATTCTAAGGAGTACAGACCTTCACCTTTTTGAGAGACTAGAGCATGCTGTTTGGGAGGACAGGCATCGTGTAATCTGGCCAACTGGTAAAGTGGAAGTGAGTGATGAAGTGATATGATTTTCTATTGGCCACGTTGCCCACCTGCTGCATACAGAACTTTGGTATTGTGCAGTCCAAGAGGACAGAAACACCTCTATGGACATCAGATTTTTCTGTAGGTCCAGCAGCCTCGGGTGGGTACGTACTGGGTGCACTTACCGTCCTTTCCCTCCTTCAGATTAATCACCATGATGATTGTGGCTGGGATTTGTTCCCTGATCATCTTCCAGATGCCATTCTCTGTTTGTTCTTTTGGTCTTGTGCAGCAATAAATTTGTTCTTTTCTAGGTAGTCATTAATGAACAAAGCATTAATGCAATCAGAATCTGGAATGCTTTCAACAGGTATCAAGTGTACCCTAAAGTGGTCATAAGGCAGGATAATGTATCAAATTGCATCTTTATTTTCTTCCTTGGAGGCAGCCTCACAGGTTCCCTGAATAGGACAACCCTGGGGGGGCGGGGCCCTGGAAGAGCTTACTATCTTTGGCCATTCTTCTATTCATCTCTTCTTCCAGCATGTCAGCAGGCAGGTATATGTGCTTGCTGCTAGTGCTTGGGGACCTGGCCAGAAATGCCACACTCCAAGGCTCCAAGGTTGCATGTCCTTGGTGTGGCCCTCTCATAAGTGGAAGGAATTGGAATGCCTCCCAGTTTGATCGTATCTCTTGAACCTTAGCACATACAAAAATATGATCATAAATGTGATCACTAGCAGAGAGGGCAGAACTACTATCCCTGAGGTAACAGAAGTCTCATTTCTTCTGTCCTTCAAGTTAGAATTACATGACACTGGGGCTGGGGATTTAGCTCAGCAGCAAAAGCGCCTGCCTGGCATGCACAAGGTAGTGAGTTCAGTTCCCCGTACCGGAGAAAAACAAAAAATCTCACGTTGGGTGAAATGGTAGAACCTGAAGAACTGGTGTTTACTGGTTACCTGGTCCTATTGTTCAGTTTGAGTAATTGACAATGGTTAGCTAAGTGGGTCCCAGAGTTGGATTTCGGTTAAATATTGATACCATACTAAAAAAGGACAGGTTTGAAACTTTGTTCTCTTCTTCAATAGATTTTGTTGTTAATGTTTTAATTGATCCCAAGGAGGTAAAATTGGTACCATTTTGGGCACAGATGTGCATGTATCAGTCCCTGCCAAGGGGACCAAGACTGACCTGGAAATCCATGCTGACCTTAGTCATATGAACTGCATCATCCCTCACCATTCACTGTAATCCCATAAATACTTTCTTTTCTCATTTGTGCCACCATGTCCAGCTGGCGAGCAGTCTCCTGGGGACTCATACTGAAGTTCTACCTGGGCTCGGCCTTGTTGTCATGAGCTCTGCACCACTTGTAGTCAGGTCTCCCACCAAGTTCAAAGCCTCGCAGCTGCTGCGTTGGCCTCAATGACATCGCAAAGGGAAGCAGCTGAGGATACTATTCAGCAGGAGTGGGGAAGGCAAGTTGGATTCAAGCTCACCGTGTTATATTTTCATACACGGATAAGTGATATTTTTACATTAATGTCAACAAAGCTGTCTTCTCACACATTCATTATTTCCCTTTGGTGAAAACATTCAGAATTTTTCTTTACAGCCCTTTGTGGTATGCGGTACATTATTTTTTTGCACTGTCATCCTATTACAAATAGCATACCAGAAGGCTCTGCCTCAGCCTCCCTATTGCTGGGTCTGCTCTGAACTGTAACTCATTACCCTTGGCTCAGCGTCTCTGAGCTTTCCTCCCTCCCTAGGTGTCCTGGTGTCCAGTAACCAAATCCTACTCTCCATATCTGTGGATCAACTGTTTTAGATGCCACATACGAGGAAGATCATCCAGTACTTGACTTTGGCATCTGGATTATTTCCCTCAACATAACTATCTCCTATTCCATCTGTGATGCTGCAAATGATAGGATTTCATCTTTCTTCATGATTGAATAATGTCTAAATTCTTGTAGAATGATTTATAAAACTAATAATAATTATGAAATACAATGTATTATTACTGTCAAGCTGTGTATATTGGTGCATATATATACTGTGTGTGCATATGTATATGTTTATGTACACTTATGTGTACAAGTCATGGTTACATATGTGTATATCCCACACATATAATTGATAAAAGCACCCTACTGGTTCATTTACATACAGTGATGTCATAAAAGATCTTCCCTTTGAGAGCCATTGTTATAAAAGGCTGAAACTTGTAGTTGAAGAAAGTTATACAGACTTAAAAATGATGTTCAAGTGCAATGAGTACAAATGAATGCCGGGTCTAAAGAAAATATGCATAATTTACATTCATAACAGTTGATAAGTGGTGCACAGCTTCTCTTTTTTATTTTTGATTAGTACCTGTTTGTGGTAGCAGTGACTACAATGACTACATTCACTTTAAGAAATTGATATGTGCACATACCACATTTACATTCTTTTTCTCTCTTTCCCTTCACCCCTTCTTGTTTCTCCAGCTTCAGATTCGTTTATCTTTTAATACCTTTTAAAGTTACTTAACGTATATAAAGATTTAAAACCAGGCTAAACACCCAAAGAACATATAAAACACTTAAGACAATTACACTAAATTAGAGTACAATTTTAGATATCTTGTCTGTGCTGGATCGAAATACATTTTTTTCTCTTTTTTTTCCTATCATCTGTCTTTTATTTCTCTTTTCCTCTCTCTCTCTCTCTCTCTGTGTATATATATATATGTGTGTGTATATATATACACATATAATTATATATAATATGTTATATATAAATATATATTATATATAAACATATATATAATTTTTCACATAAGACAAATTATACTGTATTTAAGCTTGTGTGTCTGAGTTACTTCGCTTAATATTATGGTCTCAAGCTGTATCCATTTTCCACCAAATAACTCAAGTTTATCCTTCTTTATGGTCTACTAACAGTCCTTTGTACATAAATATCTCATTTTCTTTACCCATTTATCTGGGGATAGACTGGGTCTTTTAATTTGGAAGGTCTAATTGTTGTTAATTCTTTTGTAAAAATTCTTTTGTATTTTAGATATTAGTCCTCTGAGGAGTAGCTGGCAAAATTTTTTTCTCATTCTGTATGTTGTCTCTTGACTCTGCTGTGCAGATTTTTAATTTGGTGTGTTCCTATTTGTTGATTTTTAGTATTTTTTTTGTGTATACAGCTTCTTCTAATTTCAGTTTAGGAGGCAAAAGTGGCGGAATTGCTTGAACTCATAAAACTGAGAACAGGGGCAGGGGATTTAGCTCAGCAGCAAAAGCGCCTGCCTGGCAAGCACAAGGTCATGAGTTCTGTTCCCGGTACTGGAGAAAAAAAAAAAAAAAAAAAAAAAAACTGAGAACAGCTTGGACAATATTTCATGATCCTATCTAGAAAAAAAAACCTTGAAAGTTAATTTTATTTATATTTTCATGATATTTTTGTGTATAATTTTTGTCTTGTTTACTAGGAAATATTACATAAAATATACTGATAAATAATCATATAATTACCTTTATATAAGATGAGATTTCTTTAAATTAAGAAATCTTTTATATGCCTAAACATAGTCAGATACTTTTATAAGGTACCACTAAAGTATCATTATATGAGATACGCAAAAATAATTCATGCATGTTATAAAAGTGGTTTTAATTTTTATTGGTACCGATTACATTTATAGTGGGAAGTTACATAATACATCTTAAACCTTTTTTTAAAATGCCCTGCCTCTCCCCCGGCTCCCTGCTCTTTCTAACTCTTGGTCACCTTCCCATTTGCAAAAGCTCTATCTTCATCATTTTTTTCCTTCAATTCTTTTTTCTCCATCCCCCTTCACTCCCCTCCCTATCATCTCCTATTGGTTTAATACATACTCTAAACAGATTTTAAAATATGAAATATAATATCAGTATTAATAAAACTGTAGAGCTAGCAAAGTTAGACTTTTTACAGTATGAAGATACTTCAGGCATTGCAGAATAAGTGTTCTAATGCTGGCACAGTAATCATAGCCAAGAGTCTATTTCAATATGAATAGATGATTTTCAAAGTTATTTCCTGTGAATGCAAAAAATCTCATTTTTATGGATTCTGCTTATTCTGAAGTGCAGTGTAACCAGACACCTGTGCTTTTTGTCCTATCGGAAGGACATAGCAAGCCCAGTCTTGTATTACTACCTTCAAGTAAGAGTTACATTTAACTTGTAAGTCTCAAACTTCTGTTTTAAATTTAAGGAATTTGTGACTTGTTAAATAAACTGTAAAATGTGTCTGTTATTTGTCACATAATTATATTTATTAAAGCAATAGAAAAGGTGGATATATAAACTGACATTTTGATTCATTTGAAATTCTGGGCCATCTTCAATAATATAAAATATTAACTCATGAATGAACATGAATTTGTGCTATTTGTATACAAAAATTTTATTGTTTATTTAATCTATTCTATTGACTTTGGAATTCTGGAATTAAATTTGTGGAGAAGGTATTCCATCCTTCACTCTCCTGAAGTTTAATTATTTTTAATTTCCCAAAAATATATTTCTGAATTTATTTCTCTATACATCAAATGAATGTACTAAATCAGGAGTTCTCAAACTATGACTAACTGCCTATATTTTGAAAATAAAATATTGTTTTAACAGTGTGTTATTTTTGGCTGCTTTTGTCCTACAACACTGAATAGAAAAGCTATGACAACCTTATGAAATGTCAAGGTTAAAATATTTACTATCTGACCTTTTACAAATTTTACAACCTCATGATTTTTATAACTGTTTTCAATTTCAATATTTTCAAATCTGTCGTTCTTTTAACAATCAGTCACACAAATAAAGATTAAGTCATTTCTTCACTATAGACTCAGGGATGAGTTCTTGGTGTATTGAAGGGTATAATGATTCAGTTTTATTCTCAGTATCTCATAAATGCCTGATGATCTCACCTAAAGAAAACAGGATGCATAGCTAAAGACATCGTGAAAATACTACATAGCAGCTGCTAAAAGAATGTTGCGGAAGCCATGAGCACTACAGAACTCATGCTTGAAGTAATCACTGAAGAGTATGGCTATTAGGTAAAGCCTTTAAGCAAAAGCAGAACTTGATCTATTTTAGATATAGGGAAAATAAATACATTGAATATTTACCACATAATAGTTGCTTAAATGGGCATTTAAGTATATTTTGTATGTAATTACTTAATCTTCACGGTACTTATGAATATGCTCATTTATGGAAAATAAGCAGATAGAGGAACATACTTATATCAGACCAAATACACTTTAATATAAAAGCTTAGAAGAGATAATGAAGATCACTGTGCAATGATAAGAGGTTTTATGCGAACTTTTTGGTGAAAGTAAGACAACATCCTATAGTACACTCAAATAAGAAAACAACTTTAAAAGGAATGAATCAAAGCACACTACTTTACAAAATCATAAATGAAGGGAAAGAGACGAAAAGTAACAAGGTGTGTAAAAACCAGCCAGAAGACAAATGAACAAAGAGGCAGTATTAAATCTTTACCTGTTAGTAATTAAATTGAATGTAAATGGATTAAGTTCTCTAAACAACAGACATAAAGTGGCTAAGTTATTCCCCTTCTATTAGCTTCCCAAAAGACTAAAAGGCATTATATTATGATGCAGGCATACCCATGTTTCTGGAAGCTCAGTTCATAATAGCTAAATAAACAGCCAATAAAGAAAGTGTGGTATTTATAAACATTGGAATAGTATGCTGCCATAAAAGATAGGGTAGTGTTATTTACAGAAAATAAATGCACCTTGAGACCATAAATTTATGCGAAATAAATCAGACACAAGTATTCATAAAACCATGAAAATTGGAAACAAAAAAAAGACCTAATTTTATTCTGCCTATGGTAGACTCATGTCCCTGGTAAGGACACACATAGACTGAAAGTGAAGTGAGAGAAAAGATCTTCCCCCAGAATGGAAGACACAACAGAGCACATGAAGCTATGTACTTATATCAAACCAAATGGACTTTAACATGAAAACTGTAAAAGAGATAATGAAGGTAATAAGAGGGTCAAGTGATCAGGGACATTGCAAAACCTAATAGGAATGTATGATTTTCTACAAGAGAATGCCCACCAAGACTGAATTTTGTACAAATAGAAACTATGACCAGGTATATGAGACACTGCATTAGTAATAAAAAGAATGGTTCCTGCAAAGAAAATGCCAAGATTAGATGGTTTCACATTGAACTCTATCAAATATTTTTTTAAAAGTAGCATAAATTATTCTCAAATACGTCTAAAAGCATGAAGAAGAGGAAAAACTTCTAAAGTCAGGTTTTAATTAAAATCCTTTTGAATTGTGTGTAAAATATATATTATACATATGTGGAACAGTTTGACAAAGGTATATGAGACAAAATGATTAAATTCAGGGTAACTTTGTGTATCTCAAGTATTTATCATTTCTTTATGATACAAGCTTTCCAAATCCCTTTCTCTCCTTTTTGGGAAGATATAATGTGTTATCATTATCATAGTTGCCCTACCATGCAGCAAAGATAGCTAACCATCACTTAGTATACCTCACCGAGCATTTCCCACGGGTTCCTCCTACCCTCATCCACACCTGTCAATCACCATTCTGTTTTTAAATATTATGAGATCAACTGTTTTTGATTTCACTTATAAGTGACACCATGTAGTATCTGTCTTTCAATATATGGCTTATTTCACCCCACAAAATGATCTCCTGTTCCATCTATATTGCTGCAAATCCAAAGATTTTATTCCTTTTTATAGCTGAAATGCATTTCATCACTTACATGTACCACATTTTCCATACCTACTCATCAACCAATAGAAGATTAGAGGGTTTCCGTTTCTTGGCTATCGGAAATAGCGCTACAGTAAAGTGGGGGTGTAGATGTCTTTTTAACATTTTTATGGTTTAGATCTAAAGTGTTCCCCCCAAAGTCTCATGTGTGCAAAAGGTGATTGGATCATGGTACCCAATAATCACCAGTGCATTCATTCATTGATGAGCTGAGTAGCTGCATGGGCTGGCAGGACATGGGGCCTGGTTGGATCACTCTAAGCATGAACTGGAAGGGTATATTCTCAACCTCTAAATCCTCCATCCTGTCTTGCTAGCTACCATGAAGTGAGTAGCTTTCCTTTGCTATGCTATTCTGCCATGCTATTTCTGCCTTGGAGCCAGTCAACCATGGGCTGAAATGCCTCCTTCAGGTTGTAAGTTTCAGGTATTTTGTCCTAGCAGTGAAAAAATGATTGAGACAGACATATCACTCACTTGAATAGGGAACCCAGTGATAGGATTTCCAGAAGGACACTTAGTTCTAACTATTTGAAGGACTTCCTTACTATTGTCCATTCCATCTCTTGGTCCCCTTTCTATTGGCACAAGATCTGTCTCCTTGTTTCCAATTATCTATCTGTTTTTGTTGTTATTTTTAATTTATTTGCACTAGTGCTTCCCATATAAGAGAAACAATATGATATCTGTCTGTCTTATTCATTTAACTTAGCATTATAGTCTCAAGGTATATCTATTTTCCCAAAAATGATTTGATTCCATCCTTCTTTATAGCTTTATACTTCATTGTGTATAAATACCATTTTCTTTATTCCTCTGTTTTTTCAGGGACATCAAGCCACTTCCAAGTTGTAGCTATTATGAGCTGTGCTGCTATACATGTGGTATGTATATATCACAGTAACATGATGCCTTTAACTTTTTCAGAAAGATATCTAGAAAGAGAAACCCTGGGTCAAATGGAATTTCTATTTTTTACTGAATTTCCATGCTGATCTCCATAGTGGTTGTACTAATGTGCATTCCCACCAACAGTGTAGGTTTCCTTTTTCCCTACAGCAGTGTCAGCATTTGCTGTTATTTGATTTCTTGATCACAGCAACGCTTTCTTCTCCATATTTTGAATCAAATTGCTTTTAGCTATTATTTTGTTTCTTATGTATTCTTTACATTAATCCATTTCAGATATGTAATTTCCAAATATTTTTGCTCATACTATAGGTTGTCCCTACTGATTACTTTTTTTTTCCTTTGAGAAATATTTTAGTTCTCTTGCCTCATTTTTTATGTCTGATTTTCTGTCCCATGGTACCGTGATCTGTAAAATGATTTGGGCATCCCAATGAGCTGGGGCATTTATCCAATATTTTCTACTAATTTTACCTTCTTAATTTCATGTGTGACATTTATATCTTTTATTCTTTTTGGTTGATTTCTTGTAACTGGTGAAAGAAGTGTATTTTTATTATTATTCATATGGATATTTTATTATCACTATACCATTTTTATAAAATATCCTTTTTCTGGTGGATGTTATTAGCATCTTTGCATTTACTTGTATATTTTCAGTTCTGTTTCACTGTTTTGTATTTTTATCAATGTCTTACCAACATTGAATGATGAAAAAGGAGAAAAACTGAAATCATTGATAATTTGCAAAATAACTGAATATATAATATAATTCCTCTATCAAAAAGCCAAAAGAAAGATAGTCATACTGCCAAGTTGTTCAAAAAAAATTAAAAGCTACTTCGATTGTTCACAAATTATTCCAACAAAAAATAAAACAATATGTAAAGAAGGGAATGATTCTCAACTTATTCTATATGGCTGGTATTACCCAGGAAAATAGCAAAATCAGGCTAGGTCATAACAACTACACAAATAACCACATGCCAGTATCCTTGATGAACATAAATTAAAATAATCATTAACAAAATAATAACAAACTAAAACCTACATTATACTAAAATGATTATTCATTTTGATCAAATGGGATTCATGAAATGGATGCAAATATACTTCAGCAGACATAAATCAAATACCATCATATAACAACAGTATAAAAATAAAAACCACATAATTATGTCAACTTATGCAAAAAAAATTGATAAAACTCAACATCCCTTCATGACAAAATCTCTGAGCAAATTGTATTTGAAAGCAGCATATTTCTATATAATGAAGATCACATTTAACATAGCAGAATTCATGTGACAATGAGTGGGGAGTGGTTACAAAATTTCTAAGATCCAGAATAAGAAAAAGACATCCAGTTTTAGCACTTTCACCCAGCATAGTACTATAGGACTAGTCGAGAGAAATTAGGCAAAAGAAATGATTGGTACACACACTGGAAAAAGGGAAGGTAATTGTAATTCTTTTCATTGGACTTGATCATCTAAATGGAAAACTCCAAATATTTCACAAAAGATTGTTAAAAGTAATGAATAAATTCATTAAAGTTGTAGAATACAAAAGAAATGCATACAAATCAGTAGTACTGGTATATGCCACTGACCAATAACCAGAAAGAGAAATCATAACAGTTATCATATTTACAATACTGCAATAAAATACCTAGGAAAATTTTCCCTAAGCAGTTGGAAAAACTGTAAGGAAAACTATAAAATATTGTTTACAGAAATTTGAAGATAACAATAAGCAATATAATAACTATTGTTAATTTCTTGTCATTTTGTTTTAAAATCCTTCGTCGTTTTCATTTTTTTTTTTTGTTGCTTTTCTCTTTAAAATAAAAAGAAGAAATTGATGAGGGCACACATACCTGAAGATGGAAATCCAGGTTCATGGATTGAAAGATCTGTACTGCCCAAAGCAAATTGCAGATTCAACGTAGTTTGTATCAAAATATTAGTGGAATTCTTCCCAAAACTAGAATAATTTTATAACATTTATATAGAACTACAAAAATTGTCATTAGTCAAAATCTGAGCAAAAAACAAGGAAATAGCAGGAGACATTATATGACTAACTTCAAAATATACTTCGATCTTGCATAATTAAGACACGATGATGTTGTTGCACTCACTGTTTTTTTTCCGGAGCCTGGAATCAAACTCACAACCTTGTGCTTGCCAGGCAGGCACTGTGCTGCTGAGCTAAATCCCCAGCCCATGTTGCACTCACTTTAAGTGGACAGTATTTGCTTGAGGCCAAAGCCAGAGAGTCAATATCCTTGATGAATACTGAGAAAATAATTCTGAATAAAATACTAGCAAAGCAAATCGCACAGTACAATAAGGGATCATACATAATGATTGGACTCATCCTGAAGACACTATGATTTAGCATATAAATAAAAAATTGTGATTATAATAATGATAACAGAGTAAAAGACAAAAAATAATTATTTCAAAAGATGCAGGTGAAGATTCAACAACAAATTATGTAGAAAAGGAATATACACTCAACACAGCAAAGCCAGATGTCACAAACTCACCACTCACATGATGGCGCATCCAAGATAAGGAACAGGACAACGATATCCACTTTTGCTATTTATGCTCAACATAGTACTGGGAGTTTGAGTAGCACTGCTTATTCAGGAGAAGTAAATAAAAGACATCCACACTGAAAAGGAAGACATTAAGTTGTCTCAGCTTGTAGATGACTATGTTCCCAACACCAACACCCCCCAATTCTGTTAGAAACAGTAAAGAAAATCAGTGAAGGCCGAGGACCCAAAATAAACATATAAAAATAAGTAATATTTGTATATGTTAATAGTATATACCAAAAAAGAAACCAAGAAAGCAATACTGCAAAATACATTTAGAAATACACTTAACCAAGGGGGTAAAGGTTTATACAGTAAGTATGACAAATGGTTGTTGAAGAAATTTAAAGTGACCCATTTAATTGGAAATACATTATATGATTACAGATCAGAAAAATATTAGTTAAGCATCCATACTACCCAAAGCAGGCTATAGATTCATTAATATTATTCTCAAAATTCCATGAAAATTTTTTGCATAATTTTATGAAAATTCCATAGAAAAATCAATCATAAAAGTCATAATAAGCCACATAAATATATCATTAAGCCCAAGCAATCTTAAATAAAATGAAACAACCTATAGGCAGCATATCTCCAGATTTCAGATTATACTGAAAAGCTAGAGTACTAAATCTTCACAGTACTGGTCTAAAAATAGACTGATAAGTTAGTGCAATCTAATACAAAGCTCAGAAATAAATATGCCTATTTGCAGTCATTTGATCTATACATGTGCTAAGAGTGCATGATGAGAAGTCTCTTCAATAAAGTGCTGAGAAAACTTGATAGTCATATGCACAAGAATCAAATCAGAACTTGATTTCACAAAAGTAAAAGCAAAATGGATTAAATACTTAAACATAAGACCTGAAACTCTATAATGACTGTTGGAAAATGGAAATGATTCATGAGTTTGTTCTGGGCAGTTTTTGGATATGACTCCTAAAAGGCAACAATAGCAAAAGTAGACAAATAAATTTCACCAAGTAAAAATTTTTCACAGGAAAAAATACAATCATCATAGTGAAAAGACAATCTGTCAAATGGGAACAAATATTAGCAAACTGTATATCTTTTTTTTTAAACTTACATTTTTAATAATATTATTTTTTTAAAAACTTTGGAGCTGGGACAAGTGGCAGAGGGGAGGAGGAGTCCAGAGCTTTGCCCCTCCCTCACCAGCTGTCCAGCAGGAGGGACATTCAACCCAGCCCTGTAACTTTAAGACCCTACAGGCTGTGGGTGGGTGCAGACAACCTCCGGCTTAAAGGGCAAGCCAAGACGGGGAGACCCAGGACCTGGGATGAGGGTGGAAGCAACGCCCTGGGTGGGGGTGGCCCGGACATCCCTGAGGCCCAGGGTCCACACAGGCATCCACATGAGAACCCTCTCCACCAAAAGGCTCCACAGGGGCCAGGCCCAGTTGGGGCCACTGGGGGGCAAATCCTGGCACCTGCCCCAGCGAGTCCAGCTCCTCCCTGAAGTGGGTAGACAGAGGCTGCCCACTGTAGATGCTGTCTCATGTCTTCTGCTCCTGAGGGCTGTAGGGGGCGGGCAGAGCACTGGGTGGCCATGACAGGCCTCTACTGGGAGGCCTGTGACGTGGGGTTCTCCTATTTGCTTTCCTAGCTGAACGGGGGCTTGCTGTTCCAGGGGCTGTTGGCGCCCAGTGCAGCGGAGTTGTTAAAGCTGTCCTCATCGTCAGTGCCGTTGGCCACGTCAAACTGCGTGTTCTCCAGCCGGGTGATAAGCCTCTTGTCCTCGTCCCCGAGCTCCCCGCCCATCAGGGTGTGCTCCCCCACCACCATCACATCCTGAGAGTGGTGGAGGTCCCCAAACATAATCGGGGCAGGGGTTCGCCCAGCCCAGGACAGCATATAACCCCAAAGCCCCCATACTCACCCTGGAAAATCAAAGCTACCCACTCGCTCCTCACTGCTCCTGTGGAACCCAGCTCTTCCAACACCCTCTGTTTCTGGAGTCCTTCCCACTGAAGGACGCCGGAGCACCACGGCCTGCAGCCCACATTTGTCAGAGTCCAGGGAGCAACTCCCATCTACTCCTCTAGCTCTCCAGTCCACCTTTCCCAGCTTTGGGGGACTCCTAGCCTTCTGTCCACATGGTAGAAAGGGAGCAGCTCAAAAACGGGAAAGGTGCATGTGCATATGCACCTGTATGTGCCACAAATCTGCAAGCAATGGAGTCTGTGCATCCCTCTAGCAGTGTGAGGGGGCATGGTTTTGAGGGAGCGTGCCCTGAGCTGCTAGGCCTGAACATCCATCTGTTCTCATGGCTGTCTGTCCCTGGATGCTCTATGTCCCTAAAGCTGAGTGTGTGCCTACCCAGGGTCCTCTCAGCCCAGCAGGGCAGAGCTCATCCAGAAAGAGTACACAGGGAAAACTGTCCTTGCTTCCTCCTACGCCTGCTAAGGAGCTCAGGCCAGACAAGAGTCAAGAGTGAGTGGTGGGGCAGCCCAGAAGAGAGAAGAAAGCCGAAATACTTACAGGTACCTGGCTGGAGAGGGCGAAGGTGCTGGCTGGGCTCTTCTTGCTGTTGCTGTTGTTGGTGTTGCCACCCCCGGAGCTCACGGTGCTGCCCCCCGACATCTTCCGTTTCCGCCCCAAACCGTATATCCGGTATGGAGAAAATGCCTAAGATATCTAAAGAATTTAATACTGATAAAAAAATGCAATCAGGGGCTGGAGATTTAGCTCAGTGGCAAAGCGCCTGCCTGGCAAGCGCAAGGTCATGAGTTTGGTTCCTGGTACCGGAGAAAAACAAAAACAAAAACAAAAACAAACAAACAAAAAAATGCAATGAAAAAATGTAAGAAGGAACCTATCAAAACAATTCTCAAAAAGATACACAAATCGTCTCCACACACAGACAGAATTCTGGCCATCACTAATGATCAAGAAAACACAAAATGGATACACAATGAGCTCTCACATAGTACTTGTAAAAAGGCTATTATCAGAGGAAAAAGATAAGTGCTAGCCAATATATGAAGAGAAGAGAACTCTGGTGCACTGTTGATGTGAAGGTAAATTATTACTGTTACTGGGGAAAATAACATGAAGATAACCAAGGTTTTAAAATAACAATTAGGATGAGTTTATGATCTAGCAATCCTATTGCTTAAGATAAGAGCAAAGGAAAGGAAATGTCTATGTCAAGGATATTTTTACATCTCCAGTTTTATTGCAACAGTATACCCCACTGCAAAGATATGAAATTAATCCATGTCCATCAATAGAGGGTTGCATAAAGAAAATGTTTTTATACAGACACTTAAATACTACTCAATCTTAGCAAATGAGAAAATCCTGTCATTTGCTACTGTAAGGGTGAACCTGTAGAATATTATGCTAAATGAAAAAAACTGGGGCTGCTAGAGATAAACATTGCATTTTCCAGAAATATAGAGAAAATTTCTCCATGTTACAATCAGTTCCCTTTCTTTTATATTTTTATCCTTCCTTTTCAACTCTAAGACAGGTGTGTAAAAATCAGCATCGCTAATTTCATATTGAATGATTCCTGTCTGAATCTGTTCTAAATTTTTCTTAAGGTAAATTCAGTTACTAGAGTCTAGATGACTATAAAAGTGGCAGTTATTTCATATTTAAGCATGTCATCAAATGCAATTCCAGCTTTGTTATGTGTCTTCATTACTCCCACTGACAAAAGTAAATGCAGAAGGACCAGGATGATAATCCCCATTAGTATAATGAAGAAACACACAGGTGGTAAGATTTCTTCACAAGGACATTAAAGAACTTTGTCACATTGTGAATAGCAAATGCTTTGCAAATAACACATTGAAAATCATCAACATCATGTCTTGAATGTAGAAAAATAGACTTATACTTCTCCCTAGAATTTGAAATTACTGTCAGAGAATAAAGATAGAGATAGACACTGGGAAGTCTATAATATTTATTCAAATTCTGTAACTCTTTGGCTTATTTTTATATGTTGTAATAAACTTCTGCTTAAAAATTAGCCATTGATTTTCTTATTATTACAAAATATAGATGATAGTTGTTACTCAGCTACATCGAATATTATTTTATTTGAATTTAAATAATTTTTAATTGATATATAAAGCATAAGAATGATATATTTTAATGACATACGACTCTTCACAGGTATATATTGTGTAATGCTTATGTCACATTAAACATAGCTATTTCCTCAATTGCTTACAATTTCTTCATGATGAAAAGAGTCTAAATCATTTCTTCTATCTTTCTTAAATATATAGTACACTAATCTGTCATCACCATAATGGACAGCAGTATAGCAAAATATCTTATTCCTATTACACTGTTACTTAGTACCTATTGAGAAATCTTTTCCTACATCTGTTCTATTCTCCTAACAACCTTTCTACTACCAATTTCCATGAGAAAAATGTGTGACATCATGTAGTATTTATCTTTATATGTCTGGCTTACTCAAACTAATGTATGATCTTTAGTCCTGTCCATGTTATCACAAAAGATACGATTTAATAATTTTTACAGCTAAATTTTTTTTTTTTTTTTTTTGGTTTTCCTCCCGTGCCGGGAACTGAACTCACGACCTTGCGCTTGCCAGGCAGGCGCTTTGCCGCTGAGCTAAATCCCCAGCCCCTTTACAGCTAAATATTATTCTATCACGTGTATGTGTGTGTGTGATGTCACATTTCCCTTATCCAGTCATTAGTTCATAAACAGGTTGTTTCTATTTCTTTTTTATTTTTAGAAGAATAATAAAAAGTAACCATAGCAAAATACCAACATAGACAAAAGAAAACAAAGCAAAATTCTGTTTCATTTCTTCACCATGGTGACTAATACCACAATAATTGTATGAATGCACATGTCTCTTCCAATTACTGATTTTATTTTGTCCAAACACCCAGCCTTTTTTTTATTTGAAAGATCAATGCATATGAGATCTTTGATTAATGAAATTCTTTAAGAATACAATACTGAACACTAAACAAAACAAATAGGAATAAATTTGATTTCCATAAAAAATTAACTATTTAGGCCAATAATGTAATCTACAATTTAATATCTTTCTGTTTGTTTCAAATACCTTTTGAATCAGTTCATCCCGATGATATAATATTTCACTATTTTACAGTACTATATGTTTCTTGGTTTATATCTCAGTCATGTTATTATAATTTAAACACTTATTTTACTAATAATTAGTGATATATATTATTTCACAACTTTTTAAGATATTCTAGTTACTATTAACTGATTTTCTTTCTTAAAAAACAAATACTGAAAATAATTATTACAGATTCTAGAGTAAAAGATGCAGCTCTTGGTAGTGCTGCAGTAACATAGATGTGTAATCCTCCTGTTTATTATACTTATAAACAAAATATAAATAACCATCTGAAAAAAGTAAGATAGGACCTAAATAGAGAAAATGAAAGATGAAGAAGGTAAAAATTGTTCTGAGTTTCCTATTTTTAGCAGGTTTTGCCTAATGGAATTTGTCAGCCAGTATCCCTGACAGAGATTTAGAATTTGGACAGAACTGCCAATGTTAATGGCTTAAGTAATTAGATGACAGACATCAGGGACAGCGCAACAGCTGTGAACAGAAAAAGTTTTCCAAATACCACATCAACATCATCTTTTCAATGCAGACAAATAGGATAATACTCTCCCCTAGCATCTGAAATTGCTGTTGAAGAAAGTAAATAAATAGACGTTGAAGTGGGGTCTGGAAAATTTAAAACATGTATTCAAAGTATTCAGTTGACTGGCCTAATTATTTTCTATATGGTTTTGATAAACTTCTGTAAAATAGGGAATGCGATACAAAGGAGAAAGTCATAGGACAGGGACATTAAATTATTCATGTAAACTTGTCCCGGTTCTTTAGTTTATCATTGACCTATGAACTTATGGGCCAAGCTTCAAGCAGACTAGTGAATTACAAGCATTGAACATTTCTTTCAGTGTCTGTACTCTATACGTGGGATGAAACTCGAAGTTTGAATTCAGGCAAGGTCACTCTGCACTAAAACGAGCAATCATTTCCTTTATGTTACTATCTGAAGAAGGTTGAACTTTCTCTGTTTAAGCCAAGACAACCATATTCTCTTGCCTTCATGTACGAAAGGTGGAAGGCAGCCTGGGATTTAGAGCACCACTGAGCACCTCACCCCCACTTTCCTTCTCAGGTCTTCAGATTCAGGCTCAATTATATCACTGTCTTCCCTGGTTCTCTACTTTACAGATCGGGGATCAGAGGATCCCTCAGCCCTTGCATCATGTTAGCCAATACTCATAATAAATCTCCTCACATATGAATGGCTGCAATAGGGTTACTGAGAGGTAAAATATTAGGAAATGAAATCAGAGATGACTCATTGAGAAGCCAATGTCAAATTTTTTGAGCAGGGTTGTGACATAATAATTTTTTATTGAAAAGAATTGATCTTAGTTGGAGATTGTATTCTCCCTTAAAATTATTAGTTAAGAAAATTATACAACTAGTTTCTCTTAGTTCATTGAAAAGAAAGGTTTGTGCTAATATTATTTGGACAATATTTCATCCCACGAGCTTGTACCCTGAGGAACTACCTTGAAGATCACAATACACAATGTATTAATGATTGTTACTCCCCTACTAGCCTGTTTTGAAAATGTTGCACTTTTTTCTTTACAAAAGGAATGATTCAATTATTATTGTAGTTGTACAAATTTCTGGGGTACAGTGTGATCATTGAAAATAACTGTGTAATGTGTAATATGTAATGATGAAATCCAAGTAGTTAATATTTCCATCTCCTTTTTATTAATTCTTTTTTTGGTATATATATATATATATATAATATATATATATATATATATATATAATATATAATGATCACATTCCTACATAGGGAATTTGTACCTGTACATGTTACATTCTGATTCTTCCTTATTTCACAGTCCTGGGTCCTTTTCAATTTGGTAAGACATTTTTGATCATAATTTAAGAAAGATGATAGTGACTAAAAATCCCTTATAAAACTTTATATATTTAATAAGCACTTTTGTATATTATGTGTAAGGTTAATATTATAAGGTTTTTACAGATAGTAAGTCAGTTAATCATATTCTTACTATTCAGTAGTGTCTTTCTGAGTTATCATAACTAATCTCATGGTATGTATGATAAGTTACTACCATCATATAATTCAATACAATATATTCCAACATAAAAGTTTTTCTATTACTTCCTCATATTGGGTGTTTTAAAAAAATAATCCTTTACAAATATGGAGGGACAAGAAGGGCAGAGGGACAAGACCACTTGATACACAATCATCCAACAGAATTGTCAAATTTTTCAAAAGGTCGATTCCTGGCTTATTATATTGATGAAAATAATTCAAGAACTCTGGTTGATGCCAAAACAGATCAAAAGTGCCAACACTGGTTTCATATTTTCTTTTTCTAAAACAAGTGTTGTGAAAATCTTGGACACCAGAGGAAAAAAAATCTGTCAACTTCCTCATCAGCAACTG
Organism: Chinchilla lanigera; assembly: GCF_000276665.1. Lineage (NCBI taxonomy): Eukaryota > Metazoa > Chordata > Mammalia > Rodentia > Chinchillidae > Chinchilla > Chinchilla lanigera. Next base: position 21,192,855 of record NW_004955411.1, read on the forward strand.
TCACCTAGAGTTAATCTTTTTATTTCTATCTATTTATTCCCCCCTTACACCATCCTGCCTCCCACACACCATGACACCATCTGCCACCATATTTTCATGTGTCCAACTGACCCCTCCAAACGTGGTCTGGCCAGCATTTCGGTAAGTCAGGCATCACTAAACCAGTGATGGCAACATTTTGTGAAATAAAATGACTGCGTATTTTGTAACTGAATGAAATTAATTTTACTTTGTGTAAAGAATGAATTTTATTGGTTAGGTGGAGTTACAAGAGCTGAGGGGCTCACAATGTATTCTAGCAATTAAAATATGTTTCATTTTGAAAGTAGTATTAAGAAATAGGAACAGTGTGGACAAATTTTTTACAACCATATGTGCTTAAGGAGATACAGAGAAGTAAACGAAATAACCAATTTAAAGATCAATGGTCAATATTGTAGATGATATGATTAAAAACTCAATATTTACACATATTTGCTTCACCTCTCCTTCCATGAAAATTACACCTTTTGTTTCAATCTTACAGTGAAACTTAAGTTAAACTTAAGCTTAAACTTAAACTTACGGTGAAACTTATGATTGACTAATTCTGATCAATTCATTCTAAGGGCATACATGACATTCTGAGCTGGCATTTATCTTTTGGAGTCCTCTGGATCTTGAGGATAATTTACTTATTTTAGCATCATCTAGCAATGATGGTGGATCTTTCAGAGCTTTTAATGACAACAACCAGCTGACTGCACTACGCACATCGTAGGTTCACCGCAGTTGATATAGCCTGTCTTCATTGATACGTCAAGGCAGAAGTATGAGTTGGACAGTCTTCACTCTCTGCCTTTTCTGCCCACCATGAAGATGTGAATGATAGACTTCAATTTTTCAAGCAGACCAGGAGTGCTGCTCAGGAAGAAAGCCCCAAAGTTCTTATTGTGTCAGTTATGTAAAGACCTGGCTGCTTTCATATCTGAGGTGGTTGAAGAGCTATATTTTTGATAATATTAGAAATAGGATTGATTTTCAGCTAAGTAAGGAATATATTGAATAATAGGTACCAAGACACTGGTTTATAATGTAAAGAATTATATTGTAATTAACAAGTTAATCTCATGCATATAAATATTAAATATTCACCACTGAATATTTGAAATGAGGTGGTTTCCCTTAAAGCACCCAAGTAACTTCTTTTTTAGCAAATATTTTATGATATGAAATATTGTTCAGTAATTTCCAGCATGTATACAATTGATATTAATCATACAATGTTAATGATATTACATTATTTCTAAGGGTATTAAAGAGCTACATAAGATGATAAAACTAGATTTCATTTGCGCCCTCAAAAGGTCACATTTTTTTATGAATTGCATTTATTGGTACATTTTAAGTATATATACTGATCACTCTCATTGTAGGGACTTTGTACCTGTACATGACTTATCTCAATTCTTCTTTTTTCCCTATTCCCTTACCCTACTTTCAACCCCTTTTCCTCTCACTGTGTACAAAAGTTTTGTTTTCAATTTTTCCTTGTTTTGTTTTTCTTTTTCCTTTCTTCCTTTCCTCTCAGCCTTCTTAGTTCCCCTTCCCCATTGAGCATTTTCTTCTTATTTCATACTGTTTAATATGCATTCTGGGTCCTTACCCAGCAATGTATGCACACCCATATAGTCTGTAATTGCTAAATCTTGGATACAGCTCCAATACCCATCAACTGATAACTGGATAACGATGTGAATGCAGTGCTACTCTGACACAAAGAAGGATAACCTGAAGATATTTATAGGTAAATAAATGGTCCTTGAAACTATACTCTTAAGTACAAAGGTCATATTGTAATGTAGAAGACAAAACAATTTCATATATTACTTTTTAAAATATTAACTGATACAAAATAATCACATATTTGTAGAGTACAGTATAATAATTTGATACATATATAAAAATGCAAGAATCAAAATACGGTTATTTGCATTTATACCACCTTAAGTATCAGTTATTTGTGTTGAGAATACACAAAATCCTCTGGAGCTATCTGAAATATCTAATAAGTGGTGGTAAACTACATTTACCATGTTGTGCCAGCCAACACAATAATTTATTCTTTTCTAATTTGGTTCCTGTTTTCCAGCCTTTCTCTATCTCTCCTTCCTCTTTGTTCTTGATTTCTCTTTTTTTTATTCTAAAGAGAACAATAATAATAATAATAAAGAACAATAGGAAAATACCAACAGCATGCACAAAAACAAAACAAAGCAAAGGTGATACAGGGTTTCAGAATAAAATGATAGGAATTAATTGTGGGTGTTTTATTGCATATTGTTATCTTCAGCAAAGTTGCTCAAATTGCCAGATGCAAGAATGCAAGATTGACTAGACCATTAAAGAGAATAAAAAATTAAAAAAACAATAGAAACGATACAGAGTTTCACTAGACAAGATGGTAGGAATTTACCAGTGGTTGTTATACCACATATTGTTGTCTTCAAATTAGTTGTTCAGATTACCAGATATAAGCATGCAAAACTGATCAAAAAATTAAGCATTTTATCTCTATTTGTATGAGATCTCGTCTCTACTTTTTGAAGTTTTTAAAATAATAGGCCATAACATTTAATATAATAGAAGAAAATGTAAATTATACTAATAGTTTCTCTTAGTTCATTTTAAAAAAGGTTTGTGCTAATATTGTTTGGAGAATTATTTCATGCCCATATCTTTTACTCTGAGTAGCTATTCTAAAGATAACAATTCTCAATGTATTAAATATTGTTATTCTCCTATTATTTTCTTATGATATATTGGTTTACTTTTTCCATAAAATAAAATTTTAAAAAGATAGTTTCAAGGAAAAAAAACCACCATGATATGAGATAAGGAAATATTTTGAGAAAGGTCATTTTTTTTTGGCTTAGCCTTAATTTTGGTAAAGAGAAGGATAACTTCCAGACATTTGTAGGAAAATGGATGCATCTGGAAAATATAATGTTGAGTGAAATAAATCAGAGTCACACAAGCTTAAATGCCATGTGGTGTCTTTCATTTGAGGAAGGCAAAGTATAAGGAACCAAAAAGGAGGACTAGAAGGAAACAAAGGGATGGATTTCTTGCAAATAAGAAAGGATCCAAGAGAGTAAGTGTATGGGGACAGGTGGAAGGAAAAGCATACAAGCAGAATTAAGATATACTGTGCTGGCTGGGAATATAGCTCAGTGGCACAAGCACCTGCCTGGCAAGCATAAGGTCCTGAGTTGGATTCCCAGTACCAAAAAAAAAAAAAAAAAAAGAAGAAGTGTGTAATAAGATATGCTATGCACAGGTATCAAAGAGCCAAAATAAATATAAACATTATAGGACATAGATATGAGCTAAGAATAACAAAAGAAAAATATAGATGGGAAATGGGAATTAAAGATAAAGGGAGATGGATGGTATGAAGGGGAGAGAAAAAGAAAGAAACCATGCCATGTATGTGTACCTACTGCCGAGGATGAATGCAAACTTCAAGTGCTGCAAACATTTACTCATAAAATAGAAATTTAAATTTAATAAAAAATTCAATACTCAATGAACAAGATGGTCTCCCACAAGAAAAATTTTAAAAGTGAATAATGAAATAGCACAGATGTTGTCACTCCTTCAGAACAGGGAGCTGTTAATCTTGCCACTTCTAATAACGACCAGGAGAATTCTCAGAGAAAGATCTTACCCCTAACTTGTTACCTATCAAAATCTAACAATAATACAATTGTCTGGAAAGTTATACTGAGTTACTTCTTCAGTGCAAGCGTAAAATATTTAACAAAGAAAATGAAGTAATAGAGCATAGGTATGTTTGCCACATGAGCACTAGTAATAATGAATAATGTAATATCTGATACATTATGATATATTATCAGTGTTGTCATCTCTGGAATATTTATAACACCCTCATGTGGCTTCTGTAAAAGATCCTGTGCTCCTATCTCTTGGTTGCACATCATTATACAGTATTTAGCAATCTGGTTTTATGAGTGATGGAAAAAACCTATCTATGAAATACAAATTTGGGATAAACATAATTTTATCATATAGTCAATATTGATTTGATTCTGTTTGGGTAATGTCATCTGTCCAACTCCTCATTTCTTGAAGCAAATGCATTTTCAAAATCAGGAACTTTGAGATTTTCCTTCTCTGAAAAAAATCTCCAACCTTCCCGGATTTCCTACTGCCTACAGTATTGTATTTGATCTTCGGCATTATATTTAGTATCTGAATTTCTCCTATCTCTTCCTTAAATTTTTAGAGCTCTATTACTGGCAATTTTATAGTCCTTTTGTTACTAACTTCCATTTTTAATGTATTTTGTGCTCTACTGTAAAATTAATCGTTCTGGTTAGAATCCAAAGTTTATGTTCCCTGTTCTGTGAAAAGCCTATAACAATCCACCCATTGATAGTGGAATGGAGGTTAACTTTTTGATAATGTGGAAGGTGTTCCTTCTATCAAATTCCTGTCGATTCCCAGCCGAAAAGCACGCAAAGAGCCAGGTAGGCCCCACCCAATCCCGGAGGCCAGGACGCCAGAACAAAGACCCCGGTGACACTGCAGACTGAGTTTCTAGGCGC
>NW_004955411.1:21203847-21242397 GCF_000276665.1 Chinchilla lanigera
GTTTTTCTCCTGTACCGGGAACCGAACTCACGGCCTTGCGCTTGCCAGGCAGGCGCTTTGCCGCTGAGCTAAATACCCAGCCCCTGGCCCTTTGTTTTCATTCTGGTATCCTCAATCGTAGCTGAAGAAGTTCCTCATGAGGAAGTACGAGCAGCACTGTCTGGTAAGAGAAAAGAGGATGAGGAAACTGAAGACCAACGCAAATGCCTTAAAGCCCACACTTCGCACACTGTGATGAGAGGTAAAATAGAGCCACAGACTGGATAGAACACTAGCAGAGACTGAATTGTTTTCTGGAGACAACATTCAGTGTTGTTCTCTCCTCAAAATGCAACCTAAATAAACTGAATTTGGATGAATTCCCAGACTGCACAACTGCCTGTCTGAATTACACCTGAGAAGTAGCAGCAAAACAGATGAAAGTGAGAAGAATTGGAGAATGGCTTGCTTTGGGTTTTATGTGCCTATAATCACAATTGCTTACATTCATTACGACGAAGGGTCTTCAGGCTGGCGGGTCATCTTATAAATGTAGAGTGTCATACCTGTGTGTCAAGCAAGTGAATACAGGTGCATTGGTGGACTCCCTAGATAACAGGATGAACTTTCTCAATTTAGCTCGGGTTCCTACACCTCCTCTTAATCACTGTAATGCAGAAAAATGATATATAGATTATTGGTATCAACTAGTTTCTCTTCCTCACAGAGAGAGAACATTAGTCTATATTATTGCATTCCACGTCTTCTCCAGCTCTGCTTTCTCTGTCCTTCTCAGGTTTCTCTGACTGACTGGGGTTTCACTGAGTAGGTTGAAAATTTTGGGCAAGTTTAATGCTCAAAATAAATTTCTTTCCTCTTTTAAAGATTTCAATTACATGTACTAGATTTGGTGAGCTAAGCAGTTGACAGTGTTTCTGTAATCTTCCCATTATATAACTCTTGTAATAAAATTGAAATAATCAACATAGTTCATTTTCCTTCTAAACCAGACAGAAGTTGTAAAACTGTATTTATATGAAAAAGAACAAAGAAATAATGCATTATAGCAAGTAGACCATTAAAATCCACTGTACACAATAGTCATAAATACTGAAGGAATAAGTTTCTATCAAACAGAAGAGATCAATTATCTCGGTGTGAAAGTGTAAACAGTTTTTTTAAATATGAAAAGCTTTCATTACCGCAGTGAATCAACGGTTTATAACTGAGCTAGACCAAGAGTAACAGAAGTTAAGGCAGTCAATAAACTAACAGAATGTGACACAACTTGGTAGCTTTGAATCAGGTCCTTGATAAGTGTTCACCTTAATCTTATATGTGGTTTGGTTACTTTAGTGGACCTCATTCACTCTATTTGTTGAGATGTTTTTTCTCCCTCACTACAGGATTAGCAGCAAATTTTATAAAATGTACTAGAAAGGTCAAGTATAATGGGGTCTGACATGGGCAAACAGAGTATTCTGAATGTGTCCATGAAATCTACCTTATAAACAGAGAATTGTGTTTTGTGGCTGTCTATACATTATGAAATAGTATATAGAGATCATATTAAAGCATATCTCATCAAGTTTTTAATCACAAAATACTGTGCTCTGGCATTTTTACATTATTGTATCATGTGACTATTGTATTTCTTAACCAAAAAAAGATGATTAAATTCTCAAGTAAATGATGAAATTTAGTCTATATCTCTAGTCTTTTGATTAACATTCTTACAGATAATGATTCAACTAAATTTCTGGTAATGTAAGCTTGATTTACCATCATTTGGAGAAAGTCTGTATGAGTCAGAAAAGTTGGAGAAGTTTTAATTGCAATTTATCACAGCTCATTTAAATGTCATGGGTGTGGGAGAAGACATGAATGTGCAGTCTTATCACTCTCACTTACTACATATTTGTTAAATTTGTTTGAATTAAATAAAATAGCGGCACAAAAAATCATAGTGACATTTCTTAGAAATTTCAGTCACAAAAATGCAATGTATGATATGAGACTTCATGGGACTCACTAAAAACCGCTCAAATCATAAGTACTCACACAAGCACACACAAAAAACATAAAATACATATAGAAAAACTGAGATGACAGACCCTACCTATTACTCTGTGGCTGTTCTGGTTTTGCACTAAACTTTATGTATCCTGAGAAAACTCTTACTCCTAGAAAAATTGCTATAACTCTTTACCATAACACACCCATACGCCCAGCACACAGGAGCACTGAACTGGTTTTGAATACATAATCACAAAGTTTGAAAGAGATCTCTATGCTTTTGACCAACAGAGAAAATCAAAAAGTATCTAATATATCCAAAAGACAGCAAGCTAACAATTTATATGACACTGCATTTTAAACAAATGAAAGCAACGATTATTAAACACAAGAATCAATTAAGTTGAACTCCTGGTTATCCAAGCTTGCTGCCTTGCCAGCGTTTTCAAGCCATAGTAAGAGGAGGGGAAACATAAGCACAGACTCCTATGAAAGATTATCAGCTGTGATAAAAACCCAGTGAATGTCCAGTGGCATACTCAGGTCACTTCCATGCTGCATATTGAAGACTTGGGTAACAGAGGAAGTGAGTGCTTTTTCTTGGAGGGGGCGGTGCTATTGTTACCATGCATAGCAAAGGTTTGTTTCTCAACCAGGAGTCTCTTATCTGCTTCCAGCACTTATGAGACTGTGGCAGTCTTACTGTGTCAGCTCACAGATAGGATAAAATCTCAGACACCATTCGTTTCTTGACATAACATGCACACAGAAAATTTTAAAAATAGGGGCCGGGGATTTAGCTCAGCAGCACAGTGCCTGCCTGGGAAGAGCAAGGTCGTGAGTTTGATTCCTGGTACCTGAAAAAAAAAAAAAAAAGAAAGAAAGAAAGTAAGTTTTAACAATAAAAAACCATTAGATTTCTTAGAAGAAATACTAAAAGTGCAACCCACAGAAAGAGATTATTTAGCTGGGATTCATCAACATTATCAATTGTTTTTCATGAGCAAACATTTTAAGCAATTTTTTTAAATGACGCATTTGATGCAATAATTTGAAAATCAGACATCTTACCCACTATTGGAGTATAAATTATACAAAGAATTCTCAACTCTGAACAATTGAAAAATATACAATATTTAAAATGAGCAAATGTTTGAGTAGACACTACACAAAGAGGTGTATGGATGGTCAATATTTACAAGAAAAGTTGTCCAACACAGTCATATTTCACAATGAGTTATAACCATGTACCTGTTAGAATAACACTTTTAAAAACAACTGACTCTGATAATGTCAAAGGATTTAGAAAGTCATACATACTGCTAGTGAAAATGTAAAACTGACCCACTTTGGAAAATATACACCTAGCAGACGATCCACTTGATGTCACTCTCATATATTTTCTCAAGGGGAAAAACATGTATTACTATCCACAGAATAGTACATCCTAATCATAATAGCTTTATTTATAATAGCTGGAAGGGAAAAAATATAAATGCCTGTGGATACTTCAATGGATTGACATTTTACAGCATGTCTGTATAATAGATGAGTAAAATAGTATGCACTAGTGAAGTAGTAATAAAAACAGTCATAAATGTACAACATAAATGAATCTCAACATAATTTTTTTTTGTCTTGTTGAGACAGGATCTTGCCATGCACTTCAGGCTGGACTTGAGCTCACTTTGTAGCCCAGGCTGATCTCGAACTTACAAGGGTCTTCCTGCCTCAGCCATCCAAGCGCTATTATTAATGGCATGTGCCACCATGCCTGGCTTCTCAACATAATTATGCTGAGTGAGAATTCTAGAACAAAACAATAAATCTACTGTGATTGTATTTTTTGTTGTTAAATTCAGGGAAGTAGATTGGTAGATACAGCTGGGGATGCAAATAAATAGATAGATAGATAGATAGATAGATAGATAGATAGATAGATAGATAATAGTAGAACATTTACAATATTTAAAGCAAAAAGTTTTCAGATAGACATCTTTACCTCACAAATCACAGATATTGCTATAAGCTCAGCAAAATACCACCATGCTTTGGGAAATTAGAATGTTTAAGATAACTATCAGCTATATGTTAGTCTGGATGAAAGCAAATAAGAAAAACTGAAATGAAACGAGGAAGAGAGGGAGGAAAGAAAGATTGTGACAGCAAATATAAATCTATAACTATAGAGCTTCTGATCAAATTTTTGGTTTTCAAGGGCCAGGGATACAGCTCAGCAGCACAAGCACCTGCCTGCCAAGTATAAGGTTCTGAGCTTGATTCCCAGTACCAGAAATGGACAAACAAGTTTTTAGTTTTCTTCTTAGTAAATATCCCATATTAATGAAATATTTTTAAACTTAGTTGCACACTGATAGTATAGAAATAGAAAAACTTGCCCTCTTCTATCATTTTTCAAAGTTCAATCATTCCAGAAGTATTGTATTAATTTTAAAATGTCATTGTTCCATAAATTACTTTTAGGAATACACATATCTATCAGAAATTCATAAATAAACAAAAGAGAGGAATGAAGAAAATTGAAAAGTTACCCTTTTTAATTATTGTTTTCTTCAAAATGTTGCTAGTGGGTTGAGACTAGAGTATGGTTATATAGTTAACTTTTCTCTCCCAGTTGTTTGAATAGGAAAGTTTGATACAGAGATTACTTTGGGGTTATTTAAACAGAGAAGTGAAATTGAGCTGAGGTGAAAGAGAAGGAGGTTAGGTATTTCTGACTATATATTTTTAATTAAAAAATTATGTTAAGGCATTCAGCATTCAACAAGAAATTGGAAGAAATATAGAGAACAAATAGGTACATTTTCCCTTCCCATATTGTAATTTGTGCAATAACATGGCTACGTTATCTATACACATATAACCAAGGTGGAGATCACATACATCAACCATAAATGTCAATTATGCTGCACTTTAAAAGCTACACTTCCCTCACTCTCCCACCTTTACTTTAACCCTAATCATTTTTCCTTTCTAAAAATTCATTATTTCTGTACAGTTATATAAATGGTATTGTAGTATTTAACCTTCTGGGAATGTTTTATCACTCAAGAAATTTTCTAAATATTTATCCATATTCTTGTGCATAACCATATATGATCGCTTTTGTGACTGAGAAGTATTCTGTTATATGTGTTACCATTGTTAAACAATTTACTTCACAAAAAAAGATTTTGGTTTGGGGATACTGTAAATAAAGGTGCTATAGACATTTGTCCGGGGGGGGGGTATTATATGATTATAACTTCTCATTTTGTGAGTTAAATGCTCAGGAGAATAGTCACAAGTCTGATGTTGCTGAAGATGTGATTTTGTAGGAAAATACCACACTATTTCACAAAGTAGATTGCTGTTTAACATTTATAAAGTAGTATATAGGGGCTGGGGATTTAGCTCAGCGGCAAAGCGCCTGCCTGGCAAGCACAAGGTCGTGAGTTTGGTTCCCGGTACTGGAGAAAAACCAAAAACAGACAAAAATAAATAAATAAATAAATAAATAAATAAATAAATAAATAAATAAATAAAGTAGTATATAAATGAAATTTCTTTCCTACAACCTTAAAAAAAATTTGGTATTGAGGCTATTTTTTCTTATATCTAGTTATTCAGATAGTTATATAAAAGTGTTACATTATTATTTTGCTTTGCATCTCCTCAATTAATAATGGTGTTGATCTTTTCAGCTACTTATAAGGCAATGATACATCCTTGGTGAAATGCTTATTCATATTTTTTTAATTTTCATTTTTTATTCCACAAATACAGAAGACCTTTTGTAAATCATAGTGGTATCTATATATTCTACACTTTCAAAAACTAAGCATAAATTTAATGATGTTACCATCAATCAGGTTTGTTATGTATGCCTCTGGAAAATATTTCCAAATACATTTGTTGAGTCATACATGATCAGTCTTGCAAATGAAATGTAAAACATATTCGCATGTCGTTTTCACATCAAAAATCGAATCATAATGAACTTAGGTATTTAGTAGGATGCAAATAATATGTACATCACACTTAGATCAAATAACTATACATCATTTCCTCAAAAATTGTTATATTTTGGACAGGTTCCACAAAAGCCATGTGCTGAAGGCTTGGTTTCTAGCTGATGAGCTTTTGGGAAGCTCTCATGAGAGAGATGGAGGTATAACCTGTTCGGTATATGAATAGATCAATGTACTTACTAGAAGGTAAGCTGTAACCTCATCAACTGGACTAACAGCTCAATGGACTTATTAGAAAGTGGGTGTAACTGGATGAAGGACATCATTGGGAGTCATAATTTTGAAGGGTATATTTTGCAACTAGCCTCTTTCTGGTCTCCAAATGAAAGCAAAATATCACCTACACCTGGTAACATTATATTACAATTTAATTTTTATTTTACTTTTTGTAATACTTAATATTTTTCCATAGTTTAGTGGCCCCTCAGTTAAACATTTAATGAGATTAATCTCTGAACACAATTTGATATTGTATAGTTTAAGGAGAGGATACAAAAGGGGTAAAAACAACTTACATGAATTGTTTTTCCTTTCCTAATCTTTTTCCCTCAACATTTATTTTTTGTCATGAAGACAAAGCTAGACATGTCTTATTGTATTATGAGCTATTTTATAAAAGTTATACTTTCAATGATCTCATAAATAAAACCTAGAATGAATGGTTGTTCTCTTCCAAATTGAGCTCATATTTCCCTATTATTCCTTTTTATACTGCATCTTATTGCAAAATATAATACAGTGACTTATTGCATGTATATACTAGTTAGCTTTGATTCTTCCAAATGCCTTTTATGCTTAACTTTTAGTTGCTAAAATTTTGCAGTGATTCTACTCTCCATGGAGAACTTTATGTCTCCGTTCCTGCTGCATGATATTCAGTTCACTCATTAGGTCTATTTTATGTCACAGCACAGAAAAAGTTTAAATAAAAAATTCAACCTGTGAAGGGGCTGGGGATTTAGCTCAACGGCAAAGCACCTGCCTGGCAAGCGCAAGGTCGTGAGCTCGGTTCCCGGTACCGGAGAAAAACCAAAAAAAAAAAAATTCAACCTGTGAAGTATCACTTTTTAGGTTATATTTTGTAGATATCCTCCTCCCTTCTTCTGCCTGATTTGACAGAACAATTACAATACAGAGCCAGGCCCAGAAAGGCAATCTCTGATTTGGTGAATGTCACTCTTACCAAACACTGTATAAAGGATTATCTTAGCTCAAGTTTTCTGCATGACAGCCACATATATTGTCTCCATTTATCTATCTCAACTGTGTTTGGAAATTACTATATACAAATCTGCAATTCTTACAGAGTTAAGGTATGGCAAAGAAATAATTCAACTGAATAAAGGGAAATACAATGATTTCATTTCTGTACATGGTATTTGATTGCAGTGTGCATGTGAAAATAAACAAAAAGTTCAGTTCACTCTACTTTTGATATTTGCTTATCAGTTATTTCAATGTGTATTCTACACACGTTATACTCTAGATAGAAATTAGAACAGTGAAGAAAATATTCCTGAAAGAATACCCTGATTCTTTATAGGTTAAAGGGCAGAGCTTGTGAAAGTCTATTCTAATAAAAATATGAAGTATGATACTTTTGGTCTAAGTTTGTACTTCTCTTGAGACCTCCACTTTTAATAACCTCTAGGTTCATAGACAATTGCTGCAGTAATCATTACTGAAATGGAATTTCTGGCAGAATTAGACATCACCTCCAAGAATCAATAATCATTTGAAGCTAACAGGGTGATTAAATGACCTCCTTTTTATTTTACCTCATGTTGAGTTGCTTTTTAATCTTGATTTAGAGTTATACTGCTAGAAACAAAGATAAACCGAAGACTTAGAACATTACAGCAGCATCTTGAGGCCTATTCATTATCAAGGTTAAAGGTGCCTTCCTTCAATAAAGACATTTCTAGTTAATGAATGTATTCTAAAGAAAAACTGAATCCTCGAGGTGCAGACTGTATAAACACCATCACCTAAGGCTGCATCTACTTTTGAAGATCTGCACCATTAGCTTTGCTATGGCAGGTGCTCCATTATTTTATTTAATAATTTACCATGTCAATGATACTTGGGGTTATCTTTGTACTGAATGATAATGTTGTCATTAATTCTTCTGATCCATGAAGTTTATACCTCCCCTCTCTTTACAGTCCAGAGAAAAAGTGTCTTAACTAGACAGCAAGTTTGTTCTAACAGCCAAGTATTTCCTGCCACATGTGGAAAATGTAGCCAATTCCTAAGTGAAGTTTTTCACAGTTTGAGTTGTCAGTTACTAGGTAAGGACACTGCTCACTAAAACCTTAGTGTGCATGTATATACTGATATTTACAATACAAAAATAAAATGTAATGTTTTCACATGTAAGAGATAAAAAAATAAAATGAAACAACTAATAAAATTCAGAAATTTTTAAAAAGTGATGTTTCATCGCTTATCCCAAGGGGAAGGGGCAGAGACTGCATATGCCCAAACACAGACCAAAGCACAAAGGACAAAAGGAGGCAAAAAGAAAAGGTGCGTTTGCATGCAGATTCAAAAAAGAGCCAATGAGCAGTCTTCAATGTTTATAGTCTTTCAGGCAGCTAATAGGAGAGTGTTCAGTTATGGGATCTAGAATTAAAGCACTTCGTATTGTCTGGTTTTAAGGTGTCCTAGAGTTTTAAAGCACAAAAACTAACATTTTATTTTACATTAACGTTACATTTCCCATTTGTTGCATACTGTTTTATGAGGAATGTTTAACATTACCCTCCAACTCAGTTCTGTGCATAACCATTTACCAAATACTGCTGATGTGGTTTCTTAAAAGAAACGTTCTGTGCTGCACATTGATGCAGTTTCATCTTGCTGCTTGACAAACAGACTTGTAAGGAATTAGGACTGTGTGTGTTCACAGTACTTTTGGGTTACAAGATATAAAATTAAAGATGAGGAATTGCACAAATGATCATTTCAGTGTTTTTAAAATTGGTCAGTACTCTATATAAAGCTGTGGTTTGCATGTTTTAACTTTCATATCACAGAATAAATTAAAATGAAAACTAACTTAATAAATAAATAAATATATTGAGAATCACAATCCAAAGGCATGGAAAAATGCAACAAATAAGATTAATATATGCAAGTTATATATTAATAATTAATTAAGATTAATATATGCAATTAATATATTAATAATTAATGTATGTAATGAAAGAGCCTTAGTATCTTTGATATACTACAATCCATTGTGATTATTTTTGATTCTTATGTTGTCTTACCATGACTAAGGTGTCTCTCAAACTTTGGGTCTTCTTTATTTAAGATGAACCTCGGGGTCTTTATAGTTTCAGCGTTATCTGAAAATTTCTCAGGCCTTTCTAGCACAGTGTTTTTCGTTTGCTCTGCAGATCAGGAATTTTTCTCATAATTTGACACTTAGAAATTAAATGTCTGTTGAGTGCACAGTCAGGGCACTACATTTTCTCGTCACTATTTAATTATTTCTTGTTTCCAGCAATTCCAAAGAATTCACCTAGGATAATACGTATTTTTTAAGAAACAGAGAGAATTAATATCAGATAGGGATATAGTAATAGTTGTAATTACATAGTAACCTTGTAGTATTTTGATTTAGATTTTGTATTTATATACCTTTAATTATCTTGTAAAGTATTGATTTTATTGATATTAGCTTATTTTAGATATTTTACATTGCCTTGCATACGAGCATATATATGCAGGATATATATATGTGGTAGTGTATTTTGATATTAGACAATCATTTTTCTGGGGAAATAAAAACCCCTGATTTGTAATATTTGCCGAGATCCATGGAATAAATCCTCTTCTCATATCTGAATTCAAGGAACTAACACAGCACCACTAAAGCTGAAGAGCAAAAAAAATATATTGAGCAGTGCTTTATAACCTTTTCATCATACAGAAACAATGCATGTAAATAAGCTCATGATCATAAAGCTTATAAAATATAGTAAATTAATTAAGAAATGATGTACTTTTGAAAATTTACTGCTGTGATTCTATATTTCAACAGGTTACATAGTTGTCACATGATGAAAGTTTAGTATTTTTGTAGGGAAGAGGCAAACGGTTTAAAATGAAGTACTGAAGACATTCCACTACTATTTCTTTGCACTGTTACGTGATTTTTTAAGAGGACTCATGAGATTTTTTTAATGAAGGATAAAAATGGAAAAATGTCTTGAGAAACCCTTCTTTACTTTTCAGTTTTATCATTCCTCCAGAAACTATACCAACATTACTTTCATGTATTTGATAAAACATTAAAGAATTATTTTATTTTTCATACTTTAGTAATACAAATTTGCAGAAATAATCAATATTTTGCTATTTTGTCAATAAAATATGTTTTACTTTCTTAGTAAATAAATTGCAAAATATGTTTTTGAGTAAAATATAATTAATTTAAATGAAAGACCAAAAAGTAAACAACAGTATGCAATGTATTAATTATTATTGCTCTCCTATTACCTTATTTTAAAATTGTTATTTCTTTTCTTCTTTTTAAAATAAGGAATTCAAATGAAAGGTCATATACCTTAGTTTTCAATAATGGCAGAATATAAGAATGGGCTCACAAAATTACTGAAAATTTGACAAGAGGCTCTTACAGGGCATATAAATAGGCCTGCTCAGGGCCAGGGATGTAGCTCAGTAGCACAAGTGCCTGCCTGCCAAGCGCAAGGTCCTAAGTTTGATTCCCGTACCCCCCCCAAAAAATAAAAAATAAACAGGCCCACTCTCACTATATTCTGGTGTACCTATATACATAGGTTTTAATAATACCAACACAGTAACTAAAAATAGGTCATCAAAACTCAGTTAAAAATATCTTTATAAGTCTGTTACTCTAGGATGTGTTTTACTACCCAAGCACCAATTACTATCTGAGAATTAGACCATACAAAAAGCCATACAAGGTGTGATTCTCTCTTCCACTTTTCTATATTTTCTCTTTATCTATTAATAAGTATAGTATTAGATTTTTATTTAACCTTGAATTTATAACCAGATACATGTAATCTATTCATTTTATTTGACAATAATACCTATACATTTATTAGAAACATAAAATGGAGAAAGACAAATATGTTCAGCTACAACAAAAACATACAATGAAAGAAACTTAGAACAGTTACTGAGCTTCTTAATAATATACATAGCAGGGGGCTGGGGATTTAGCTCAGCGGCAAAAGCGCCTGCCTGGCAAGTGCAAGGTCGTGAGTTCGGTTCCCAGTAAAGGAGAAAACCAAAAAAATAAAAAAAATAACAAAATAACAAAATAAATAAAGGACTGTAGGAATTATAGAAAAATGAGACTTGAGCTGCTGAAAACTAGCAGTAATATATGTACCTGGTCCTGATCTTCATCCCAACAAATGGGGAAGAATAAGAACATCACAAATACTGGGGAGATTTGAATACAAAACATATTTTTTCGATATGTAAGAATTATTATAATTGAAAATGGTTTTAGAAATAAAAATGTTATTCCACCAGTGTTAAAAAAGAAAATGGACTGTCTTTTAAATATGTATATATAGTAATGTTTTCTGTGTATTTATATAGAGGTAATTATTAACCTTGAGTTTTATGTATACAGGGGTTCACAGTACCATGCTGGTTATTTTCACTTCCCACCAAAAGGTCTATAAAATGTCTACATATAGTACATTGATTTTTCAAACTCCAGAGATACAGGTAAACATGAAATAAGGTCACTATCCTCAAGAGTTTTGTTATGCTGCTATAGTTTTCAGGCTTATAAACAATTATTATAGTTTTGATATATAGAAAGTTTAAAAAGTGCTGTGATTTTAAAAAGTGTAGAAAAACTAACATCATCTGGGGATTGTGGGTGACTGGGGAGGAGGATATTTATATAAGTGCAAAAAATTGGCAGATAACAAAATATATAAGAACATTTCACACACAAAAAAATAAGCAGTCTTCAGATGATGAAATTGTAGTTTTGAAAACCATGATGTTTTGGAAAATAATAAAAAAATAGACTGAGTTTATTGTTTCAAAGAGCTTCTTGTTTCAAAGTATTTGTTTTGTGTAAATAAAAGTGCATTATTACTCAGTGTAATTAATTTTATTTTTATTAATCAAATTTGCATTTTGGCCTGTAATTAAAATTATCAATTACTTTTACTTAAAACATTGTTATTTTTAAATAGTAACAGCTAAATCAGTTATGTCCTGTGCACAGAAAGATAACTACTGAAATACATTTCTGTGAACTAAATTATTTGAAACCGTAGTTTATAAGTCAGGTGGTGCAGCTGGGGGAAGGACATTGTGAAACTCCTTATTGACTAACAGAATGGAGAACTTATTTGTCCTTTCTCTCCATAGGAGTGTGAATTATGCTGCTGAGAATGTATGATGATAGAAATACAAACTTGTTTTTAAGACAGTAAAAAACCTAATAGATCCTATTAAAACGTTAGAAAATATAAGACTCTAGGGATTCTTGTCTAAGCAATACAGTAAAGCTACACATAGGTTGAGAGTGTTCATCAAGTCATTTCGGTGGTATGTCAAACTATTACACTTTCCTGTGCTTCACTGAGGGTGATATATGCAATAAGTAAAACAGGCATACACATAAGTATGAAAATATTTCGGAGGACAATATGAATTTTCAAACATGTACAAAATTTCAATACTAAAATGAAAGCATTTAGTATTAAGTGAGAAATAAAAATTTAAATGAAATAAAAATTTGTTAAAGTGACACAAGAAAATGATAGGAAACCAATATTGTATGCAAAAGAACAAAGGATGTTGAAAGTATTCCATGAACATAAAACAAAATAATCAAAAGGAAGAACATTAACGCCAGAAGGAGAGGAGCATCTTGTTCACCTTCATATCCTACATTAGGAAATTGCTAATATTCCACAAAATTTCATATTTATCTTCTTAAATCATTCTTTTATATCCCCAAATAAAAACCATCATTATTCATAAAATGTCCATTTATTCATTTTTATTCTTGGGATGTATTTTAAAATAACAAATAATTATATAAAGATTATAATGAAAAATATATTCCTTATGCTTTACTAATTCTTGTTTTAATTTCTGATGTACAGAAATAATAAATTTACACAATTTGCTTAAAAAGAATGTTCCTGTATTTATGTTTACTGATGTTACACCCTATTTTCTCTCTAGATAGTTGGACAGATACATAGATAGATAAATAGATAGGCAGATAAATAGATGATAGATAACTCTGTTATTAGCTTTTAAAAATCCAATGCCGTCCCATATTCATGGATTGGAACAATCACTATTGTTAAAATGGCTATACTTCCAAAATGAACCTGTAGATTTATTGCTATTTTTATCAAAATATCTACTACATTCTATGAAGAGCAAGGGGAAAAATAAACTCTTACCATTTATATGGAACCATAAAAACCCCCAAATAGCCAAAATGATCTTGCCTCAAAAAGAGCAAGAGAGAAAGAACTATAATCCCTGACTTCAAAATGTGCTGTAAAGCTATCATTATGAGGACAGCACGGTGCTGGTGTGACTATAGACATATTCACCGGTGGGACAGAGCAGAGCCTAGAAATAAACCAGCATACCTCCTCCCCCGCAGGAAGAGTAGCGCTGATCAAAAGTCTAAAGATAAAAAGTTGAGTCTGAAGAAAAAGGAACTCTGCACACTATTGATGGGAATGTAAATTTGTACAGCACAGAAAAGCTAAAAATAGCTGAGTGTGATGGAACACACCTGTAATCCAAGCACTTGGGGAGAATAAGGCAGAAGAAGCTCCATGAGTTCCAGGACAGCCTGATCTAAATATCAAGACCCTGTCTCAAAAACAAAACAAAACAAAAACAAAAACAGCCAACCAACCAAGTAAACAAACAAACAAACAAAAAGACCAACTAAAAATAGAAGCACCGGTCCAGGCACAGGGGCACCCATCTATAATCCTGGGTACTAAGGGGAATGAGGGAGAGGTCAAGTCGGGAGCTAGCCTGAGCAACACAAAAACATCCTTTCTCAAACAAACAAAAAAAGGTTGAAATATAGTTCAGTAAGAGAACACTGTTGGGCTCCATCTCCTGTGCCATTAAAAGAAAAATATAACTTATTTTAAAATTTCAATGCCACTTCTATTCTTGACCTTTGATATACAACCTGCTAGTACGCTTGCTGCAGGTTTTTAAGAGGGTAGTTTCTCTCTGGGTTCTCTAATATCATAATGCTATGTCTGGTGGGTGAATTTTTAAACTTCCAAGCAATGTGTAAATGTTTTCATCAAGATACTCAAGAATTTTGTTGTTGTTTTTTCCTTTTTGTTTTTTGAGATAGGGTTTCACTATGCACTTCAGGCTGGGCTTGAACTGATTCTGTAACCCAAGCTGGCCTCAAAGTATCAGCAATCCTCCTGCCTCAGCCTCCAAAATGTTGATTACAGGTATGTGCCACCAACCCCAGCTAGTCTTCTTATTCTTGTAAAAGTTGTTTTTATCAATTTGTTTCACAAGAAAATATATTCTTTAGCTTTTCACCCACTTAATAAAATGTCTATTTGACTATCTAGATTGATTCTTATAATATCTTTTTTGTTACCTATTTTTCTAAGTTTATTTTCTCTTTCTATGAGCCTTATTGATTCTAGTGTTAAAATATTAAATTTAATTTTTAATGTTCATCTCCTTTTCATAAGTAATCTCTATCTATACTGTACTATATGTCTATGACTATTTATCTACAGATAGTTATCCAAAAACAGACACACTGTATATGACAATTTAATGGAAAATATATATAAAGATACACATTCTATGTATTCTATTTAAGCAAAACTGCAAAGCTATTCTTTTTAATCTCTTAAAACACATATGTGAATCTTTTTCTTTCTCTCGCTCTTTTTATCTTTTAATTCCTTTGTTTTTCTTTAGTGGCAAATGAACCAAAACTACACAAAGTATGGTGTATGGTGAGACTTCTACTTCAAACTTTCCTACTCTTTCATCATATTTTTCTTAGACTATACTCTTTTTTCTTGTATTTTATACTTTGTCTTTACACTGTGATGTGTTTTTATAGAAATGATTAAAATACAAATGTAAAATTAAAAAAAATAATTAATGAAAACCCCTACCCTCCACAAGAATAAACAGAATGTTTGCAGATACTTGAGAAATCCATGGTGCAACACCCAAAACATGAAACAAAAAATGTGATGTGTATTTCTACAAAACAAAGCTTATTACAGTAAAAGATATTTGGTCACTAATCCTCTTCCACGTACTCCCCTTTGCTTCTCAGACACTCATGCCACTTCTAGAGCAGTTCCAGGAGTCCTCTTTCATAATTTTAATTGGGTAGTCAAGGCTACCATAATGTACTGCGTTGATTCAAAATATTTACATTTCATGTTCATTGTAACCTTGCAGAACTTGAGGCCACAGGGTGCCAGGTCCAGTGAATGCGGTAGATGACAGTGCAATGTCCTCAGAAGCTCCCCTTTCAACTGCATGGCTCCCAGGAGTGACATTCCCTGTAGTTCTGATCAAACCTCACGAAGACATTCAGAAAGGAGGACTTTCTGAAACGCTTTGAACATGGCAAAAATTATAGGATAAGTATGTGTGAAGGAAGGGGGGAGTATTTTTGTTGGAATAATGACAATGTATTCTTTACTGTAATAAATTATTTTAATTTAAATCTTCCCTGAAATTTGTCCATCATCCTTTCTTCTCTGTTGTGTTCACTGCTTACTACTGTCCTAATTTTATCTTGTTATATAGTGAAAATAAAACATATAAAATATAAGGTGTTAAAAGAATAGACTTTAAGAAAAATATGATGAAAGATTATGAAAGTCTGGAGTGGAAGTCTTAAAATATGCTTACTTTGCTGCAACTAGAATATTTGTTTCAGTTTTTATGTGAATGGTGTGTTCTTTTTCAGGTGAACGATTCATAAAATACAATGTACTTGATGTTTAATGATGTTGTTCCATTTAGTTAAATTTTATTCATTTTTCACTACTGAAAACATTTCATTATATATAATATATAATTATATGTATTAATCCATTCAGTTACTATTTGTAGTTTCAAGCCTTGCTGTAATATTTTTATATAAATATTTTTGTGCCTTTTGGTGTATACACTTAAGAATTTTGATGGAGTTCAACAAAGTAAAGTATGCAAATGCTTTTCCTACATTCAGATAAAAGACTGAGTAAGAATACATAACAAACTTCGCAGGTAATTATGAACTGTTATCAGAATGATTGTAGCAATTTGCGTTCTCATCAGCTGTAGGAGGCATCTCGTTGATACAACTTTTGAGATAAGTTGATATTAATAGAGATTTATGAATAATGATGATGCGGATTCTTGACTGTCAGATACTTGCAAGTTTCTCATCGGCTTCCTTGGTGATGCCGCTAGGGTGAGGGATGAGGTCTACCCACCATTTTTCCTCTCTTCCTCAGGCTCCCTGCTGCAGGCCCTCCTGAGTGACAGCCACTCCCTCATGCTCACTCCTCAGGCTTTCTGATTTTCTTTCTATTTTCATGTGTACATAGTGTAAAATATTTTTCTTGTTTATTTGGCATATACTTCTTCTCTCTATAGTTCTTCAAAAAATTTAGTACGCTGTATTGCAAGAAATAGAAATTCCCTGTTTGTGTTTTAAATGGGATGACGAGACAAAACAAATGATTCTGACCAAGATTGAATGATTCTAAATTTATTCTTAGTCATTACAGACTGATGTTTTGACAGGCTTGCATAAATGCTAACAAAACAATAAAACATAGAAGCAATTAATGCAATTTTCTATAGTTACACCTTACCTAACTGTACCTCATTTTCTTTGTGTGTATGTGGAACTAGTAATAACGTTCATTTCAGGAAAGTTTAGAAAAATGGCTGCTACACATTTCTAAATGTTGTTGAGTCCATTATATGTACAAACATTAAAATATGTTACTATACATTGTTAAAAGCTGTGTTTTTAATAAATGTTCTCGATCTCTTGCTCATAGTGTCTTATAAGCATGAACATGTACCCCCCCCCACACACACACACAGAGTAGTGATGCTTTGGAATTCATAGAAAAGAAAAGTGAATTTCATAAATAATTCTTTATATGGTTTAAAGTAACAGGAATATACGTTCTAGTTTTGGAATACATTTAAATAATTGAACAAATACTCCTGGAGTGGATCAACATTTCCAGAGGCTGGAAAAGCATGTCCCTCAGAATCATAATCAAAGGGACTGCACTTGATATATGCAAGGTGAGCTGGAGAGAAACTGAATTAGGAAAGCAGAAGTTGACGTCTTTACAGATCCTTATAATGGAAGCCTGTATGTTGTGACTTATATACTCGTTACTGATTCTCACTTTGCTCTTTGAATGTTTAATTCAAGATAGCTGGACTGATCCATCATTCAGAAGCCCAATGAATGCCCTCTATGTGTCTAGCATGAGAACAGAAGAATCAGACACCTGTGACATTTTGATTGGTTTATGTGTTTTTCTGTCACTTGTCTGTCAAGCTTCCCCAGAGAAAGAAAACCTGGAAGTAGCAGGCTCTTTCCCTTGAGGGAAATTTAATGAGACCTGGCAATTCAGATAGCAATCCACTAGCAGACCTGATTTTACTGCATTTTTGTTGGACTGAGCACTGATCTCTTTATTCTGTCCTATAAGTCCTGTATCTTCATCATTTCATTTCTACATGAGAAAATTAATGAAAACTTTGATTGTTACAGATAAATGATTGTAGTAGACCCTGAACTCAATTAATAGTACAGAGTTGTTGGTTTTCTAATTGAAATACAAACCCAAGAATCTTCTTCACCTTCAAAATACTAACACAGAAAGTCTAAAATAATTTGCAGATTTGATTTACAATTGTTCTTTTAATGTTCATTATTCCATTTCTTCAAACTTAAACTCAAAATATATAAAGCTGGTGTTTATTGAAGGTTTTTTGTCCCTCTTCATCTTCTCTAGTATTCAGTTCCTTTACTTACTTATTTTTATTTCTGCAATATTAATTTTATTTATTCAATGTTACTAATAGTTAATATATTACAACCTAAATACAAAACATCATAGATAGCAACAAAAGGAAGGAACAAAAGTAACAAAAGGAAGATGTAATGTCAACTTGCAAGTGTCATTTTTTGCAGTATAATTTTGTTTTTTTTTTTTCTTTTTTTTTTTTTTTTATTTTAAGGATAAAAGGAGGGAAACATTAACAGACATACAACATTTTACAACATATCACAAGCACAATACAGACAATACAGAGTTACAAACAAAGTGGTAGGGAATTAACAATGGTGGTTGTATTACATATTGATATCTTCAAAGTGGCTTCTCATGAAAACAGATATAGACATGCAATACTGGTCAACCAAAGACTCATTGACAGTTTCTTTCAGCATAGAAACAGCAGATAGAAGAACAACCATGTTATCTATCCTGTATATACATGTCAATATTATATATGAAAGAACTTTCATTATGCAAAATTGTTCATAGTATATGCAAATCTATATATTATGAAAAACATATAACAGACTTCTAGATACAGTTATATCACTGTAAATAATGGGAAAATAAGAACAATTGTTCTTTAGAGAGTAATTCAATTTTAAACCAGGCATTGATTTTTCATATAAATTTCATAAAATTACAAATAAAATATAAAATCTAAAGGGAAAAAAAAAAAAAAAAATATATTATCTACCTCTCCTTATAATTTTGAGAATCATGCTCATTCAGGTCAGAGATTTCAACTGGCAAACAGGAAATAAAATTATCTTTACTTTTAGTTGATCCCAAAGAAGTCATCATGCCTAAGCATGAAATTTCAACTTGGTATTCAGGACTGTAGATGCAAATTACGATATTGGTGCATAGCAGAATGTAGGAATGTGGAGCTACTTTTTTAAACAGTAGACATCTAATCACCAAACATGCTATTCTGGCAGGGGAAGGTCTACGGTTTGTGACACAAAAAGCCTAGAAAATTTGGGAGATCTTTAATAAAAGAAGAAAAATGTATATTATAAATATCATTGTATTAAGTATGAAAGTCTTAGTAAGCAATTATGCTCAATTGATACTAAAGTCTAAGCTTTATTTGATCCATCATGAATTGTTCTCTATTCTTAGATAAAATTTGTGAGGATAATTTTTCATAAAATATACTATATTTTTCATTTTGCCTAATATACCTAATTGATATGGAAATTATTTTAACCAAAGACCCTGGTAAATTTGAACATTATATCTAATTCACTGATGATGAAACATAAACACTTAATTATGAGGGATCAGGGAAACTGAGGTAGAGGAAATGAGTCATAAAATGGAAAATAGAGTAAAAATTGCAAAAGGAGAAAATGCAATTTGATGCTCAAAGAAACAAATGCTACAGTTAATGATGGTCTACATATATTCTGTTAAGGCAAATGATTTCAGAAACTATCTTATTAATATTGAAAAGCAGCATGGAAGATAAAAATGGCAGCACTCTTGCAGATATAGCTATGGGCAAAAACTTTTTGAGCAGAATCCCAAGTATACAAAAAATAATACCAAGAATCAACAAATGTAACTGCATTAACAATTAAAAACCTGTACACATCCAAAGAAATAACCAAGAGAGTGAAGGACAAGCTGCATAATGAGAAAAGATACTTTTGACAGGTATTCTTCAGACTGAAGTCTAATATTTTGAGTATGTAAAGACCTAAAAATAATTAAATTCCAAAATAAAGACCTGACCAAACACCGGGGTACCGAAATATATTAACATTTCTCCAAAGAAGAAGTACAAATGACCATTAAGTATTTGAGAAAATGCTCAACATCTTTGACACTGCAGCAATGCAAACCAAAACAACACTAGGATTCCATTTTACTGCAGTAAGAATGGCTATCATCAAGGGCTCAGAAAGGAGCGAATGCCAGGAAAGTTGGCTGTAGAAACGAGCCCTTTGGCATTGTTGGTGAGAATGTTAAGTATTGCAACCACTGTGGAAATCAGTATGGAGAGTCTTCAAAAAACTGAAAATACAAATTCCTTTTGACCCAGTTACATATCCCATATCTTCCTGAAGATGTTAAATTCATCAAGGTACAGTCCTACATACACACCCAAACTTATAGAAGCCCAATTCACAAAAGCTAAATTACAGTCATACCCGATGAGCCCATTAAGAGGTAAATGGGTAAGGAAAATGTGATATAAATAAATAATGGAATAGTACTCAGCCATAAAGGAAATTTTTAATCATTTGTAGGAAAATAAGTGGATCTTGAAATCATAATGCTAAATGAGTTAAATCAGACAAAAAAGTTAATGTATCACAGGGTTGCTCTGATACAAAACAATAAAAATAATTTAAAGAGAAAACTGAAAGAGTGATGTAAAAAATGAGGGTGTCTACTTTGTGGAGAGGAAAAGGGGATCTACAGAAGAGAAGAGAGGGCAGGGGAGAAAAATGATCAAGATACGATACAGACGTATATGTGTACCAGTTCCTCAGCATGAAGATAATCATTAAACACCCAAAATTTATACTAATAAAGGTGTGAAACTATCAGCCAAACTAAAGTCAAGCCAAAATAAAAGTCAGGCAATTAGGGCAGCAGATGGACAATTTATTTCCCACCTACAGACCAGAAGCACCCATTTGGAAAACCAAGACACACAAATCTGGAGCAACCACTAATTTATTTGTTGCAAAAATACAATGTTGTAACAATTGTTTATGGTTAATAGTAATAGAAAAGTAGATAAAATTATTATTGTAATGAAAAAGTTGAAATTAACTTTAAAAACATTAGTGAAAAGCAAAAACTTTTGGATGCAAAAATTGTATGCAAATGGCTTTTATGTAATGAGAAATTATTCAATTTATTATCAGTTTACACTTTAAAGGAAATCCAGAATTGGGGGTCATGGCTTTTTCTTGGCCTACATTAAGCCCGTTATTTTTTTAAAATTCAATCTCACTCCCTTTCACCCTTAGAAATGACATATTCATCGTTTAATGACTTAATCTGCGGGTTAGTGATTCTACATAGAAGCATAAGTCCACATGACAAAACAAACTTTTAAAAATTACATTTTTAAAATGATTTGTGTTATAAAAGTTATTCAGAAAAGTATGTGTGTATGTAGGGATCAAATAATTTGACAATGTCATAAGTGAAATAACAGTTTGTGAATATGATTGTGCTTTCTGAGATAACACTGACTTGATTATAAACTCACTTGAATATTAAATTATTGTTAGAAAAGCACTTTAGAGTAAATATAGAACTAGTCTGAGAAATAGAAGACTTGAGAATTTGAGTATCAAGCCAAAGCAATAAAGTATCAAGTGTTTTAAGAAAGTTTTCTGCAATTTTAATGCTTAAAGTTAAGGTAATAAAAGGGTTAGGGCAGCTGATGGACAATTTACTTCCCACCTAGAGACCAGCAGCATCTATTTGGAAAACCAAGGCACACGAATCTGCTGCAACCACTAACTTATTTGTTGCAACAACATAATGTCATAAAAATTATTTATTGTTAATATCAATAGAAAAGTAGATAAAAGTATTATTATCATGAAAAATTAAAATTGATTCAAAAATCAAATTAGTGAAAAGCAAATAGAATTTTGGAAATCTCTTTTATGGGAAAATGTTAATTTTTTTACCTACAGTAAAATACATTGTAAGAAATATATAATTATATGACCAGTTAAATGTTTACAGTAGCTATCAGAAAAGCATATATCATATATAAATATAAGTATATCAAATCAAAGTAGCAGTTAGTAAATAATCTGTTGCTTATCTTAGTTAATAATCATGTAATTTGAAACAGTAAAATATTTTTTAAAAATTTATCTTTAAAAGATTATTTTAAATATCCAGGTGAGGGCTGGGGGTGGTGGCACATTCCTGTAACCCCAGAACTTGGGAGGCTGAGGCAAGAGGATTGCTGTGAGTTCGAGGCTACAAATGAGTTCAATGCCAGCCTGAACTATATAGTAAAACCTTATCTCAAAAAGGCAAAATAATTAATAATAATAATTAATAATAATAATAGTAATCCAGGTGATTCAGTTATGTTCTTTTAAAATATATCTTAATTAGTATATTTTTTTATATAATTGCCTCTAAAACTAGGTTTTGAAAAGCAAACTTTTATGAGAAAAAATTTTAATATATCGTAGGTATGTACCTTTGGAGAATATTAAGTTAGCAGCCCTTTAGTGTGGGATAAGAGCCATGAAATAGTACACTAACACTGAATGAGACAAACACCCCAGCCCCATTCTGGTACACGTTGATTTCTAGGGGATGCATCGATCTTGACAGCTTTTTGTTTCTTTCTTAAACATGAAAATGGTACACACGGTGTTAAATATTTATTAACTAACTGCAGGTAATGGAAACATAGCAGTAAGAGAGAAGTGATGGAATATAAAACCTCTGCGGTCAAAGAATATGAAAGATTAGCAAAATAGCACAGAGGAAAAGCTGCAAAGTATCAGCAATAATACTCCAAATATAGGGCAGGTGATCTTAGATGATAGGGAGGGACACAACACATCTAAACCTTTTACAAAAGAATCTAATTGGAAATGAATATCAGGATATGAATTCTTTCAGTTACCTTCCAAATCAAGAAATTGAAAAATATGTGATGTGTGGTGTATGGCTGTGTGATGGAAAAATTTACTTCTTAAATGTTATTTTCCCTAGAGAACAGAACATGCGCTACACGATCATGTAGTCAGACCCCTTTCTCTCCCTTCACAGGAACCCACAGCTATCACCAAAATCTCTGCGATCCTAATGACAGCTTATTCTCCAGTGAATTGGTTTGCATTTTGACATGTGCCAATCAGTCGTCATTTTCAAATGAAAAATGTGACAGCTGCTTCACCCAGTGATAGTTCAAGTTACAGATATGATTTGTTTTTCTATTCTTGTAAACTATAATAAAAATCTATAATAAAGCAAATCTTTTAAATTTCTTAAGGAATATGTAACCAACAATACCAGCCACCTTATCACCATACACAAAGTAAGCCGTACACACACACACATACACACATACACACATGCACACACACGCATACATCTGCTCTTTAGCTATGCGTGTATGTTTAAACACAAGTGAGCATAATTTTAGTATTCGCTGTTGGAAACTTTATTATGAAATTACCTATATGGTTAAAATATTGGAAGAGGTCACCAAGTTGAGGTTTTCTGAAAAATATTTATTTTTACAATCTTTGTAAAATAAAGACTAAAAAAATGGACAAAAGATCTTTACTGAAAAAAACTCTCGATAGGAATGTTTTATATTTAAGAAGCAAATAATGCATCTTCAGAGCTACTAAGCATTAGGGAATTGTTTAATCAAATATAATTCTCTATGCGAACTGAATGAAATTTGGTGGTATTCATTGTCATTGTGGGAGGGAGAGTTAAAAAAAAACAAGAAAGGGAAAAACTAAAAGTTAGGCAATTTTTCTTTAATTCAAAGAGCTCACATGAAGTTGCAACAAGGCTATACCTAGAAAAAATGAAAATAATATGTGCAAGTATTTATACATGCAAGAGGAGGCTGTAAGTCTCTGCAGAGATGCCGATGCTAAAGGCTTGTTCTCAATACTGTTTTTAAAATTTTATAATAAAAAGGATGTTAAAAATTGTTACCAATGGTAATAATAAAATGACAATGGAAATAAGGGGCCATCTCTGTGTCTAAGTAGCAAAAGTTTCAGAAGGGATGAGAGGACAAAACAAATTCAGAGTGAATTCAAACATAAAGCATTATGTTGGTGTGGTTGTACCCTCCTTTAATTTTATATTACTTTAGCAGTAGGAAATTAGAAACCATTATTATAGCCACTACTGATCAGATGAAATGTGTTCAGAAATGTTAGAGTAAAATACCCAGAGCTCTCTTTAACCACCAAAGAGTTTACCCCTAGCATCACTGGGGCAGAGCATTTGTTTACTACTTACCATCCCTAGGGTCACTCAGGCAGGTGTTGTTTCAACCAACCAATTCTTATTTGATAAAATTATTGTTTTCATGTTTCTTATTATGTGACCTTCTAAAAATGACTGAAAATATATATTTATGGGTCAACCTGTACTTAAATAATTGGACTGACAAGTGGTTAAAAGTGATTTCCTCATTTCTGTCAACCTTGGGTGCCATCCTAGTAGAAGGAAAAAGGGAAAGAGCCCTGAGAACTGCTGCGCATCTGGAACTATCAGCTCCCAAATTTTCATTTTGCAGATGTTGCCGCATCGTTCTTCACCACTCTAGGGTGTGCTCGTCACATGACATGAGCTATCTCACAGAAGATAGGGCAAGGATGCTCTGTGACTGTGACAGATTAAAATGACAAGGAAAAATAGTCTACACTGTAATTATGGCTGAGCACAAACAAAAACAAGACATTGTCTACACCACAAGTATGCCAGTCAGTTGCCTGGGTTTGTTATTCTCCGTGGCTGTTGCTGCTTACCCATGGAGTCTTTAGCTGATTTCTAGGCTTCCTTGTTTCCAGATAAACATTGTTTAGATACGTAGTTACACGATCACCAATTCTTCCTGACCACATCCAACCCACACCAAAGCTTCTCTTCCTTGACTCTATTCCTATAATTTAGACATGAGACAAATTTTTCTAAATCATTTTAAACACCCCATTTTCATGGTATGAGGTCTTCATTATTGCATTATTTATTAGACCAACTTTGACGCTGGGTACGTCCCCAGTGGTCTGTTGCTACAGGGCATTGACACACACCAACAGTTCTGGAGACATTTGCTGCATTCCCCAAACGTAGTAGAGAGATATTTAGACTGGCAAACTTTGTCTGTCTGTAGTAATCTAGATTATGGTTCTTCAGAGTAGCTTACCTGCTTTTGTATGCATTTTATCTACTTATTTGAGACACCTGCTTCATGGTTAATGCATAGAACTATGGTGATAATATGCAGAGATATGCAACTTTTATTCCTGTAATACTCGTATATGAACACATACTTCCCCAAATAAAGCTTGACTCTGTTATTTCAGAGATAATAATCACTAGTGGGTTAATTAAAAGCCTCAGAAAATGGATTGTGGCTGTTGAAAATAAAGGTAAACTCAGGATATGTTGATGTATATTTCCTTTGTCCAAGAACTTGTTGAATGTTAAATACTCAGAAAGCAAATGTTTAATTCTCATCCACATATTTTAAGTGAATGAAATCAGATCCACATGTGTAGGATGAGGGGATGAGGGAAAGGAGAAAAAGTAAGAAAAAAAGGGAATGTATACATATATATATATAAGGAATATATATATGGGAATATATATATGTATACAGAAGGCTAACTGGGATAACTGTACTGCTAATGTCTATTGGTTTATTGAAAGGAACAATTAATAGTTTATTTTTTGACTAATTTTGTTTGCTTATATCTGGTAATCTGAACAACTAATTTGAAGACAAAAATATGTAGTGTAACAACCATTGGCGAATTCCTACCATCTTGTTTGGTGAAACTCTATATACTTTATAATCTTTTTGTTATATTTTATACTCTTTAATGGTTTGATCAATCTTGCATTCTTACATCTGGTAATCTGACCAACTTTGTTGAAGATAAAAACATGTAATCTAACAACCAATCTTAATCTCTCTCATTTTGTTCTGAAACTCTGTATCATTCTTATTGTTTTTGCTTGGTTTTGTTTTTGTTTATGCTGTTGGCATTTTGCTATTGTTCTTTTTTTTAATTCTCTTTTTTTTTTTAAAAAGGAAAACTTGTATTGGTAAACTGTTTTACAAGGCCATGCAAAAAGTCTGAGATATTGTGGCTTGTCTTTTCCTTTCTACTTATCAATTTATTTACTTCCTCACAGATTGTTTACAATTTTATACAAGCAGTGTACAAGTGAAGCATCACACAGGTACAACATGGTTTCACAGTTAATGAACACATACTCAGATTTGTTTTATATTTTTATTTATTTACTTTTCAACACAGAGTCTCACTATGTATCTCAGTGCGAACTCCAGCTCAGCCTATAGCCCATGCTGGCCTGAAACTCATGGTGCTATGCTTGCTCCAACCTTAAAATGCTGAGATTAAAGTCACGTGCCATCAGTCAAGCAATGAGTCATGTTTAAATCATACACTTTTCATGCACAATCAATGTAACTTCATCAGTGTTACTTTTTATTCTGCCTGAAAATCTTTTAATGTAGAGATATTTATAATACACACATTCTGTAGTTTAAGAATTCAAAGAGTTAATGTGTTTATAAAGCCACAGAAAATTTCTAGCACATATCATGCACAGAATAATGTCCTTAACTATTGATATAAATCAAAGTCCTCTTTGACCACCACCTCCAGTTATAATATGCTCAGATACATGAATTTATTGAGTATATTTTAACTAATCTTTGTATTTATACATATCAATGTTTATTATAAAAGATGGAAAGTGTCATACTATTCTTATACATTTGAGGAGGTTGTTTTGTTTTGTTTATTTGGTTTTAAAATTTTCTTGGTACATTTTAGATAAATATAATGATCACACTCATCATAGGGAATTTGTAATATATTTTGATTCTACTTTATGCCTCAATCCCTTTGCCTCCCTTCAACCCCTCTCCTCCTCTTTATTTGCAAAGATTTTGTTTCCATTTTTTCCTTCTACTTTTCATTCTGTTTTTTTCCCTTCTTTCCTTTCTGACCCTGTACTTCATCCTTTATTTGTCTTCCCATTTTAACATTTTCTTACTAACTCCCAACACTGAGATAGATACGTATATACAAATTACGGGTTTTTCACACCAGAGAAACAGTTTAATATTGAAGTGTGTGCCCAGTTTATTTCACTTAACAGTATGGTCTCAAGTTGTACATATTTGCCTAGAAATGCCTCAAGTTTATCATTCATCATGGCAAAGTAGTACTTTATTGTATTAAAAAAATGCATCAACTTTATCCATTTATCTGTTGATGGACATTTGATCTGTTTTCAAGGTTTAGCTAGTATGAACTGTGCTGCTATGAACACGTGTATGCACCTATCACTGTGGTATGATGCCTTTCATTCTTTCAGGAAGATACCAAGAAGAAGAACAGCTGGGTCAGATGGACTCTAGTTTTAATTTTTTGAGGAATCTTCACACTGATTTCTCCAGCTGTTGCTCCAGTCTACACTTCCATTAACAATCAAGAAAGGTTCTTTCCCCCCAACTTCACCAGCGTTTGTTATTCTTTGATGTTAATCTAACAAATTCTACATTCAGTTACCTCCAAGCAGCTCACCCTTCCATGATGTCATGAAGCTTTATGGGGACATTCAGACACAAACCATAACAACATATATTGCTCTGGTATATTCTTTTAATTTTTTGATACAATACCAAGAAAGGGAATAGCTGGGTCAAGTGGTACCTCCACACTGATTTCCACAATGGTTGCACCAGTCTACATTCCCACCACCAGTGGAGAGGGGTTCCTTTTACCCAATAGCACTGCTAGCTATTTGTTATTGATTGATTTCTTGATGATAGGCATTTTTTCTGGAGTGAGATGAAATCTCAGTGTTGCTTTAATTTGCATGACCAGTCATGGTGAACATTTTTTCATACATTTATTTGTCATTTGTATTTCCTCATCTAATAAATGTGCATTTATCTCAGATGTCCATTTTTAGATTTGGCCTTGAAATCATGGGGGGATTTGATTTTTCTTCAGTTCCGTGTATGTTCTAGATACTAATCCTTTGTCTGAGGTAAAACTAACCAAAATTTTCCCCAATCTATCAGTTGTCTTTTCATTCTGCTGGTGTTTTCTTTTGCTGTGAAAAATTGTTTTAATAAGATGAGATGCTAGTTGCTTATTCCTTGTAGTATTCCCCACACAATCTGGGTTTTATTCATGAAATTGCCTACATCTATATGTTTCTGTTTTAATATTTAGATCTTTGATCCATTTTCATTTCAGTTTAGTGCATGGTATCAGCTGGGATTCTAAAGCCAGTTTTTCCAGCATCATTTATTAAAGAGTCTATCTTTCCTCTAGTAAAGGAGTTTGGTTCCTTTGTTAAATATAAGGTGGCTGAATATGTCCAGAGTTCTTTCTGCATCTTCCAATCTGTTTCACTGATCCTCAGGACTTTTTTTTTTTTTTGACAGTACCATGCTGGGTTTTTTATAGTAACTTTGTAGTACAATTTCAAGTCAATGATTATGATTCTCCTGCCTTGCATTTGTTTCCCAGGTTTGCCTTTACTATTCTAGGTCTTTTCTGGTTCCATATGAATTTTAAAGTTATTTTTCTCTAATTTTGTGAAGTGCTATTGATATTTTGATTGTGCTTGAATGTAATCTATATAACAATTTTGGAGGTATGGCTATTTTTACTATTTTCGTTCTTCCTACCCAAAACAGGGGTTATCCTTCTATTTTCTGATATGTTCTTGGATTTCTTTTTCCTGTGTATGGTAATTTTCTGTGTAAAATCTTTTACTTCCTTTGTTAAATTGATTCCTAGGTATTTTTTTCTTTCTTTTTTGTTTTTGATGCTACTGCGAATGGTGTGGTTTCCCTAATTTTTCTCTCACTGATTTTGTTAGTTGGGTACAGGAATGCTGTTGAGTTTTGAGTGTTGATTTTCCATGCAGCTACGCTACTGAATTTCAATATTAAATTTTGAAGTATTTGGGGGGTGTTTTGAGGGGTGTTCTATGTAGAATGCAATGTCATCCACACTTAATGATAATTTAATTTTCTTGGTTCTTATCTTTACTCCTTTTGTTTCTTTCTCCTGTCTAATTGCTCTGGCTAATGTTTCCAGAACTATATAGAGTAGGAGTGATGATACTAGACATCCTTATCTTTTTCTCTATTTTAGAGAAAAAGCTTTCAAGTTTTGTCTATTTATTAAGATGTAAGCTGTTGGTTTTTGGTAAGGTGGCTTTTATCAAATTAAGATAAAGATCATCTATTACAATATTCTGTAGAGGGGCTGGGGATTTAGCTCAGCGACAAAGCGCCTGCCTGGCAAGCGCAAGGTCGTGAGTTCGGTTCCCGGTACCAGAGAAAAAAACAAACGAACAAACAAACAAAATATATATATATATATATATATATATATATATATATATATATATATTCTGTAGAGTTTTCATCATAAATAAGTGTTGAACTTTGTCATGTGCTTTTTTGCATATATTTCAAAAATCATGTGCTTTGTCTCTTTTTTTTTTATTAAGATGTATAACACATTGATTTACATATGTTGAACCACCCCTGCATCCCTGGGATAAATCTTATTTATTACAGTGTATAATCTTAATGATTGGCTTCATTTTGGTTGCCATAATTTTTTGAGAAATATTACATCTATGTTGATTAGGGAGATTAGCCTATAGTTCTCTTTTTTGGTTTGATCATTCTCTATTTTTAATATCAGGGTAATCTTTGCTTCTGGGAACACCTTTGGGAGTATTGCTTCTCATTAATATTGCTCTCACCAAAGAGTTAGAGGAGTAGTGGTATTAGATCTTCTCTAAAAATCTTGCAGATTTCACCAATGAATCCATTAGGCCTGGGCTTTTCTTTTTTAATGGGTTTTTAATTACATTTTTAATTTCATTGACTGTTATTGGGTAATTTAGAATTTTTATATCTTGTTTCAGCTTTAGTAACATATGTATCTAGGAAACTACCCATTTCTTCTATATACTCCATTTTATCAGAGCACAAATGCTTGAAGTACTTATTGATGATCATCTGGATTTCTGTAGGATCTGTTGTGACCCACCCTTTTCATTTATAATTGCATTGATTTGAGTCTCTTGTTTCTTTTTTATGATAAGGTTGGCTAAGAGTTTGTCAATTTTATTTTCTTCATCTCAGTTGCATTAATTTTGGCTCTGATTTTTATAATTTGCTTCCTAGTACATGCTTTGAGTTTCACTTCCTCTTCTTCTTCTAGTAGTTTGAGATTCAGCATTTTGTTATCTATTTGAGCTCACCCTGTTTTCCTGATATGGGAATTCACTGCTATACATCCCCTTTACAACTTCTTTGATTGTGTGCCATATGTTCCAGTATGTTGTACTGGCATTACTGATTAATTGCAGAAAACATCTAATTTCTTCTTTACTTTCATCTGTTCCCCATTGTTTGTTCAAGAGGGTGATAATTTCCACTTATTTATGCCAGTTTTGTGGTTTCTTTTGCCATTGATTTCCAATTTTGTTGCACTGTGATCTCAGTTTATGCACTGCATAATTTAATTCTTTTGTATTTATTTTAGCGTGTTCTTTGAGCAAGTTTGTGGTCTATTTTGGATAAAATCCCAAGTGCAGCAGAGAAGAACATGTATTCTGATGTGAGGTGGAAAATTCTGTAGATACTTACTAAGTCCTTTTGTTGAAAAGGTTAGTTCAGTTCTGATATTTCTTTGTTGATTTTTTGTCTAGTTAACCAGTCTGTGAGTGGGGTACTGATGTCTGCCATTACAATTATTTTGATGCTTATCTGATTTTTCATATCTAGTAATATTTGTTTTACATAGTTGGATATTCTAATATTTGGTACATATATATTTATGACTGTTATCTCTTCCTCTTAAATTGTTCCCTTAAAAAGTATATAGTAACCTTTTTCTTCTTGATCAATTATGGCTTGAAATCCATTTTATCTGCAAAGAGAATAGTTACACCTGCCTTTCTCTGGGTTCCTGTTACACGGAGTATTATTTTCCATCTTTTGATTTTCAATCTATGAATTTCTTTTTGAATTGACTATTTTTTGTTTATAGCATATTGTTGGATCTTGATCCATTTTGCCAGTCTATTTCTTTTGATTGTGGAATGATTTACACTGATGGTTAGAACTGTTTGTATTGACTTATCTTTGTCACATTATTTTTCTGTTGTTGGTTCCCCTTCTTTCAACCTCTTTTACATTTTTAATAAAATTTATCAAAGGTGTAATTTATATGTAGTAGCTTTATGTAAGTCTGAGAAACATACACAGTTCTACTCTTTTGCATGTGAATATCCAGTTGTTTCTCGGTCATTTGTTATGACTATCCTCTCTCCCTTGAACTGTAATTGCAACTTTGTCAGAGCAACTGACCATATCTTGTACGCCTTTTTTAATTATTCATTTCATTAGGACATGTTTGCAGTTCATGATATTTATAGTCATCTGGAGGGGGGGGTTACATGCACATACCACAGCTTGTTTCTTTGTTTTAAATAGCCTTCCGCTTCTCTCCCCTCCTTCCTTCAATTCCCCTATTCTATTTCTCATTATGGTTGATATTATTAATCATATCTGAAATAAAATATTTATAGCAATTGTGATTATTAGGTTTCTATACATAGCACATCTTTATTCTACTTATATCCCCTTTCCCTCCTCACCCCTTGTGCCTTATTCCATGGGCCAGTTCCTTGTCGTAAGAGGTCCATTTAAATTTCCACTTCTTTCCAATCTCTATTACTCTTTTTTGTTGCACTTTGCCTCACTCAGGTAAGAGATACTATATGGTATTTAAGTTTGTGTGTCTGATTTATATCAGTGAATATTATCTTCTCCAGGTGCATCATTTTCCTAGAAATCTCCCAAATCTTTCATTCTTTATAACACACTAGTCTTCCATTATGCATCGATATCACATTTTAATCCAATCATATGTTGATGGGTATAAAGCTGTTTCCAGAATTTACCCATTATGAATTGTACTGCTATAAACACTGGTGGGTATGTATTGCTATAGTATGATGTCTTAAACTCTGGGGAAACTATCTAGCATAGGGAGCACTGAGTATTATGAAATTTCTAATTTCACTTCTTTGAGAATTCTGCATACTGATTTCCATAACAGCTGTACTAGTTTACATTCCTACCAACAATGAAGGAAGATTCCTTTATTCCTCAGCCTTGCCAGTATTTGTTACTGTTTGATTTCTTAATGACTGCTCTTCTTCCTAGAGTAAGGAGGGCTCATAACATTGTTTTAATTTGTATTTCTTTAAGGGTCAGAAAGGTTGAAATGTTTTCATATATTTGTTGACCATTTGTATTTCTTCCTCTGTAAAGTGTCTGATCATTTCTCTTGCACATTTCTTGCATTGATCTTTAATTTTAGGTCATTCAATATTTTTTAGTTCTTTGCATATTCTAGATGTTAATCTTCTGTCTGAGGAGTAGTGGCAAAATATTTTTTTTTTCCTATTGTGTAGGTTATCTATTAACTCTACAAATTCTTCTGTGGTACAGAAGATTTTTACTCTGCTATACCCCCATTTGTTGATCTTTGCTGTTATTTCTTATGCAATTGAGGCTTTGAAAATCTTTTCATTCATCTATGTCTTTAAGTTCTTTATCTATTTTATCTTCCAGTAGTTTTAATGTTTATACTTTTCATCCATCTTGATTTTAATTTAGTACTTAGTAACAGTATATAGTTTGAACCAGATTTGAAGATACAAAAATTCTCCAGACACATTCAGCTATTTGATATGTAATAAAGGGGCCAAAAGCATATGTTGGAGGAAGGATAGCCTATCAACTATTGGCGCTGGGAAAACTGGTTGAGCATGCCATTTTAAAGACTATATTTTGAATACTGAAGTGTACCTAGGTTAGTACACGATGTTTTTCCTTACTGTAACTACTGTATATGTTAACTCTAATCTCTGTTCTCCAGATTAATACTCCAACCTCTTGTATAAAATTTTTGAATAGTCTACATCATTCGTCTTTCCACAATATTTTTTACAATCTTTCTGTAAATATATGCAGAAATTCCTCCTGGGTTTGTGATTGTAATTAGTTTAATTTAAAATGATTTAAAGGAATTTGGCTTCTTTACTATGTTGAATTTTTAACCTATGGAGACTTTTCATGTCTCCATATATTTAAATCTTTAAATTTTAGTTCTTCTGTGTTTGCAGATATATATATATATATATATATATATATATATATACATATATGGTAAATATATATATATATATTTCAAATGCTTTATTACACTCTTTTTTTTTGGGGGGGGGGTTTG
Organism: Chinchilla lanigera; assembly: GCF_000276665.1. Lineage (NCBI taxonomy): Eukaryota > Metazoa > Chordata > Mammalia > Rodentia > Chinchillidae > Chinchilla > Chinchilla lanigera. The sequence goes on from NW_004955411.1 coordinate 21,237,058, forward strand.
GTTTTTTTTTTTTTCCGGTACCGGGAACCGAACTCACGACATTGCGCTTGCCAGGCAGACGCTGTGCTGCTGAGCTAACTCCCCAGCCCCCGCTTTATTACACTTTTGTTATCTTATTTTAATGGCATTATAAAAAGTAATTTTAAAATTTTAGTTCCAGGTATCTGTAGCTGGTGTAAATACATTATTATTACCACTTAGCCTTCAATATGGACAAAGTCAAATATTTTTGCTCTATTCGTGGAAAATCCTTATAATTTTCTGTGCAAACATTTATAACATCTATGAATAGGAACAGTCATACTTTTCAGAGATATTGAAGTAAACTTTTTTTTTGAGATAGAGTCTCACTATACAGTGCACGCTAGCTCTTTTTTTTTCCTTTTCGTTTTTTTTTTTTTTTTGGTTTTTTTTTTTTTTTGGTTTTTTTTTTTTTTTGGTTTTTTTTTTGTTTTGTTTTGTTTTTCGTTCGTTTGTTTGTTTTCCGGTACCAGGAATCAAACTGATGAGCTTCTGCTTGCCAGGCAGACGCTGTGTGGCTGAGCTAAATCCCACACTCCAGTGCATACTAGCTCTGAACTTGTTTTATGTTGTCTAGGCTGGCATTAAACTCAGAATGATTCTCCCGTCTCCTTTTCGCAAGTGCTGGGATTACAGCCTTACGCCACCATACTCAGCAAAGTAACTTGTTTTAAAGCACAGGATAAAAGTCAAATTTTAAACACATGTGTTCATAGATATAAAAGACATGTTCAAAGATATTAAATAGATATATTCATACTAGATATTTTATTTAATTTCCAAAGAGGGTGAGAATAATTACATTTTTCATCATGTAGTGTTATGCTAGAGTAAGGTTTTTTTTTTTTTTCAATGAACATGTAATTTCTTAGAATTATTTTTTGCTTCAGCGTATTTTTCTCTCTTATTCAATTTATATGGTAAATTATGTGGATTTGTTATTTAGTATTAAAACAATCTGTCGTTACTGGGATTAATTATATTATCTTATGGAATATTTATATACTCTTTAATTTAATTTACTAAATTTCATTGAAAACTTTTGTATCTTTGCTCATTAAGTATTTTAAATTTGCAAACATTTTATGTACAGCTTTTTCTTGTTTTCCTGATTGGTTCAGCCATTTACAAGACAGAAGGAAGATTCTTTTTATCTTAAAGATAGAATAAAACAAGAAAAACAACATAGAATTTCATAACAAGATGATAGGAAATTAACAATGGTTATTATATTGCAAATTGTTGTCTTCAAAGTAGTTGCTCAGATTAAGAGATACAAGTATTCAAAACTGATCAAACAATATTATCAAAAACTCACTGTTCCTTTCCATGAATAATAGAGATTAGTAGTACAATTATCTTAGCTATCTTGTGTATATATCTATGTTTTTTCCCTTCTTTCTTTTCTCTTTTCTCCCCTTCCTACTTGTTCTTTCCTTTTGAGCACTTTTTCTTTTACAATATTTACTGTACTTTTTGGATCTTATTTATTCTTTCAGTTTCTTATACTAAGGAGACAACACAATGTTTACATATGTGAGTTTGATTTATTTCACTTATGAGTACCATATCTAGTTGCATCCATTTAACCTGTAAAAGCCTCAATTTTATCTTTCTTTATAGCTGAGTAATTCTCCATTGTATAAAGATAGCACAATATTTTTATCCATTCTTCAGTGGATGGACATTTGGTCCAAGATTTAGCTATGACAAATGATGCTGCTATAAACATGGGTGCAGATAGATCACTGTGTCATGATATTTTCATTTCTACCGAATAACATTCAGAAGAATAGCTGAGTCAAATGGGGCCTCTAATCCTAGTTTTGTTTTGTCTTTTTAATTTTTTTTTTTATTTTAAAAAGAGTAGTACATGAGAAACAAACAAACCAAAAAGTAGAACAGTAGCAGCATACCAGTATCATGAGCATAAACAAATGAAAGCAAAAACATTGAAAGTAATACAGGGTCTCAAGACAAATTAATACAAATCAACAGTGGTTGTTACATTGTATACTGCTATCCTCAATTACATTGCTCAGATTATCAGATGTAGGTGTAGGAAACTGAAAGACTAGATAAAACTCAAAACATACAATAGATGAGAGGAAAGGGAAGGAAATTGCTCAAAGGAAGGAATGGCTGGGATGAGAGAAAGAATAAAAAAGAAAGGAAGGCAAAACATAAATATATATATGAATAGCTTCTATGACTATATTACTGTTGTCTGATGGTATATTGAAATGAATAGTTAATGCTCACAATGTTCTATGTTCTGATTTACTGCATGCTTGTGTCTGGTGGTCTGAGCAACTGATTTGAAGGTAGCAATAGAATGGAATTGCAGTGGTGAACTCCTACCATCTTGTCTAGTGAAACTCTCTAATATCTCTAATGTTTTATTGAAAAATTATTTTCTTAACCTCTCTAATGTTTTGAGTAATCCTAGTTTTTTAAGGAATCTCCACACTGATTTCCTCAATGGTTTTACCAGTCTACACTCCAACCGACAGTGGATAAGTGTTTCTTTTTCCCCACAGCCTCTTCAACATTTGTTATTTGTTGATTTCTTGATGATAGCTATTCTTTCTGGGGTGATACAAAATCTCAGTATTGTTTAAATTTGCATTTCTTGAATAACCATGATGTTGAACATTTTTTCATATATTTGTTTGCCATTTGTATTCCTTCATCTGAGAAGTGTATATTCATCACAGATGCCCATTTTTGGACTGGGTCTTTGAATTTTAGAGCCCTGATTTTTAAAAAATTCTTTGTATATTCTTGGCAGAAGTCCTTTATCTGAGTGACAATTGGCTATTTTTTTTTCCAATTCATGAGTTTCCTTTTTACTTTCTTGGTGATTTATTTTGATGTCCAAGCACTTTTTAATAAGATGAGATCCCAGTTGTTGATTCTTTGAAGTATTTCCTGTGAAGTTTGGTTTTTGTCCATGAACTTTTCTGCTTAACCCATCATTTCAAGTTTTCTACCTAGTTTCTCTTCCAGTAGATTTGGTGTTTCTGTTTTAATATTTAGATCTGGGGCTGGCGATTTAGCTCAGTGGCACAGTGCCTGCCTTGCATATATAAGGTCATGATTTCAATTCCCAGTACTGGAAAAAAAAACCCAAAAAATAAAAAAAATATATATTTAGATCTGTAATCCATTTTGACTTAAGTTTACTGCATGGTGATAGACATAGGTCTAGTTTTAGATTTTGGAATGTGCAAAGCTAGTTCTTCCGGCACCATTTATTAAAAGGGCTATCTATCTTACAGTGAACATGTTTGGCCATTTTTCAAAGTTAGGTTGGATGAATGTGTTTGTCTTTGTATCTGCATCTTTGAATCTGTTCCACTGATGCTTGGGTCTGTTTTATTCCCATAACATGCTGATTTTATCATAGTGGATTTGTAGTATAATTTTAAGTAAGAGATTGTGATGCCTCCTGCCTTTCCTTTGTTGGCAAGGATTGCCTTTGCTATTCTATGTTTCTTCTGGTTCCAAATGAGTTTTAGGACTGTTTTCTCTATATCTGTTAAGCATTCTATTGGTATTTTGATCAGGACTGTAGTAAATCTGTATAATACTTTTTGGGAGTATGGACATTTTCACAAGGAAGGTGCTTCCTATCCATGAAGAAGGCATATCTTTCCACTTTTTAAAGTCCTCTTTGATTGCTTTTTTGAGAGTGTTGTTATTTTCAATGTATAGATAATTTACTTCATTTGTTAGATTGAGTCCTAAGTATTTCCTTTTCTTGATGGATTTTGATAGATGTGGTTTCCCTAATTTCTCTCTCAGTAAGTTTGTTGTTTGTGTACAGGAGTGCTATTGATTTTTGAATGTTCACTTTTTATCCAGCTACACTACTGAATTTTCCTATTAATTCTAGGAGTCTTTTAGTGAAATTTTTTGGGTACTCTATGTAGAGTATCATGTAATCTGCAAATAATGAAAATTTAATTCCCTTTCCCATTCTTATTCTTTTCATTTCTCTATCTCATCTAATTGTTCTGGCTAATTTTTCCAGAACTATGATGAAAAGGAATGGTGATAGTGGGCATCCTTGTTTTGTTTCTGATTTTAGAGTTAATGCTTTCAGGTTTTGAACATTTAGTGCGATTTTGGCTTTTTTTTTTTTTTTTGTCATATATCGCTTTTATCAGATTGAGGTAAAAAACATCTATTCTGATTTTATGTAGGGTTTGTATCATGAAGGAGTGTTGGACTCTGTCAAAAGCTTTTTCTGTATCTAGTGAAGTGATTCATGATCATCTTTTGTCTTTGGCTCTGTTGATATGGTAAATTACTTTTACTGATTTGCATATGTTGCATCATCATTGTATCCCTGGGATAAATCCCTCTGGGTGATGGTATATAAATTTCTTGATGATTTGCTGAGTTCTAATTGCTACTATCTTATGGAGGATTTGTGAGCCTATGTTCCTAAGGGAGATAGGCCTGTTGTTCTCTTTTTTGGTTGTGTCTTTCTCTAGGTTTCATATCAGGGTAATACTTGCCTCCAGGAAAGAGTTAGGGAGTATTGCTTCCCTTTCAGTTTCACTGAAGAGTTTAGTTTTAGTCATTTAAAACTATTTTCTCTTTTCCTTTCACTTTACATTTTACTCAAAGATTTATTACTTTTCTCTTCTATCTGTCTCTATTTTGTAATTGGGATATTTAGACAACTAATGTTGGTTCTATTGATAGCTGTTTATGTTTAAGTCATTTGTTCTTGTTTCTTTTCCTCTCTTTTCTTGGTATTCATGGGATTATTTTTTTTTTTGTCTTGGTTGTACTTTTACTATTTTTATCTCATTCACTAATAACTCTGATGCAAGTTTATCATAATATCTGTATTGCACATCTAAGGCTCCACAATAACATAATTTGAATTAGTGTGAATGTAAGAACTGTATTTACCTTCTGTACATTGAGTTAAAGTCCCAAATAACAGGTAATATTTACAAAGTAAAGCATGGAAATGAAAATCCAAAATGAATGATGTACCTCTTTGGTATTATGCTCAACTCCTTTGCTGGGGAATCATGAGTCTGCCAAGCCTTGGTTCAAAAATGCCACTAATGAGATTAACTTTTGAAAATTAATATCAAATATATGGCCTTGTTTATCTTCACTGCTAGTATATTAGCAAGGGTTTTTTTTTCCTAAAAGTTTGCCCTAAATTTAAAGATATAATATATTCATAAGAATGTAATCTCCCCTAGTATTACATTATTTCATTTATAGTATAGGATACATTTGATTTTCCACTTCCTATAGTTTTTATTACAGTTGTATTGTATTATACTA
>NW_004955411.1:21242657-21317197 GCF_000276665.1 Chinchilla lanigera
TTGAAAAATGAAACTAGAGAGACTGGGCAGTATGAGGGCGCCCTCCACTTAGGAGGTTAGGAACTGTCTTGGTGAGCTCTTCAGGGACCATGGCCGGAGGTGTAACTCAGTGGGAAGACCCAGATTCAACCTCTACCGTACCAGAAAAAAAAAAAAAAAAAAACAAACAAAAAAAGGATTTGAAATATATATTCATCAGTTATAAAGTTGTTAGTTGTCAGTTGTTTAAAGACATATTATTGTCTTATGATACCATGTATTTTTCCCAAAAACTTGCTCTAATTCTATTTTTCATTTCTCTATAGATGTTTTCTGTCCCTCTTCAATATTCTGTCTTTACTGTTTGTGTCAATAATTTAACTAGGACTTCCTAAGTGTTTGCATGTGTGTATGTGTGCACATGTGCACGTGTGTGTATGTGTGATTTCTTCTTCAAATGTATATTTTTTCTATTGTGTCTCTTCTCCTACTGAAACTTCAATAATACATGTCAGATTATACGATATTGTACTTAAACTCAAGGATGCTATGTTCTGGGTTTTCTAATTCATTCATTTCTTTTTCTGTTTCTGTGTAGATAATTTGTCTCAAACATTAGTTGTCATTTGGGTATGTGATCTGAAGAAATTCCTTCTAATAAACTCTGAATTATATGTATTTTTCTCACATTCCCGTCAGAATATCTTCTTTATTTTTAATTTTCTACCTCTATAACAAAATGTACTTTGTATATCCTCAAGATATCTTTCCCAATCAGCTCCATTTAAATATTCATCGTAATTTAAAAATTTTTGCCTTTGTTCTAACAGTATAATGATTTCTGGGTTAGATCATACCCACTAGACTAATCAAATGTACATTCTTACACCAACTGTTCAGTTTCGTTACTTCATGTTTTCTTCAATTTTTTAAAATTTTTGACTATGTAGTCATTATATGTCAAAGAATATTAGAAGAAACAAGAAATGTACTTTGTGCCTCTTCTCAAGTATGTTTTGTATGAGGAGAGAGGTTAGTTGAGTAAGTTCTTGAGATGGAATCTCACTCTTGCTACATGTAACTGCTTCAGCAAAATACAAAATTCATATTCCTTCAGTGGTGCACAATTTCTGACTTATTTGTGAGATCCCAGTCTCTGCTTCCATAGGGCCTATATATCTATATCGCAGATATTTTTTTTATTCCTCTCTTGCCCTTGCCCAGTTGTACATTACTGGAGATTTTTGCTGTGAGTGAACATGACGTGAAGGACAAGATAGAATTCAGTTCTCCTTGTCAAGTTTCAGTCTTTGGTTTTGTGTGCTGAGCCTCAGGAACAGGTTTCTTAGCAAATTTTCTTCCTTTCCTCATGGCAGCCAATCTTTTCTATCTATGTAAGCCTCGCAATGGAAAGCAGTTTACACATCCCTCAGATCAGTTATCACACTGTGTTTTATTGATGTTACTGTCCTTGCCTCAAGTGAATTTTCTACCTATGAAGTAGCTTGTTTGTTTTTAAGCCCCTTCATCTAAATTAAGGTGTATTCTACATCCACCCAAGATTTGGGATTTCTTTCATGGAGCATGGGGGCTACAGTATAATGAAAATCTTTAAAACAATGCAGTACCATGCTACTTTCTCAGATTTACATTTCTGTCTCTAGTTTTTCTTGAGAGTTCCTGGTGTTGACCATTGTTATATATTCACAAGAGTTGGAATTCCATTCTCTAAGTGTAGAAAACTTGTAAGAGTGACATTATAAGTTGTCTGTCCCAACTGCCTGAGGAGAATTAATCCGTACAGAAACATCACGATGTTGTACTTCCAGATCACTGAAAGACCCTTAGATGAACAGCATGGTAGGTCATCTGTTGATGTCAGAGCCACCATATACCACATGGCTTTGACTGTGGTTTCATTAGTCTAGCGGGGATGACATCTACATTGGGCTTCTCCAACTTATCCAACTGAAATTCACAGCTAAGAACACCTGAAGTTTATTTTGCCTTCCTTTGAGCTGCAAGAAATTAAATGCTTTGTCTCTCACCCAAGAATCTTGTATCTTATGCTACCTTCATGAAACTGTAGCAGACAAAAATTTAAGCTTCATTGCAGGTAAGGAAATCTCAGATACTTTATTGATCCTGACAGCACATAGTTGCAGAACCTTGTGGTTTGTTTTCCCAAGGATTGTCAGTTCTCTTTACTGCTAGCTGAGTTCAGTGTTTAACCTTTTTCTCATTTGTTGTTGTAATTTGCCAAAAATTGATGAATTTATACCAGTTTTTCTTTGTAGTTACACAATGAAATTCAGTTAATTTTTAAAAAGTTAAGGAGCTGTATAATGTTATAGATTTTTTTCTCTTTTTTTACTAAATGACAGACAGTGCCATTATCTTGTGATTTTGTGCAGTCGAAGCTTGTCCTTAAAATCTCCCATTTATTTGGCATTCAACAATTTGTCTATACACCTTTTGGACTGTTAAAACTGTAATCAAAGTATAGATTATACAAGTTTCCATAATGATAATATTCAAATTTTATCTGACCTTTTTCATTTCAATGTAAAGATCCTCTATGAAGTTTCTTGGAATAAGTATGAAGATATTCTTTAGAGGAGTTATCAAAAGTGGAATTGATGTATCACTGTGTTTGAACCTGTTAAATGTTAACAGATAAAAATTCCATCTTGGACTTTGCTCACCTCCATGAAATTGTAGCACACAAAAAGTATTAATTTTTATATATCATTAATGTTTGTTATCATCAAATTTATAATATTTTGCCAAGTGCTGATAAAATAATATTTTGTGACTTTAATTAGGATTTATAGTAATTCAGATATAAAACTTTATAGATTTATTAATCAATTTATACCTTTTTGATTTTTACCTGTTGTTCTGTAACTGTTATGCATTTTTAACATTCTAAGCATTTTGTATATGTGATATAGATACTTACTTTTTAGTCTTCTTATATATTATCATGGTATTCTTTTGTGTTTCATTACAACAGAAAAATATAGAAATGCACAGTAGTTTGTTGTTATTGCTATCATTTTCTGTTAAGTTTGATGCTTTATATTTTGACGTTCACTTTTGTAAGTAGTATTGATTTTTCCTGATCAGAATAAGTTTTATGCATAAATTTCCAAATGTCATGAATTATATGTGGGCTCTATTGCAATGATCTATTAATTCAACTCATTTTGTTTTCACTGTACTATTTCATTTCTACTTATACTTTGATACCTGAGCAGTAAGTTCTAGTACTTCTTTTGATTTTTATAATGTATCTTGATTATTCTTACATACTCACTTTGCTGGACGAGGCTGAGAATTAACTTGATGTATTTAATCACACAGTATGAGGTCATTAATTTGAAAATGAGAAATCCAAAAAGTTTCCAAAATGAGAAAGATTGTGAACATCAAATGATGTCTTAGTGGAAAATTTTCTACCTGAGCTCACGTGATAAGTTGTAGTCAAAATTAGGTAAACCAAAAATAATGATTTAAATGATATTCAGGCTGTGCATTTAATTAAGTTTTATACAAAGCATTCATGAATATCATGGTTAGACTTGGGTCCTATCCCCAAGATATCTCATTATGTATATGAAAATATTACAAAATAAAAAGTGATTTAAACTTTTAAAATCTTTTGGCCCCCAGAATTTTGAATAAAGCATATTCTCCTTAAATGAATTAGTAAAACATAGAGCAGAACTGTGTTACATTTACAGATTAGTTGAAGAGTTTATGCTCCTCCCATTCTGTCTTTCTGCATGCTTAAATCTCCACTATTTTCAGATTCATTGCTGAGTTTGTAAATTGTCAATACTTACTTTTTATTATTTGTATTTTTATTAATACATACTTGCAGTAAAAAGTAATTACATTCATCATGGAGAGTTTGTACATGTACAGTTCACATCTTAGTTCTTTTTTAATATCATACAACTTTTCTTAGGTTCTTTTCAAAATTTACAGAGTATGGCTACAACTGGTATTGAACGTTTCGTTAAAATATTTTACATGGCTACGAATGAACTAGAAAAGGAAACAAAGCTTGGTAATTCAAATCATTAATTGCAAAGCCATGTTGAATCTGTTTTGCTGCCTATTAGATATGTGACCATAGAGAACTTAATTATAATTTTGCATCTCATTTTTTCTATACTTACAATGGAAACGATGACAACATTTCCTTTGAAAGTTCTTCTGTTTGTTTGTTTGTTTTTTTTGTTTTGTTTTGTTTTGTTTTTCTCCGGTACCGGGAACCGAACTCACGAACTTGCGCTTGCCAGGCAGGCGCTTTTGCCGCTGAGCTAAATCCCCAGCCCCTTGAAAGTTCTTCTGAAAGCAAATAAGGTAATAAATATAAAGTCCATAATATTACTTACCAAATTTAAAGTACTCAACAAATGTTACCTATTCTTAGAAAGACATCAGGGGTTTCTATTCTAACTCATTGAATGCATTTTTTAGGTATTTAATCATGTCTTCTAGATAACGGAATTATTTTCACCTCCATAATAATACCATCTTTTTCTTTCTTCATCATGTTATTGGTTGCACCCTGAACAACCTAGTTAATATCTGGCTGAGAACAAACATCCTCATCTATTTTTCAGGTAAGTATTTCTAATATTTAGACATTATGTGTGATCATTTCTATTGTAGTTTTATAGACTCTTTGCAGTTGACTATGAGACATTTCAATTAAATGTGTATTTCTTTTTTTAAAACATATACCATAAAGTTTTTGAATATTTTCATTGTACATTGATATAATTCTGTTCTAATTTTCTCTATTAACATGGTAGGCATTGTATATTTATATCTTTAAATGTTCAATACACCTGCATTTTTGGATGAAACCACCATGGTCATGGTTATATTTTCTTTGAATATATTTATATGATCTTAATATTCTGTCTGTGTCTGTTTACTTACCTAACTGAACAAAAGCTTATTAGACTTAAAATGTAATCATTTGATTTACACAAGTACTACTCATTCTATATATATTATTGTAATCAACACATATTATTAAAATTAGATATACATAATTTTAATCGTTGCATGTTATTACTGTAAAATCATTGACTTAATCTTACCACTGTTCCTTATGTTAAGGATATATAATGAACATTTACCAAGCAGTTAATATTATTTTCAATGTCTACTGCATAACACAAGTCTCTGACCTCACAGCTGATACACTGGTCGGCTCAGAAAAGCAAGAGACCACTAAATGAATAAATAACACATATCAAAGAGTCACATTTATTTCAAAAATCAGTTTGAAGAGTACAGTGTTATAATACAGTGTTATAAAATGTCAATTTTTCAATTAGAGACAATCCTCGCAGAGAGGTGATAGTCAAATGCAAAATAAGTAAAACTTAAAAATGATGGGTAACTCTTTTTGATTCCCTCTTTACATCCCTTTCTTCCCATTTCCTAAATCATTTAAGATTTCATTCCATTTTATTATTATTATTATATTCAATATCTGAGTAAGTAGCATTTTTTTAGAACACAATGTATCATAATATCTTCTTTAGTTATATAAATGAATTGCTTACTATTTTCTAATATATTAATTGCTAAATTTAGTGGATGGATTCCACAGTATTTCAGAAAATATCTAAGGAGGTAAAATGGCTAGTTCTTTCTTACTTTATTAAAAAGTACATACTTACCTTGTTATATATGCTAAAATATAAGTGACTGTAAAATTCTAGAAATCATTTTCTAAGAAATTTAAAAACTGTTACAGTTTCTTTTTCTTATTAACAATAATTGTACCGATAGTGTTTGTCATCCACGTAATAGTTTGTTTTCCTAATGAGAAGGAATCTGCCTTTTTTCATTAGTAGAAAATGTTTTTGCTCTCTCTTTTGTTTTAAAATGTTTTTGCAGAAGTTATTTTTGTATTACATTATTTTTATAAGCATTAATATTTTCATCTTAATGGATGCATCTATGATGGGGTTTGAATGAATGCTTTTTCTGACACTTATTTTGACAACCTGAATGAATTTTTAAAATATTAATTTCCATGTGTTCGCTTTAGTCATTCTTTCTGGCATTCCAGTGAAAATCTGTAAGAGACACGAGATCTCTATTTACTTCAATTAAACATTTTTGCTGTATATACTATTCTTGATCCTTTTTCTCCTCATTTCCCTCCCCTCTTTTCAACAACCCCTCTCACTCTCCTTACTTACAAAGATTTTGGTCATTTGTTCTTATCATTTTTCTTCTTTTCTCTTCCTTCCTTTTCTCCTTCTTCCTGCCTAGTTCCCCTTTCTTTTGAACAATTTCTTTCTATTTCACAATTCCTATTATACTTTTCAGTCTGTATTTACAGTTAAAATTTCTTACAGCAGAAAAACAATGTCATATTTGCACATGTGTGACATATTTATTTCGCTTAAAACTATGGTATCAGGCTGCATCCATTTACCTAGAACTATCTCAGGTTTATCCACCTTTATGGCTGACTAGTACTCCATTGTATAACAAAACACATCTTTTTTATCCATTCGTTGATTGATGGGCATTTGGTTTGTCTCCAAGATTTAGGTATTAGAAACTGTTGCTATAAACATAGGTGCACATATATCACTGAAGTATGAAGTTTTTCATTCTTCTGGAAAGATATCAGAAAAGGAAAATCTGTGCCAAATTGGACTTCTAATCCTAGTTTTTTGAAGAATCTCCACACTGATTTTGACAGTGGTTGCACCAGTCTATACTCCCATCAACAGTGGAAAAGGGCTCCTTTATTACTGCAGTTCCTCCAATAAGTTTTAAGATTGACTTCTTCATAATAGCCATTCTTTCTGGAGTGAGATGAATGCTCAGGGTTGTTTCAATTTGCCTATCTTGAATGATCAGTGATGAACATTTTTTCATATATTTATTTCCTGATTGTATTTCTTCCTCTGAGAAATGTGTATTCATCTCAGATGTTCAGTTTAGGACTGAGTCTTTTAATTAGGGGGGAGGTCTGATTTTTTTCAATTCTTTATATGCTCTAGATATTAGTCCCTCTTTGCACAAAAACTGGCTAAAATTTACCCCACTCTGTGGATTTTCTTTTCACCCTATTGGTAATTTATTTTGAAATCTTTTTAATAGGATGAGATCTCAGTTTTGTTCAGAAAGTCTATGTCTTCTAAAGGCCTACCAACTCTTTTCCAACATATGGATTGTTTCTGTTTGATGTTTAGAAATTTGATACATTTTAATTTTATTTTGCTGTATGGTGAGAGACTTAAGTATGAATTTAGTCTTTGGCATGTGGTAAGACGGTTTCCCCAGCACCATGTATTGAAGAGGTTAGGAAAGGAAGAAGTTAGATTATCATTATTTGCAGATGGCACGATACTCTACATAGAAGATCCCCAAAACTCCACCAAGAGACTTGTAGGTTTAATAACCTAATTCAGAAGCATAGCTAGATACCAGGTCAGCACTAAAAATTCAATAGCATTCCTTTTCACGCAACAAACACACTGAGAGAAAAATTAGGGAAACAAAATATCACTGATGAAAATGAAATACTTAGGAATCATCACAACAAAAGAAATAAAAGTTCTATACATGGAAAGCTACAGAACTGCGAAAAAGAAGATTGAAGAGGATACTAGAAAATGGAAAGATGTCCCTTGCACATTGGTAGAAGACCCAACATAGTGAAAACAGCCATATCTCCAAAGTTGTTATCCAGATTGAATGCAGTATAAATCAAAATATCATTAGCATTACTCACAGAACTACAGAAAATATTCTTAAAATTCATTTGGAACTAGAAGAGAACTAGAAGAACAAAAACAATCCTAAGCAACAAAGGAAAGCAGGGAGCCTCACAATCCCTGATTTGAAATTATACTACAAAGCTACTGTAATAAAAACAGCATGATACTGGCAAAAAAGACTTGAGGATCAATCTAACAGATTAGAAGATCCAGGAAGAACTCCAAACACACTCAGCCACATTGTCTTTGACAAAGGGGCCAAACGCATTCAGTGGAGAAAAGATAGCCTCTTTCATATATCATATTTTTAAATATGATCACAAATTTTCTATCCATAATATCTTTTGTTATGTGTATGTATTATATATATATATATGTGTGTGTGTGTGTGTGTGTGGGTGTACATACATACACACCCTAAGGAGTATTATTGATGATATTAAGTACATAGAATTTATAATCATGTTTTGTTTGCTCAGTATTGTCACTTTTATTTTAAATTATGTATGCTATTTTTACTGTTTTACTATTTTCTTTTAATAAGGGATTGAACCAGTGGCCTTCCCTGACAGATACATTGTCAACCCATTCTTTACTGGATTGTATGGTGTGATATTGTACTGTACTGTATTGCATTGCATTGCATTGCATTATAAGACAGGGTCTTCCTAAATTGCTAATTTGCTCAGGTTGAACTAAAACTTGCTCAAACTGCCTCAGCCATGAAGGTTCCTGGGATTATTTGTGTTGTAGATGTTCCTCAATATCTGAGAGATACATAAATATTATGTATGTGTCCAAGTATGAGTACACAATATTTGTTTTTGTTTACTTTTGGACACTTTGATAAGCCTACTTAGAAAAATTACATATCAATATTGGATTGGGAAATGTGTATTTGAGATGTTAATTGTTATTTTTATAAACAGAGAATTAGCAAATGGAAGGACATCAGTTTTCCTGGATGGAGCTTTTCTGTAGTAGTTTTACAGGGAAAGCTAGCATTCAGGAAGAAAACATCATTAGTTCTGCTCTTGGGTACAAATTTCTGGAACAAATTCACATATGATGGGTTCTCTAATTTTCCTACCCACAGTAAGCTTGATAGAAAGTCCTTGAGGATTTGTATCTTATGAACACAACCCTTCATGGAGTTATCTCCTTCTTCAGTACGGTGTGCATTTCACTAAAAGTTAAAGATTTGGCCTCCTGACTATCTTGAAATTTTCTGCCTTATATAGGAAAAAAAAAAAAAAACTACCTTGTAATGGAATCTATTAGTAATTAATTTATACCATTTTAATCTGGAAGGGTTATTTATAGCTCATTCATTATAGAATGTAAGCAGACCTAGAATTACACAGCTGGAAGCCACTTGCTTCAAAACAATGAGCAATTATCACCAAACAGCACATACTAATCCTACTATTGTTGATATACAACATTTTGACTATCAGCAAATTATCAGTGAAATTATTGAAATTTAGACAATTTTCTTTTCCTTACCTTGTAATGCTTACTGAGTATATTTTTATATAAACATCTTTGAAATGTAATAGTAATTAGTTTTGGTTGGGAACTCAGACTAACCACATCTCTTGATGTAGAAATTTTTCTTCATTATAGTTGAATATTGATTGTATTTTTAAAAATGCTTGTTATGCTAAAGTTCAATTAAGCTACCTCCTCCTGGATAGAAAGATTTTGCTCTAGAAAATTATCTTGTGTGTAAAATCTACAAAAACTCTTATCTTGTTCAGTAATTTAACAGTTTGTCAACTTTGTCATTGCTGGGTACAGATTGGAGTCAGACTCTGAAATAGAATGCTTTTCCTTCATAGTTCTTTCATCATTCTCCCTAATATTACCAGGTATACTTTGAATAAAATATGCATTCCTATCTCACTGGAAAATGGGAAGTTAAAAGTGGTCTTATTGAGCTGGTGACATTTTCTTTGTCTATATGTATTCCTCATGCTTATGTGTAAAGACCCTCCCCTAAGGAGCTAGCTCTTGCATAATGAAAAGCTCTGAGATGTTCTGAAACACATCAGCTTCCACACAGCTGCCCACATTCCACACGAACTCTTATACACATGTACAAGAAAAATAAGGGCTAGTTTTTGTAAACTATTGTAATTTATTTTTTTAATACCACATAGTCCTATCAATAATTCAATAATATAAATCAAATAGCAGAGAAAGGAATAACAAGGGAAATTTTGATCATTGCATGCTGGCTCCAAGATATGACAGAACCACACATCATTTTATAAAATATAAATATTTATTAATTTACTTCTGCCAGAAGCCTTAATTTTGACATCTTTTAAATAAAAAGATGGTAAAAATGAAGGAGGGGAAAGATGGGAAGTGAAAAGAATGGAAAGAATGAAGGAAAGGGAAGGAAAGAAAACAAAGGAAAACAAAAGAAAGCAACAGCAAAAAAGGACCATACAGATAGTTTTAGGTAAAATGTATGTTTGGTGTAGTAAAAAAAAATTGTTCTGGCCGGGTGTGATGATGCATGCCTGTAATCCTAGCACTTGGGAAGCTGAGGTAGGAGGATCATTGCAAGTTCAAGACCAGCCTGGGCTGCAAAGTGAGCTCAAGGCCAGCCTGAACTGCATAGCCAGACCCCACCTCAAAAAGACAGCAACAACAAATTGCTCTGCTATATATTATTATTTGTTGAAGGAGTTTCAAACAGTGATGCTTGTGTCCAGGAATAATTTAATAAAATTGTTATTTTAGAATGCAATTTATTTTTATTTAGTGTTTTTCTGTAAATCCCTCTCTCTTCCTAAGAGAAGATACGCTCTGCTGTAATTCAAATGGTAGCCCTGTATTGTGCTAAACTCATCCCAAAGAGATCACATCTTACTGTGTTATTTTTCTGAATATTTCACAACAAAGCTCTTACACGCTGAGGACCACGTCAGATATTTGCAAAACGAGGCAGAGGCAGCTTCTTATCAGTTATTAGAACCCAATGGTATAAGGAAGGAGTGTGTACGGTGGGAACTGGGAAAAGCATTGCAAAGGTCCTCCAGCCAGAAGCTACAGGAGGTTAAATGATCTCCAGTACTTTAAATGTTTATGCAAAGTTGGGTCTTCATTAATACAGAAATTATTACCATTTCAATATAGCAGGCAAAACTGTGAGTGTCTAGGTATGTGTATGTGTGTTTCTAATTAGTTCATACATTTACATCAGAACCTACCCCTTTTGTATGTCAAAAGTTAGTTGTTATTTTTTTTTCCTGCCAATTTCTTTTCTGGGGCTTTGGGTAGTTGACAAGAATGATCTTTCTTTATTTCTATAAAAAAAAGTCTCCAGGGGCTGGGGATTTAGCTCAGCGGCAAAAGAGCCTGTCTGGCAAACGCAAGGTCGTGAGTTCGGTTCCGGTACCGGAGAAAAACCAAAAACCAAAAAAAAAAAAAAAAAAATCTCCAACTAAGGAATGACTGTTTCTATTAGCAAAATAAAAGCATATGAAAAATCTGTTATAACTAATTATGATATTTTGTGAAAATAAATACATAAGTTAAATTCAATAAGATATTTAAGACAATTATACTGGTAAGTTTGTATGTAAAAACAAAAATATAACGGATTTTTGAAACAACCAAAGTAAGTATATAGTTTTATATTTGACTTGCATCATAGAGAATTTATTGTGAAACTTCAATTTAATTCTTAATTATTTACACAGTTATTGCTGGGAGACTGCTATGATCTTGGAATGCCATTGGAATACCAAACTGCAGATATTCTTTAATGTTAAACCTGATGTTACCTGGGTCTGGGGATTTAGCTCAGCGGCACAGCACCTGCCTGGCAAGTGCAAGGTCATGAGTTTGATTCCCGGTACTGGAAAAATAACAAAAAAAAAAAAAAGAAAGAAAGAAAAAATAACAAACCAAAATAAAATAAAATAAACCTGATGTTACCATTATGTCAACTTTGATGGGTGGAGAGAAGCCTGACAGCTTAATAAAGCACACGCCTACAAGCCTGGTTGAGTCATAGAGGGATGGATTTAGGAAAAATACATATGCTCCCTCACCAGTTCCTCAGTAATTCCTCTTTCCCTGCTCCACTTCCCGGTCACCATGAAATAAGCAACTTTGTGCTGACAAACCTTCCAGTATTATGTTCTTGGCTTAGAGTTGGCTGATTATGAACTGAATCCCCTCAATTGTGAACTAAATTAAAATTTCTTTCTTTCTTTTTTTTAATATTGAAAGTACTGTCCAGCAACTGAAAAGCTGACTGTTCCACTTTACTTTGACTCCTATAAATGGCTATAGTAACAACAGTGTCTTATGATGTAGATTGGGAAAAGGTACTAAGATTAGAAGCAAAGCCTTACCTCTTCTTTCCCTCTGAGATTTTATCATCAAGGAGCTGTATTCCCCATGTGGAGATCACTCATCTGCAGTCCTCTCTGGGTGTTTCAAGGAAAATACATTTTTGTTCCCATCCATAGATAATATCAGGCAGTTACCATACGCACCTTGCAGAAGTTGACTGTTAATATTCTACTTTTCCTATGCTATGGCTGCCAGAAAAGAAACAAAATTGTGTCAGGAAAGTGTATTTCGGCCTACAGAGGGAACACCAAGGTTTGTTTTGTTTCATTTTCGAGTTTGCAATTCTACTCAAGAAGACATACTTATAATTCAAGACAATCTGAGAGTAAAGAGTGCACCTGATTTTGACCAATATGCCTTTTATATTTTCTCATTGCTTGCTGAAGTTTTTCTGCAGAATTTCCTAATCCCATTTTTTTATTCTTTAATTTTTAATTTGTATATGACTTGCCAATTAAGATTTGGAAGTTTTCCATTTCTGAAATTTCTTTATTTCAAAAGATCTTTTTTATTTTTTATCCTTTCCTGTATGTCTCCACTTAACCAACTAGAAATACAATAATTGTATTCTTATGCCTGGCATTTATTTCCTCCCCTCAGGTACCAGTGTGATATTTGTAACAAGATTCTTATCTTTTTTATATCTCTTTGTGAGTACGATTGGTATAACCACTTCTAAAGCTGAGGAATAATAATTGCCACTCACTTTATTAAATGTTCTTTCTATTCAAGACATTGTGCTAACATTTCATGTCCAGGGCCTCATTAAATCTTTGCAACAGTCCCTGAAAGAAGGAATCATTAATAATGTCATTATGCAGATGGGAGACTAGATTCTGAGAAGTCAGTAGCTTGCCCAATAGCTTCAGTAGTTGGCAGGACCAGAATTTGGACACAGGGTATCGAAATCTAGAGCTTGAGCTTGGCATCATCTCACCAATAATTTACTAATGATTTTCTTTGGCTTTCTCACTTTTATAAGAAGTTTGAATTTAACTGTCCCATGATTACTGTCTCATTGTTAGCTGCTGGCAAATATCCATAGCATTTTTTAAAAAATAATAATTCCCAGTGTTTACTGTTAAAAATGCTTTATTAATTTCTTTAGGGCTACCTATAACAATTAAGGGTCCCAATGTAGCAGAAGAAATACATAAATAAAACCTATCTCCATCTATATAGAGCTTTACTGTTTTAAAGAATTGGCCATCATGATCGTGTGGATGGCAAGTTTGGAAAATGGAGAAAGGTCTGAGAAGATGCAAAGTCAGGCAGGTGTTAGTGTCTGTCTCTTTCGGAGACAGAAATTCTTCTCTAGGAAGAAGAATGCTAAGCCATTCAACTATTATATTAAACAAGGTTTAGTCACATTAATAAAAGGAATTTACTTTATACTCAGCTGATTATAGATGTGACCATTCCTACTCAATGTCTTTGAACAAATATGTTAAGTCCATGTTTAATTAAATAGCAGAGTTTTATAACCTACCCACAGTGATCTACAAAATTAACCATCACACCACCTATAACAAAAACATGGGATTTGCATCAATAAAAAATGAAATAAAGCATTGTGGTAGTGTATTAGCTTTCTCATCCTGGCTGAGACACAATAACCATCACCTACAACATAAGGTGAGATAGGTCTAATGTGCTTGGGGTTTCAGTCCATAATCAGTAGGCTCCGAGGCAGAGATATCACAGCAGAAGGACATGGTGAAATAACCCTGCTTAGTTCATGGTGGGAGCGAATCAGAGCAAGGCAAAACTGCCAGAAAGGAACCAGCAAAGGACCACATAGAGTAGCAAAATCCACCACTCAACAGCCCAGTCAAATAATCTCATAGGTGTTGCCTAATTCAATGAATTTAATGTATTAGAATTAATGATCATAGGTAATTTACTAAGTTGCATATGAAAATAAGTGAACTTTCCATATGCATTGCTTCCTACATTTGTTCATGTACTCATTTAACTTTAAAGTGCTAAACTGATTGCAGGATTCTAATTAGAATTACCAAGTCCTGTTCATGACATGTGGTTATTTTGTAATACATGTTGAGGCACAGTGAGTTTGAAGCAATTGCCATGGCAAGAAATTTCATTTTAACATTGCTATTCCTTATATCCTTTACATAGAGTGCACACGTATTTGTTCAACCAATTCCTGACATTACATTACACCATCAAATTAATTGTTTATGAACACCTTCTGACATTATATTATTCTGATGCCCTTGCCACCAGATAATATTATTTATGTAGTCCTTTATCCTTAGGAAGAGCCATTATAGAATATATAGGTTGTCTTTCATTTGATATGCCTTTCCACATTTGATTATCTTGTGTAGATTGATCATATCCAGTAGTACACTCATTTACTCAAAGATTATTAAACTCTCTGTAGGTGCTTGGAATCTGGCAGGGGAAGGTAAATTGTTTTTTCACAAAGAGTTTACTTGTTTTGGTAGAAAGACATTGCATTATCGCTTTCATAACACTCTCTTACACTGACATCTTATTTAATAAATTGTGTTTACACACTCTGCGAGCTGCTTTCTAGAGCTGGAAAATATCTTACCACTGCCACTTCTCTGCCCTAACATCACCTCTAGTCTGCATAGTGATTGCTGCGGCAGCCTCTTAGACACCCACTGAGCTCCTGCTTGTGTCTTAGGAGGTCTTTTGCTAGGAAAAAAGCCTGTTGCTATGTTATGAGCTGTCTTACAATGAGATTCACATGGTAAGGAAATGAAGATGACTATTGACTTTAGTTTAAATATTTCAAAATAAGCAAAATAAAACCAAGAGACATTGTTAGTGACACTTAGAAGAAACTTTGTGTTTTTCTTGAAAATAGTACTACATAATTTAAAGTAAGCACTCTAAATTAGTGTAAGTATACTTGTAGTTCCCCAAAATGTGTCCACATTTGAATCCTCTACTGGAACAAGTACTCTTTTTGGGAATGATACAGTTTGCAGGTGTAATTAAATTAAGGATCTTGACTTCATAAAATCATACTGGATTATTTAGGTTTTATCCAAACCTAATTTAGGTTTTATCCAAACCTAATTTAGGTTTTATCCAAACCTATAAAAGTAAGATATAGGAAGAGGGTCTGAAATGAACAAAGCATCAACACCACAGAAACAAGTTAGAGCAAGGTTTACATAAACCTCAAATACAGAGGCAACCACCACAAGCTGGAAGAACCAAAGAATGGAAGCTCCTAAGTGCTTCTGGTAAAAAACATGAGGTCTGGTGCTAGATTTCTCCACTTCATAAAAGAATAAATCTGCTGTGTTTAAATGCACTAAACTGTTTTAACATCAGTCAAAAGAAATGAACACAAATACTGCTGTACATGTGATTCTCCAGAGAAAGAGAATTGATACCATAGGAGAAACACAAAGGCAAAGAGAGCTAGAGAGAGACGAAAGGGGAAGAACTGATTTATTCCTTTTGGAAATTAGCATATGCAGTTATGGAGCGTGGGTCTCAAGGTACTTCATCTCTGAGGGGGAGGCACAACAACTGACAACTTAACTCTGAGTACAGCCATAGAAGTCTGAGAACCTGAGGGACCACTGGTGTAAGCTGTAGACCCTAAGGCCAGAGAAGTGGATGGTCAAGAGCGGAAGATATGTACCCTAGTTCCAGAATACAGAGAGAAGCTCTGCATTTCTTTTCCATTGTGTTGTACCATGGCTGTTAGCCGGTTGGTTGGTGCTCATTACATTAAATGAAGATGGTTCTTCAGCTCTCAATTTCCAGATTCAAATGCTAATCATTCACAGCAGCATCTTCATAAGCATACCTAGAAATAATGCTTTAACAGCTATTAGTGTGTCCTTTAATTCTGTCAGTTGACTCTTAATACTAACCATCAGTGGCATTCAACAAAAACTTAGAAAACTTAGAAAAAAAAAAACAATGAAATCAAACTATTCTTGGCTTTCTTGAAATTCAGTATACGGTGGAGAGAAACAATAAACAAATAATTATAGATAATTGTGTACAAAATGATGACAATGTTAGTTGTTACTAAAAGATAATTCATCAATTTATTGGACTATGTACCAAGGTCAAATTAATCTAAAGTTCTAGGAAAAATTTCCCTAAGGAAGCAATATTTAAATTGAAACATGAACACTGAGTCTGCTGTAGTGAGGAGCTGACCTGTAGAGGGAGAAGTCCAAAAGATAGAACTGCATATTTTGATAACTGAACACAGAAACTCATATTTATGATATATTGAAGGAACTGGGAGAAATTTGCTTTAGATGGAGCAGAGATAAAATAGTGTAAGCTAGCACTGCTACTACTAGCAATAGTCTGGCTTAAAAGGGGCTCATAACACAGCAATGAATTATGGCTTCTGAGATTGCATTAGCTAGTACATCCTGTTGCTTCTAATTGGATAAATTATTCAAGGATTTATAAACTACATTATGTGTGACAAAGTCCTAAAAGTAGCAGAAAATTGCTGAAAATCACTGAAATATTTTAAGTAGATAAATGTTACTTTCATCTTTCCGTAAGTTAAAAATCATTCTTGTAACACTGTGTGCAATGGATGAGTGATTTGCAGAGTTTATTTGCTTTGGTTTACTTATAAATTCAGATAGAAATGAATTATTTCCCTTGTGACTAGTAGTTTGGTAATGTAGATGTTCTTATCTTTGACAAAGTAAATGCATATTTATTGTTTTTCTTATTCCTAAAACATCACTGAAATAACAGGGTTTTTGTTTGTTTGGCTGGTTGCCTTGTGGTTTTGTTGTCTGTTTTTAATGGACGGAAATCGACAAGGTAGAGGAGAATTTGAGTAGCCACCATAACACCTAAAAGTTAGAGGCTGGAATGCAGAGGATAAGAAGTAAATTACTTATGAGGACCGAGAAAGTAGAATCCCACGACAATAACGGAAACACAGACTAATACTATATACTGAGCGGCTTACCAACAACAGAAAAGTTGTATGTCTGTTAATGTTTCCCTCCTTTTATCCTTAAAATAAAAAAAAAAAAAAAGAAGAAATTTAACCCGCGAAATCCAAGGTTAAAGTCCGGTAGATCAGGTGACTGGAAGGACTGGCTTTCTGATGCACAGATAGCACCTTCTTGTTGTACGCTCCTCAGATGGCACAGGGTCTAGCTCGCTCTCTGGGGTCTCTTGTAATCCCATCCACACGGGCTCTCTGTCCACATTACCTAATCTGCCTCTCGCTGGCCCAGTCCCCTGATACTGTACCGTTCCCTGAGTGACCGACAAGGGACACTGGGGAGCACAAACATTCGGACCACAGCGCTTTCCAAAGTCTGTGACTGGTACTTCTCAGAATAGGATTTTATTTTATTTTATTTTTTTACTTTTAGGAAATTAATCATAGTTGGTTATTGATATCTTCAAAGGAGTTTCTCAGGAAAACAAATAGAGACATACAAGATTGATCAAATAAGTAATCACTAACTGTTCCTTTCTGTAGAGCAATAGAAGACAGTAGTTCCACTATGTTAGCTATCCTGTGTATACATAATTACATAATTTCCCCTTCTTTCCCTTCTCTTTTCCCACACCCCAGTTGCCCTTTACTTTTGAGCATTTTCCTTCCGTTTCACAACGTCTATCATACCTCCTAGTTTTTATTCACTCTTTCAGGTCTTACACTAGTGAGACAATACGATGCTTACACATGCAGGTCTGATTTATTTCACTTATGAATATGGTCTCTAGTTGTGACCATTTACTTATAAAAGCCTCTAGTTTATCTTTCTTTATAACCGAGTAATATTCCATTACATAAAATTACCACAATTTTTTTACCCAGTCCTTAGCAGAGTAGGTTTCAGAAAGAGCTAAAACAAAACTAAATAAGAACCTGTTTTATAAATATCAACTCTATGCAGAGCAATAGATGATTGCTCTTTTCTCATCACAGTAGATAACTGAAATAAAATAGAAGTCTCTAATTTTGGTATATCTGACCCACATTGAAATCAGACTTCAGAAAAGTTTAAAATATTGAATCTGAAGGAAACAGTTCCTGTCAAACTCAGTTCTGAGAAACAAACACTGAAGTCAATATTCTCTAGATAGAACCCTGGAAGAAATCTCTGCTTGAATTGGTTTTGCTTTTATTCTATCTCTTCCCTGGGGCACATGTTGATAAGAAATAGGGGTGAGGTGCAGACCAAGATGCCTCTATTTAGACTCTTGGTTTGTGCCTCTTAAAAATGAAAGGCTAATTAAAATGAGGAAAGAAGGTCCTAGAATGTCAATGGAATACCAGGTTAAAAGATACAGATTAGGGGGCTGGAGATTTAGCTCAGAAGCACAGCGCCTGCCTGGAAAGCGTGAGGTCATGAGTTTGACTCCCAGTACCAGAAAAAAAAGCAAAACAAACAAACAAACAAACAAAAACATACAGGTTAGAGAAAGTCTGTAAGAAATTTTATCAGTGAGATGAAATTGATAAAATACTTGATATTTAGGACTATTTTAATTTTAATTCCTTGTTTATTTTTATTTTAAAGAAAAGAAAACATATGAAGAATGATATAAAATTTCAAAACAAGATTGCAGGAGAGTAACAATGATTAGTATATTGTGTATTATTATCTTCAAAGTAGTTGCTCATATTATAAGACATAGGAATGAAAAAGTGGTCAAACAGTGTAGGCATAAACCTTTCTTTTCAATGAACTAAAAGAAATAAGGTACTATCTTAACCATCTTGTGTATATATATATTTTTTTTTTCTTTCCTTTTCCCTTCCTTCTTTTCTCCTTTCCCCCATTTCAGTTACTCTTCCTTTTTCAACAGTTTCTTTCCATTTCACCATATTTATTGTAGAATTTGGGTCTTATTTACTCTCTCACGTTCTTACACTAGGGAGACAATATGATGTTTACCCTTGCAAGACTGATTTATTTCACTAATGACTATGGTCTAAGTTGCATCTGTTTCCCTATAAATGTCTTAAGTTTATCTTCTTTATAGCTGAGTAGTACTCCTTTGTAAAATTGTCACATCTCTTTTGTTGTTGGTGGTGTTTTTATTTTAAAGAGAAAAAACAATTAAAATGACAATACAGAATCTCTAAACAAGATAATAGTAAATACAAATATTAAAACAACACTGAGATTTCATCTCACCAGAAGGAATGACTGTCATGAAGAAATCAACCAGTAGTAAATGCTGGCAGGGCTGTGGGGAAAAAGGAACCTTCTACACTGTTGAAAAGAGTGAAAACTGGTACAATCCCTGAGGAAATCAGTGTGGAGATTCTGCAAAACCTAGGATTGGAGGTCCAATTTGACCGAGCTATCCTTCTTCTGAGTATTTTCCCAGAAGAGTTAAAAACATCATACCATGGCAATATATTACACTCATGTTTATACAGCATAATTTGCATAGATAGATCTTGGAAACAACTCAAATGTCCATCAATCAAGGAATGGATAAAAAAAGTCACATTGTTATACAACAGAGTACTATCCTAGCTATAAAGAAGAATAAACTCAAGGCTTTCATAGGTAAATAGATGCAACTAGCAACCTTACTCATAAATGTAATGAATTAGACTCACATGTCCAAACATCATATTGTCTCCCTAGTGTAAGAAACTGAAAGAGTAAATAAGATCTACAATGTACAACACATAATGTGAAAGAGAAAGAAACTGTTCAAAAGGAAAGAACACTTGAGATAGAGGAAAGGAGAAAAGAAGGAAAGGAAAAATTATATATATATATAAGCATACAAGATCACTAACTATTCTATTAATTCCTACTTTATCAATTTCTCAGTTAATGGGCATTTGGGTTGTTTCCAAGATTTAATTCTAACAAATTGTGCTGCTATAAACCTGGGTTCACATGTGTTGTTCTGGTATGATGATTTTAATTCTTCTGGGAAAATACCCAGAAGGGGAATATTTTAAAGAACATTTATGAACTCAAGCTACAGGTAGTATCAAATCAGTCACAAATGTATATAAAAAATTAAGCAAAAATAATTATAAAGTAATTTTAAATTCTGAAACATTATGCCATATAATAAATAGCATAGTTTTATTGAATATATTACATGCACATAGACTTCAATATTGATAAAATAGCAAAACCAAATTATGGTAAAATATGAAAGTAAGTACTTTGGGGAATGGCTAAATGTTTCACTAGGAAAGTAAACAGATAATATCATTTGCTATAAAATCTTTTAGACAAATTAAGGGAAATAAAAAACTGATATAGGTGGAAATGTTATTTTTGAACATCAGCATTCAGGGAAGGGAGTGAAGAAATTCTTGCAGAACTCTTTAATTTAATTCTTTTAATTTTGAGTGCAAATTGAGGAAAAATAGCAAAATCCATAGCAAACATAGAAAAATGTTCTCATAATTAACTGTCTTAGAGTCAACATTTTTGGAATCATTAAATTAGGTTAAATTCAAGGCTAACTAGATATATTTTAATATAATGAATTTGCATGCAGTGTAATTGAACCACTATTATTTTACTTTATTATTTTAATCCAAAACTTGAAAACCTATTCATTATATTTCAGAGATGTTGTTGGCCATACTCAATTAAGCAAATCATACTGTACATTTAATAGTTTAAAATGTTTCCTCATTATAAATAAATGAAATAATATCAAAAACCTAGGAATTAACTATAGGTCACTATCTAATCAAGTACCTAGTTAACATTAACTATTAAAATTTTTTTAATCTATTACTGGACTAAAAGTCATGTTTTTGTGACACACATTGTAGGAAACCTAAATATGATATTTTAGTAGAATATTTAGCAAATGACAAAAGTGTAAGAAAAACTATATTACCAATTGTAAGCACATTGAAAGCTTATAACAAATTATGAAAAGCACATTAAATTATAAAATCTATGTCATTTAATGAATATATTCTTTTAAATGTATATAGTCCCCCAAAGGATTATGTACTTAAACTTTAAGATTAAATTTCTTGTAAGCAAATAATAGCACCAAGGGTTTAGTTATTGTCTTTAAATGGAAAGGTCTTATCGGCCTTATTTATCCAACTCAAAATAACATTAGGAGAGAAAACCACCAAAATAGAAAATAAGACATCTAGAGTCCAATTAAATAACATTGACAAAATTCATTTTTATTTTTACGTAGAAATATCTCTTATATACCGAGTAAAATGTTACAAAATTTTGAACCTTTGTTAGGTATATACAATACTTGTATTTAAAATTAAAAAATACTTACACCTTTATTCATGAGAGTTTGATCATATATCAACTTCTTAAAAATACTTTTTAAACAACTAATTTGTATTATTTGCTGCCCTGATTTTGTGTTTAAATATGTAAGCACAATTATTAAATATTACTCATAAAGAGATAGATACTGTGAATAAGGATCTTTTTTTTTTTTTTTTTTTTTTTTTGGTTTTTCTCCGGTACCGGGAACCGAACTCACGACCTTGCGCTTGCCAGGCAGACGCTTTGCCGCTGAGCTAAATCCCCAGCCCCATGGATCTTTAAGGTATTTGAAAATTGATCTATTAAGAATATCTTAGCTTTTCATCAGGGTTAAATTTCTCTGTGTTATTCTGATTTTAAACATACTCCTGTTCCTCCTCCTCTACCTTTTAACATTTGAATGGTCTAGGGCATTACAATCTGAGTTCATTCGACTAACTGGTCTTAGCTATAGTGTAGAAACAAACAAGATAAAAATTCATTGTTTATGTGTAATTCTTATTATAGTTCATGCATGACTGCTAGGGGGTCAATAGGAAAACAGGCTGCTATCAGCTTTGTGTTAAACTTATATCAGAGTTGGATATCCATCTCCAGAGACCGAGATGCAGTTTCAGTAATCATGTACATTTTCCAAGAAGCTGGATAAAGGACAGGATAAAGCAAGGAAAGGAGATTATCACCGGTTCTTCCTAAGAAATGCCCCCAGTGTCCATAGTCTTACAGCCACTGGTAATTGTATGAAAAGTTGGAGATGTGGTATTTATTTTGGAACATTATTAAACAGCTAAAAATCTCATTACTATGAAGAGTCAGACACATATTGAGACATAATCAATGGTCTCGCTACCTGAGCAATCACATTTTGTAAAAGGAAAATATAATCAAACTGCTGTATCATATAAATATACAATTCATTTCATCAAATGTTATCATTTTAAATATACATTAGTGACTAAATTAAAAGTTCATTTACATGCAAGTATAAAACACTTCAACTTGGCCAATCATGAATTATGCAAAGAAAATTTATGCTTTTCATTGTATCCACCCACCATCAAGAGAGGAAGCGATTTATAAGAATTTTTGGTTAACTTATGGCTTGGAATTTTATGTTATTTAGTTTTTTATTGAAATATTATTAATCCTGTTTATTGATTTAGAATGCAATTGTAAAATATAATTTCCTGAATACCCAATTGCCAGCAGTATACTTAAAAAGGAGAGCTGGAGATACAGCTCAGAGACACAGCACCTGCAAGGCAAACACGAGGTTGTGAGTTTGATGCCCCAAACCAAAAAGAAACAAAATGAAAAAGGAAATTTTTTTACACTCTTTGAATTTTTTCTTTAATTTCTTCTCAGGACAAATATATCAAAATATGAATCCCTAGAGGTATGATTCTATGCATTTTTATTTCAGCCTACTTGAACAAGTCATCAGATAGCCGTTGAAAAATAAAACTGTCTTTGGTACATTTGACTTCAGAAGTCCACAGAATCTACTTTTTAAGCTTCTTAAACTTGCAACTATCTATCCTATAGGTAAATTGTTCAGCTAAGCAAAGAATATGTTAGAATTACCTCAAAATGTTTAAAACAGATGTTTTTAAGGCTTAAATTAAAGCAATGAACATATGTACCCTGAAATATTTGAATCTTAGAAACATATTTAAACAGTTTTATGCTATTCAGGTTGCATAGCACCAGGTTGTTCTGTGACTACTTATAATTTCTTCTACATTTTCCTAAGATATGAACCATTCTAGATGCTATAGGATTTTTAAAATTCTTTAAGTTAGTTCATTTTGTTTGCCACAGAAAGTGGCCTTGAGTAGCCAACTGTGGAGAGCTCTCTAAAGCTAAAATCATTTGCAACTATGTTACAAAAGTGAGGACAAGAGAAAAAGTTAGTACTTCTCATGCTAAAAGTTAATTGAAATGATGACTGTCCAAAATTTCCTTATTTTATGTGAAACATATCATTAAACTTAAAGGTCTATAAATATAATACCCTACAGCAACTACACTTTTTTTTTATTTTAAAGAGCAAAACAAAAAACCACCTAATAAAGGAACAACAATGAAGACAAAAACAAAAACAACACAAAAACAACAAAAACTATGCATGACCTCTAAACAAAATAATAAGAATTAACAATGGTTGCTACACTACATAGTTATCGTCAATGAAGTTGCTCAGTCCACCAGATGTAGGAATGCAAGGTTGATCAAACATCAAAGACGTTAACAAGTAATAAAAAAATACCATTGGAAACGATCCAGAGCTTCACCACACAAGACGATAAAATTCAGCGGTGGTTCTTATACTGCATATTGTTGTCTTCAAATCAGTCGTTCTGATTACCAGATACAAGCACACAAAATTGGTCAAGAACAAAGCAAATTTTAAGCATCAATTGTTCCTTTCAATAAACCACAAACATCAGCAATACACCTATCCCAGCTATCCTTGTTATACATATAAATTATGTTTTTCATTTTAGTAAGATAAGGAAAAACCAAAATAACAAAAATAAATACATAAACAAAACAGCATTAAAAAACAATAAAAATGATACAGAACTTCAAAATAAGGTGAGAGGATACTGGAAGAGAGAGAACGTTGAAGTCCTGACTACACTTGTTTTAAAAACAGTCTTGTAAGAGAAAGTTCAAAAAGACAAGTTGCTACTGGAATGTAGGCAGAAAAAAGGTTATTATTATTTACTTCAGATTCTAGAATATCACATGTACAAAATTGGGGATGTTCTGTAGAGTAAATTTTAGTGTAACTTAACCATTAACCATTTTCACAGAGAAAAATATCCATAATATTAGATGTCAATGTAATTTTTTAAATGTGTTTTGTTACTTTAAGCTGTTCAAAACATATAGGGCTATCCATGTAAGCTGATTTAGTCATTTTTACATTTTGTAATATTTTTCTTCTAATCAACATATATTTCTTATTGCATGAGTGAAAATTGTTCTGCCTGTCATCTGTTTACCACATCTGTATTTGAATTAAATGATGAAATTACTCCAAATTTATTTCACCTAGGACATCAGAATTTTTTTAAACCCATTGAGTTAAAGTCATTGTTGTTTGGAAAAAAAATAATTTTTTCACAGCTCTCACTGTGAGGTAGTGCAAAGCATTTGTGCTTTTTTGTAACATTTGTACTCAGCTGGAAAAACAATCACCTGGTTTTGACGTAAAATGTATTAATACTCTTTAATACATTTATATTTGATTTTGCTTTAATGAATAAATCAAATGTTGCAGAGACAAGTTATGTGCCATACATATATATTTGTGAAGTAATTGCCAGTTATACATCAAGTGTTATTACTAGTTATACTATTATTAATAATTATAAGTATTTATAAAAATAATTGTCTTTCTTGCCATAACCTCAAAATTATGTGCATTGTTTTACCTTAGATTTCCTTGTGAATGTTTTTACCAGTGTCCCAGAAGGAATTATCCAGGGTTATTCCTTTTCATTTCACAAAATGATAACATAATATTTATATTTGAATTTTAATATTATGTGTCTTCTTGAGAACTAAGACATGTGAAGGACATGAGCTTACTAGACATGAGCATACTAGACATGAGCTTACTAGTCCAGACCTTTTCTATATATTTACATGACTGCATTACAACATAACTCTTCAGAAGGTCCATAAATGTAATTACATCTCACCATAGTAGTTTGCTTTACTTATTTTACAATTAGTATTGTGGTTACATGAGGAAATGATCTCCATTTTAATCACCTTAAAATCACTCCATTGGTGAGGGATGGATTCTCACTCTTGGTTATGGATAAGACCAACCCATTTCACTAAATATTGGAGAAATTAGGTCAATATCAATTTATTAGGTGTTTAAAATCCCAGCGTAGAGAAAGAACATACCACAGCCCATGCCAGACTACACTGGAGTTATCCTCTAGAGCACAGTGGACAACTACGCTGTGAAAGAGTGGGCTTTATAGTGTCAAAAGAAGTTGTCCTAATTCCCACTGAGTTTTTTATTGGCTTGTTTTAACAGTTCCACAAGCACAAGTTGGCAAAGAACCAAAATCTGCTACTCAGGGGTAAGTCCATTCGATGAGGGTCTTGGCTATCGTACGTTATTGATTGGGATTAGAATGGGAAGAAGAGCAAGGCGTTCAAACATTTGAGACAATCTAAGCTGCCTTAATGTATGTAGGCAGCACAAGGTGTTAGACCTTAGTTTTAAGCCTTGGTATATGAGAAATGCATCAACACAGGACTGGTTAGCAGAAACAACATTGTCTTACCTTAAGAAAGACGGTGTGTTAGTCCCAGGTCCAAAACAGATTAGCTGCATGACCTCAAAAAAGTAATCTAACTCTCTAAATGTGTTTTCCTCAAGGATGGAACAGGAAAAATATTACTTGACTTATGTCTTTCATAGATTCTTTAAAAATTAAATTCAGATGGACTTGTAAAAAATGATATAGAGACATTTCTTACGCACCTCACCCAATTTCCTCCAGTGGTAATATCTTGCAATACAATAGAAATTTAGTACATCACAGCCAGGATAGCAAGATTGATACAGTCCAGACGCAGAACATTTTTATCTTCACAGGACTTCTTCCTCTTGTTCTTTCGAAGCTACACAAAACCCCCATGTGTTCTCATTTCTAACTCCTGATACCTGTTAACCTGTTCTCAGGTTCTATAATTTTGACACTGAAAGAACATTTTATAAATTAAAACATACAATATATATTTGAATTCAATTTTTTCTCCTCAGTGCAATTCCATGTCAATTTATCCACACATTTTTTTGTGAATAAACTGCCTGTTCATTGATATCACAGACAGGTACTGTACAGTGTGGATGTAGCACAGTTTATTTAACCATTTATATATCGGGTGAGCATCAGCTTTGTTTCTCTTTGCTGGATATAGAAATTAAATTTTCCTAGAACATTCATGTACAGGTTTTGTGGGAACAAGAGTTTTGACTTCTCTGAAATATAATAAGAATGTAATTGCCAAATCATATAGTAGATTATGAAAAATCATTGTACTTCTTTCTAGTATAGCTGTACTGTTTTCTATATCCCTCAGACATGTGTGTGTGATTCAGTATTTTTACATCATCACCAGCATTCAGTACTATCAGTAGTTTTTAGCCTTTTTGATGTATTATACTACTGTGGATTTAATTGACATTAACCTGTAGATTTAATTGACATTAGTGATGTTGATTTTTATATGTTTTAATTACCTTTTGATATGTTTTTGCCTCTTATGTACCCTCTTTTATAGAATGTATGTTTATACCTTTTGCTCTTCTTCCATTTGTTGCTATTTTGTTGTATTTCTTTATTTTTACTGTCAAATTTTGAGAATTTATTATATATCCTACATATGAGTCCTCTGGTAGACATGCATGGATTTTGTGATATTGAGCAGACATATTCCACATATGTTTTCGTTAAAGTTTTAACCAAAGTACAGTATTTGTTGTGAAATTATTATAAATGGCATTGTGTTATTATTTTATTTCCAAATGTTCCTTTGCTTTATACAGAAACATGATTGATTATTGCATATTAATTGAATTTGTATTCTGTAAACTTAGATAACTAAATTATTACTTCCAGGACATTTTTATATGATTGTCCATATGTAGAAAATCCAAAAGAATTTCTGCATATGGACAATTACATAATCTACAAGTAAAAACCATTTTCTTCTTTCTTTGCCAATGTGTAAGCTTTCTAGTTCTTTTTTACCAATTTAATTCACAGACTAGAACATTTTGTTCTGGGTTGAGTAGAATGAGTGAGGGTTGAAATCCTTACCTTACTCTGAATGTTAAAGAGAAAAGACTCAATCTTTCATCTTCCAGCAGAATGTTTTCTGTTGGTGTTTTATGAATCATCTTTATTAAGAAGTCACTTTATTTTCCTTTTAAAAAGGTTGACTGATATATCATCATATAAAATATATATTCACATATTTAAAGTGTACAATCCAATCATTTCTAAGTTCTTTCTAATTTTAACTTTCTGCAAGATTTTATGATGAATGTTAATGTCAGTTAGGCATCGAAAGCCTAGGGATGAAAGTCCAAAGGTGATGGTAATACCTGGCAAGCCTATGAAGAGGCAATTAAATCATTGTATTAAAAGATATAGGCTTTAAATTAAGTCCTGGATGACAATCTATGTGCACATTTACTAAGATTTAGTTACCAAAAAGTTGATGTTGACATAAGAAGACTTTACATTTTCAAATATACCTTACACTATAGAAAAAAATCTTTATTTTCTGTGTAAGAGGCAAGTCCCATCATTTCACAATTGACAACTTGGTAATATGATAAAACATTTATTATAGTAGTTAAAATAAATGTTAAATTATTCTATCAAAGAGACCTGCACATACCATAATTATACCAAAGCGTGTTTCTCTCTCATGAAACAAACCGGTGTACTGTCATCTTATGGCCTATTGCACTGTTGTTGGCCTCGTTGTTGATGCTGAATTATTGACATATTTTTGTTCTGATGGTTGGCGAAGGAAAAGGAGAACGAAAGACCAGGAACTAAGTTTTTATGAAGCTGATCAGGCAGAAGTTTCATCCTTCCTTTTGTATCCTTAATCAGGTAGCCACATCCAGCCACAAGCAGGTACAGAATTCAATATCTAGCTAGACATTCACATACTGTACAAAGCAAAAAAAGGGAAAAAAGATTGGCGAAACAACCTGAAACTTTTTATTGTTTCTCATTTTCTCCTAGATTTCTCTTCAGTAACCTTAAAATACTCTGTAAGTGAACTTGAACAAGAAAGAAGTAGACGCCACTGTTCAATTAAGTTAAACAAATGATACGTCACAGATTATCATATTAAAGATTTATCTAGGTTTAGGGAATTCTTTAAAACTGTGTGAATAATAGCTAGATATAGAAATTATTAAACATTGTTATTTTCTGCTATATTTATTCTGTTTTTTAAAGGATTAAGAAACTTTGGAAAGTAGGATTGTCCTTTCTTAAGACCGTGAAGTCCTTTTTGATATTCTGTTAATTCCTGAAAATTTTTACTTTCTCTTAAATGAAAGTTTGGGTGATTCAAATTCTCAGCCATGTGACAAATTGTTAATCTGATAACCAGGAAAACATAATAGGAGTCCCTGGACCCCATATGAGTCCCAAGGCCTTTATAAACATGTGCAGAAGCATTTGGCTATCATAACAGCCACCAACCAAATGCTTACTTTGCTGCAATTGGAAACCAATTTGAAAAATCACTCATAAATATGAAAGCCAAATTTTTTCCTGAAACAAATGTTTTCATCTGAAACAAATGCTTGGATTGTTCACAAGTGTCCAAACCAAATATTTTCTTCTAACAGTGAACATGCTTCCAATTTATACATACTTTGCATCATTTACTAACTAAACAAGACTTCACATTAAACAAAAGTTGATACTATCTCACACTTTTATTCTGCTTGCTTTTGAAGATAAAATGGGAGATACTTATTGGCCATGAAATAGTGTACTCTCTTTTGAAGTTAGTCTTTGAGGACTTGAACTTTTGCTTACACTAATTTCCCCTTTCTGAGATGCTTCACATAGCTTCTACTGGTCTGTTTTATTCTTGTTTATTTGTTATCACCCCATCATATCTTCTCGAGGAACCTCCCCTGTTTAAATTAAAGTCACAAATATTCTATATTTATTCTCGTGATTTCTACATAATGCGCATATCTCCTACTCTATTGTAAGCAAAATAAGTTCACAACATTATGTGACTTATATAAGATAAATGACAGTTGCTCA
The DNA here is from genome assembly GCF_000276665.1 of Chinchilla lanigera. Lineage (NCBI taxonomy): Eukaryota > Metazoa > Chordata > Mammalia > Rodentia > Chinchillidae > Chinchilla > Chinchilla lanigera. Next base: position 21,271,896 of record NW_004955411.1, read on the forward strand.
AGAATAAGTTAAAAATCATGGTACATAACTCGCAGTGCCAACTTGAAGATTAAATGAAATACTGTGTGGAATGCTTAGTGCCTGAAAAGTAAAGTAATTAAGTTCCTTCTCTAGTAAAATATAAATTCAATGATGCAAATATAGTCCCTGTAAGTACACTTATGAAATTTAAAAGAGTGTTAAAGTTACAATATATTTTCAACATATAAATAATGAATGAATGGATAAGAAAATGTGGAATTTAAACATATATGGAGGAAAAAGTTTAATTCTATTAATGGACCTGAAAGACTGAGGATAGATAAATAGATAGATGACAGATGATAGATAGATAGATGATAGATAGATGAAATATAGATAGATGATAGATGAAAGATAGATAAATTGACAGATGGATAGATAGATTGATAGATATAGATAGATAGATGCATAGTGTCTTGGTTACTTTTCTCTAATTGCTGAGACAAAATACTTGATGCCCAAAATTAAGGAAGGACAGGTTTATTTAGCTCACATTTTGTGGAGATTTCAGTCCATACTTGGCTGGCTCCAAGACAGAATGGCACAGGGCAGTGTGCAACAGTTCATGGCAGCAGAACATCACAAAAGTAGCAAGAGCAAAAGAGAGGAATAGCAAAAAGCAGCCTCTTTCTCTCCCTTACATATGCAAACTATCCACCCCAGGGTGGGTGTGGCACTCACAGCTATAATCCCAGCATTGGATCATGGATCAGTCTTAAACTCTAAAAGCCCTCCCATGACTGCATGAGGATTTGGGGTGACATGCAGACACAAACCAGAACAGATAGATAGATAGATGATAGGTAGGGAGACAGATAGATATAAACTTATAAGATATTGAACTATCTAATAATAAAGAGACTACAGAAAGAATGTGAAAATGAACATAGGTGAAATGAGATATGGGCTAAAATATTTCAGGTTGGAGGCACTGCCCATATTTCTAAAATAGTAACATTGATGAGGGTCAGTCTTAAATCTATATAATTTTTTCCATATGCTTTAATTAAAATTGTCTTATTTTATAAGTTATCTGGAACACAGATGTTTAAAACACAGACAAAATTTAAAATGATATGATTAGAAGTCACCTAGAAAATCCTAAGCCTGAAAAAGATAACTAACATACTAGACAATCTCAATCACTGGATGACATCACACACTAGTACATATAAAAATAATTCAGATTAGCTTTTTGTATAAGGCAGAATATGACAATTATAATACCATGAGTTGTAACAGTGACTATCACTGCAAGAAGAGACACCAAGGCAAAATTTAAAAACAAGATAGAAGAAAAGGAGACAAAGAAGAAAAAAAACACATCAATGAAAACATTGCAAAACTAAAAAGCAGACTTTCCAATGCACTGTGAAATGTGCAGGACACTGACATTAAGATCAAACCATGGCATTGTTTTAAATATACGATGACAATTTGTCCTGGTGTCATATTGGTGAAGTAGTGTGGTCTAATAATTATTGTAGTTTACATGAAGTTCAGAGCTAATTTACTTTACCGCAGAATGGATATTGATATTTGGTCCTTTTTGGATACTTCCTTTTTGCGCTGGTCCAAGAATAGTTTCTCTTCCATGATCATTGCTGAAGGAAAGCAAAGGCACATGTTAGGAGCAGCCTCCCTCCCCACAACACAATGAGAAGTTGTGGCTCTTTGCACAAAAATGCATTTGTATGATGTAAGCCACTGAGTACATTCAAAGCTAAATGTGAAAATTTTGCACTGAAAATATATTACTTAAGCCTTTAAATTTTGTTGTTTTTTTTTTGTTTGTTTGTTTTTGTTTGTTTTTGTTTTTTTCTCCGGTACCGGGAACCAAACTCACGACCTTGCAATTGCCAGGCAGGCGCTTTTGCCGCTGAGCTAAATCCCCAGCCCCGAGCGTTTAAATTTTGAAACAAATTGAATATACAGCTCTCAATTCTGTTTTGCTGTTGTTTATTTTATTCCTTTAGATACCAAGAAACATAGATTGTTTTTCACTTATTTTCTATCAAGAAAAATGATTATTTCTTTCTCTCTTTTTCTCAGAGTAGGCTTGCTTATGTACTTTCAGTTAACATTCATTTTATTTTAAATATGGGTACTTATTAAGTCTCTTTAAGTATTACAAATGTATATATAATGCTAAATATGTATGCAATATGTAATATAATTATATATATAGCTATACATATAATTTGTATAAACATCCTTCAAATTTTATCCAGAACTTAGTTGTTATATATTAAAAGTAGTGTGATGTTCCTCATATTACATATCCAAAAGAGCATCAACAAAATTTAAGATTTTAATTTTTCAGTGATGAATGTTTTGGTCATAGTATTTAAATTATGCTTAATATGTTTTAGACACAATTTTCTCTTCAGTGTTTTATTTTATTTTTTTCCCAAAATTAAAAGTATGCATACTAATGGGGTACCATACAAAATTTGACACACATACACATTATGTAACAATGAGAACAGGTTAAACATATCTATCTAATCAAATATTTATAACTTCTCATGGCAACTCATTGTCATTTTTCAAGCTTATGTGCTTTTAAAGTACATAATTGTGATCCACCATGTTTACCCTGCTGTGAAACAGATAGCACAACTTTTTTTCCTAACAGTAACTTAGTATCCACTGATCAAACTTTCCCTATTCTTAATTCAACAGTTTCCTTACTATCTACAAACCAACTTTTATAACTTGACCTTTTACTCAAAAAAAAAAAAAGAAAGAAAAATGGACAACAATTTATACAGTAAGTATGTGGTATGGAGCAAAAATATATAAAGTTCTAGAAGTAATATAAATATTGCAAAATAATGTAAGAGGATCAATACACAAAATCTTTACTATGAAATTCCTATGCAGTGGCCATGTATGGGCCATGAAAAAGTCTGTGTAGAAACCTAAACACAGAAGAAATGAGAAAAAGTTTCAAAGCTAAGTTTTATATTTGTCAGAAGAGATGTCCAGGTATACAGCATGATCTGTATTAATCAGTCAGTCTGTCTGTCTGTCTGTCTCCCCATCCTCTGTCTCTCTGTCTATCTCTCTCTAAGTACAAAGAAAAAATTGATTGTTCTTGATGAGAGTACAGTGCATGTCTTAGTTAAAGCCGTCTTTGTGATCATTGCAACTATGAATACCATGAATATTTCAGGGCAGCTTCCTCTTCACATGCATCCATAAAGGTCAGTTCCAGAGTTTGAATTCATTTGTCAGAACAAGTCATAGTACATCCCTGAAATGTTGCCCAAGTACAAATGATCTAGTTTCTGGAGTTATGAAATTTAATAAACTGTTTTTAAGGAAAATAAATAATATTTGGCAATTTGATAAAGCTTTTTCCCCTGAAATATAAAGGACATTACTAAGTAATAAAGGATGAATAATATATCTATATGCTAACAGAGAAGTCTAACTATATTACTGAATGCACATTGAAAGCCCAGCTACTTATTTCCAGTACTTTGAGGTTCTTTGCAAGGACTTTTTCTCATGTTACTGTTTTCTTTCAGGAAATAGATGCTTTCTTGAATGTCATTTTTTCTGCTTCCTTGCTTATATGTACGATGTACTGAAGTTATGTTTAATATCGATAAGCATTGCTTACTTTTCTCATTTTACCTATATAAATTGAATCAACTGTATAATTTCTGTGCAATTTTTGGGCCTTGTATGTTATACTTAATATTTAGTCATATGGTTGTTTATACCTTTTATTTGTTTGTCTTTACTACGTATAACATTTTATATATCATAATCTATTTACATGTTCTACTCTTGGTAGGTTTACTTCCTATTTTCTGCTGAGACAATAAATGTTGCCATGGTCATCCTAATATGTGTCTCCAGAGATACATATTTCTTTAAGGTCAATGTCAAGGTAAGAGTCTCTGGGACATCAGTGTGTTCACCTTCAACTTTACCAGATCATGGAATATTTTCTTCTAACATAGTTTAGTAATTTAAGCCAATAGTATAGCAATATTCAAATCTGTTCATAGAGTCATATTTTCTTATTGTTAACTGCTTTTTAATCCCCAGTGAAAATAGAGAAATTGCATCTCATTGGCTTCAAATATTTTTCCTGTAATTAGACAGTTTTGGGGGGGGAATGCATACTGGTAGCTCTTCACTTGTTCGTTTGGAGCTTTTGATCATTTATTTTTTGACTAGACATTTTTTAGTCATCATCGATTCTTTTGAGTCAGCTATATATCTCACATTTATTTTTTCTGTTTCTAAATTTTCATTTTGTTTTCTCAAAATGAAATTTTGAACAACTAAAAGTTGAAATATTACAGTTGACGAATCTATCCCTCTCTTTCCTTAGCTACTTGATTCTTAAGGTATTTTTTATTGAGAGTATGTCACATGATACTCATCTATATTGAGTTGTAAAAGGGTTGTTATTTTATTTTTGATATTAAGGTTTTTAATCTATTTATTTATTTATTTATTTATTTTTGGTTTTGGTTTTTCTCCGGTACCGGGAACCGAACTCACGACCTTGCGCTTGCGAGGCAGGCGCTTTTGCCGCTGAGCTAAATCCCCAGCCCCCTTTAATCTATTTAGAATGATTCTTGTGCATAGTACAAGAGTCTTTGTATTTAAACCCATATAGAAAGTTAATCATATCAATAAACTTTTGTAAATATTTACAAATTCACACAGATCAACATAGCTGGCTTTATAATAAACCAGTAGTCTATATTTTTCCCCCCTAGGCTTTTGTTATACCTCTTGCTCCTTTTGTAGTTTGTAGACCAATAGAATTAGTTTAGTTACTATAAGGATATAATATTTTATAATACCTGATAAGGCTGTATATTTTTATATTCCTCAAAGGAATGGCTTTGGAATTTTGGGTATTTTCTTTTTGATATAAACTTTCAAATCATCTTAACAAGTCTCAGTACAAAGTGCAGGATTTCATGTACCAAATCTATGTCAATTACTCGGAACATTGACTTTTACAAATAAAACAAATCTTCCCATCTACAAACCTAGTACATGTCTCTATTTACTTAGATCATGTGTAATTTCCTTCAGCAAAAAAACTTTTTCTTCAAAACTAGATAGTTATCGTGGAATAGATACTTTACGAGGTTGCTATAAATGTCATGTTCTAAACTTACCTTGTGTATTCTTGGCTGTTGTTGCTGGTATGCAAAATGCAACTGAGTTTTACATTAAAATAATAGTGCCATCAACTCATCAAAATTTCTTATTAAAAATCAGTTTTTGTAAGTTTTTTTCTCTATGTATATAATTATACCATCTGTGAATAATTATACCTTGAAACTTTTTGAATAGAAATGAAAAGGCAAAGCAAAAATCAAAATCTTCTTTCATTCAGCTCTCTGGACCTTTGCACTAAACGAAACTAATATTAATGAGACTATGAAATATCTAATTTCTAATATTTTATGTCCAGATGTTTTTTAATGCTGGAATTTGAACCCAAAGAAACTGAACAATGAGATCCCCAGGTATTTTGCAATTTTAATTTTTATTAGCATATGCTTGCATATGTGATATTTACATCCATCTTGAGGCATGGGCACATGGACATAACATTGTGTGTTTCCTTTTTAGTCTCCATCCTCTTCCCACCCAGCTCCCTCCCTCTGCTTTTAAACTCCCATTCCCTGTCTTCATTCTTGTTGATATCATTAATCTCATCTTATATTTATTTCCTATATTGTACACATGAATTTCACTTACTTCCGCTTTTTCTGTCCTATTCCTTTCCCCTCAGTCTTCTGGACCCCTACTCATTTGCAAGAGATCTATCCTCTTGCATCCTTCTTTCCATCATTTATTATCTCTATATTTGTAGCTTACCTCATTCATATGAGAGATACCAAAAGATATTTAAGATTTCGTGATTGGTTGACTTTATTCAAGAGTATATTTTTCAGATGTATACATTTCCCTACAGTGTCTCAAATATGTCCTTCTTAATAATCCAATAATGTTTTGTTCTGTGCAGATGCCACATTTTCTTTGTCCATTTTTCTGTTAATGTGTATACAGGCTGCTGCCAGGATTTAGCTAGTATGAATTGTGCTGCTATAAATATTGTATACACATATCGCTATACTATGATGTCTTTAGGTCTTTGGGGAGGATATCTAGGAGGAAACAGCTGAGTTATATGGAATTTCTAATTTTAGTTCTTTGAGAAATCTCCAGAACGATTGTCATACGTGTTGTACTGAGACAAGACCTCGTTAAATTGCCAGGCAAGACCTTAACTTCAAATTCTCCTGCAGCAACTCCCAAGTGCTGAGATTACAGATATTTACCACAGCATCTACCTTCCAAATGAAGTTTTAAGAATCAAAACATGAGCATTCTGCAGAATGAATTTACATCCTTAATTCCTAGGAAGACTTCTGATAATGAATGTACTTTAACTGCATTTTCTATGGCTTGCTTCAGGATTTCCTTATGCATTTAATTAGTTGTGAGAAGGATATTTTGTGCCTTATTTTCTTCTTTCATTAGCTTTTTTGAAACTGCTGAGTTTAACACAAATTCTACTATTAAAAAATTGTGTATTCTATTTTCATGACACTTTGTTTTTCAGAGGAAATCCACATCTCTAGGTAAAAGGATCATTATAAGTATTCTGTGAGTTGAGATGTCATTGCAGAATTTTTCAAACAAGATGTATACCAAATTTCATTAAAATGTAGACAAAAGTACATTGGGATCTTGTATCATATTTATTCCATATTCAACACCAAATAAATCATCATATCACTTTAGGATTCAATAATAACAGTGACTTTTTTAAGAAATAAAGAGATTAGTATTAGGAAGATATTGACAGCAGCAGAAACATTGTTTTCCATTATCTCTAACTTACTTTATCTCTTACTTATCATCTCAGAAACATTAAATAATATTGTCAAGTGAATTGGATTTATTAAACTTAATTGTGTTGAACAAACAAATTTATTTTTATTCATAATAGAGAGGTGGGGCCTGTCTTGATTGACAGACAATAGGGAAATCTAGAAAGAAGTATTTTGATTAATCTGATAGCTATTTTGCTTGTCTAATAATTCCTCATGAATATGTAAATATAAATTTAATGACCAAAATAAAACACAAGAGCACAAAAATGTGTCAAGTGTCAGTCTGTCCATATTCCCTTACCTAATTTGTTCATATTTCTTCACCTAATTCTTGCTGTACACAGTAAGACCTCAGGCCATATTTAGAAAACTTGCAACTAAGTGATTCACAGGGAAATTCATCTTACCACTTCAGTTTTTCCAAATATTTTAATATTCTTAGTGATAACATCTACACGTCACATTCTGCCTGTTATGTGATCAGCCATCCCGTGTAGCAGCATTTTGTGTGTGCTGATCTAAATGAACAACCTTGGGCACTGCATGTGGTGGTAAGCTTACCAACCCCTTCAGACAGAGAGGAAGAGGAGAATTAAGATATTTCAGTAAGCCATGTGTATTAACTCACCATCCAACATGAAAAAAGTAATGACTGAACCCTCACAATGGTGCAGTACAGGGAGCTTTTAATAAGGGGGTTTAATCTCCTTTAGAGCAAAGCCACACTCTCTCTTGGTTGCCCTAGGTTTTTGGCAAGGTTCCCAGAAGCTGCAGTCATTCATGAGCCACCCACTCTGTTCTTAGAAAAATTGTATTGGGATCTTCACACAGTGCGGCTAATGCTCTCATTTTGGATGCTTCATCTGTAAAAAATCCCTTCACACATGTGTATACACGTGCACGGTACTTAGCCACCACCAAAGAATGGAGAACTACTGGGATTTGAACCCATAGTTGCAGGCAGTGCAAGTATTTCAAACCTTACGTGCTGACTCTAAAACCATTCCCTCTGGCTGATTATTCTGGAATTAAAATGTAGTTTATGTTAAGCAAGCTTGGAAAATTCCCAAACCAAATAAACTTGTTTAGAAAGACTGTTCTTCTCTCTGGATATGCTGAAGTCATTATTTTATCCCACCTTGATCTCTTTGGCATTTGCAATGCACTCCTTGCTCTCATTCATACCAATTCTGTGTAAGCTGAATAAGATTTTTCTCTCAGCAAGAGAATGTTAAATGTACCTGGAAAATGCAATGCAGTACATAACATTGTTTTACTTACTTAAATTCTAGATCTATGATACGATTAACTATATACTGTATTTTGAAGAGAAAGGGAAAATGACTTTCGCTACTTATTGTTTATTTAATACAATAAGATTTGAGATGGTATCTTAACTGGATAAGTTGAAATGGGTAATTTATATATATATATATATATATATATTTATATATATATCCATACACATATATATATTTGTCCATATATAACATTTGTTCATAGATATGAATACTTTATTCCTACATAAATGGAGGCTGTCAATTTCAATAATACAGCTGCTCTCTATTTAAGTTCCTTTACTTCATCTTAAAAACTTAACAGTTATATAAATTTCCTAAGTTTGCAAATGCACAAACAGAAAGCCTAGTAGGTCAGCTGTTACTTATGTGCAAATATGCAAATTCTTTAACACACACATACTCACACACCCATACTCATATATATATCTGTCATTAAATGATTAAGCTGAAAAAATAAAATGGAATATAACATCTACTAACACTACTGGTGATAGGATAAAAAGTAGAAGATACTGTTGATTCTGTCTATTCATTATATGCAATTTTACTCAAAATTTAATTGCAAAAATCAAGTCATTTTAAGCTCTGGAAAATATATTTATGGCAATTAAGCTATTTTAAATATTGAAGTAGTGCAATCCTTGCACGAGTTTAACATGCAATTATGATGGGACCCTCCAGAGCTCCAGAACTGGATGCAGAAAATTCAGATGCCTAAAATACTTCTCATTGCATGCACATTGGCTGTTCTCTTCTGTCAACCTCACACACACACTTGTAGTTTCTTTGCTAGAAAGACATTTTCTTTGATATTGTCATGTTGTATTTCCTCAGAGTATTTTCTCCCCCAGGGCTGAATGTGCTTTTGCAGAATTGATTTCATTAATTCTTACAACATTTCTGTGATTTAAAAGAAAAGTGTGGCAGAGAAGGGGTAGGTGCTAAACTCATTTGATAGAGAAACTGAGGTACTTAGCTGATTAATTGGCTTGCAGGTGATATCTAAGGAGTTTAAGATGGAACCAAATCATTCACACATGTCTTTAGTATTTGATTTGTTCCCAGGTGGTAATACATTTAAGTCAAGAAAACAGTATAAGTAAAATATCAGCAAAAATTAACAAGCTTCATATCTACTTTGTATTGCACTTATTTTTTTGAACATATCATATCATCAGCCTCATTTGCATCTTTCTTATTTAAGCTGAAGATGACCTGCTCTCTCCAGGTCTAGCAGTTTTTATTATTATTTTATTGTTTTTTTTCAAACTGAACACTTTAAAACAACAAGTAGAACCAGTCCAATTTGTCCTGACTCAGCTATCCCACGCGGGATCAATCTGGTCCTTTCTGTGGTTCATGTCTGGTTGTCAGACAATGAATTAGACCGCATGAGTTGAGTTAGAGGATTTCTCTTAAGGTATCTCAGTTTTATATAAACCTAAAAATGTGAAAGACTTTACACAAACTGATATAAACCTATTCTATAAACAATTATGTGAAAATATGTAAATTCCCTTAATGATATCTGCAATAAAAAATAAAAAAATATTTAAATGAAAAATGTAGAATGCCAAATATGTGCCAAAAAGATATTCCTATAAGATGAAAATATTAACACCATTTATGATTCCATACATTATAATAAAATAAAAAATAAAATATATGTAACCTTGTCTAATTGTATGACATTTTACTAATCTCAAAAAAATTAAAATTGTTTAGGAAAATCTAAACAAATTCTATGGTTTCTATTACATACATATTTTACTAATTTACATTGCCGATTTATTTTAAGATGTTAATTTTTTGGAAAATTTATAGAAATGGAGGTTCTTAGAAAATATAATTAATTACATGTTAGTTAAAACAGAGGCTAAACTGCATCAATCACAACATAATACTAATCTTTCCACTTTTCTCACTGAAATATTTAATTACAACAGGTATTTTCCATAGCAAATATGCTATTAGGATTGTTTAAACAAGAAAATTAAATCGAGCATGATTCTGAATTGACATTTTCTTTTTGACTTATCCCATAATGTTTTGCTTGTTTTTCTGAAATAAATTTATCAAGCCTTAAATCTCTTAAGCCATGTAAAATGAGATAATATGAATGGACTGCACTTTCTAATCTAAGCTGATTTAATAGCATTTTGTAGCCTATGTGTCAATGCAAATGTTTACTTTAAAATATATTGAAGAAGCATGCTGATAATTTTACTGCAAAAATATTGCAGGGTAATTCAACTTCCTTAGGTGGAATACTAAAGGCATTTAATTGAAGACAGTAAGTTATTCCAAAATTACATTTCTGACATTGTAAAGGCTATCTTGTCAGGTACATCATTTGGCAGACATATTATTACAAGTTAATAGGAGAAAACATATTGAATAGTTACTGTGTTATTTAAATTTCCACAATTACCATAAAATCAATTTCTACATTTTACTTTTGCATTTTCCTTTAGAATAAAATAACATTTAATGTGAGAAAAATATTGACTTTCAAGTAAAATTTAGCATTTATGCAAATACCATTGTTTTGATGGTTTAGTTTTACTTTGCCAAAATGATAACTGTTACATCACACTGAAAAAGAGCAAAATTGTGATGAAAGGATGAAATGAGACACCTAGAGTAAAAGATTAAATTTATGAGAATTTTCACAAACAAAGGAAACAGTATTTGAAACTAAATTTTTAATAAAATTTTGATGAAACCATTGGTAATAATGTAAAGCATGTTTTTATAAAAATAAGCTATGATTCATACGTCCTTGCTAAAGAACTTTTGGCATCGTATAGAAAATAAACCTAAAAGTTCAGCCCCAATTGTCATATCCATTCAGATATTTTATAAAGTTTTGACATTGAAAAATTCACATTTTAAAAATAGAGATGAACTTTAGCACACCAGAAAAAAACCATAGAGATTGTATTTTATTAGACAGGATGACCAAGCATTTGAGAGTATTTCTATACTTGACGTATGTAAGAAAAATGCGTGTCCGTTGTTTTTTTATTCTTAACTTGGTTTGCACAGAGGAAATAATCAGTTACATGATCGTCTCACTGGCACGGCAGGCCTCGCAGAAGATGACGGCAGCCGGATTCAGAGAGGTTGCCAGTGATTCTTGAAACAAAGCGAGGTAAGAAATCTCAAAGCTTTCGCAGAAAAACTGTGACACTTGCCTCAAGTTAAGGACCTCATTCACTGTGTAGATATAAATGAAAATAACAGTTTTTAAAAGCTCGTGTCTATTGCAATGACATGCTTTTTCATCAGGCAAAAAAAATGCAATTTTAAATTTATTTTCATCTCTTTCGTCATCCCTCACCAACTCCATCCTATCACAAGTGGGAAAGAAAAAAAGCAAAACTGAGCTTCACAGATGTTCATTCAGGTGAAAGAATAATGCATTTGGGTCATTTCTATTATTTCTTGAGATAGGTTTTACCCACTTTCCTGGGTGATTTACATGGAGATTAACTAAACAAACAAACAAACAAACAAAACAATGTAACTGCTAAAAGAGTATGATTTACAGCAAGTCATAATTTCATTGACCTGCCACAGGTCACCTAGTTTCAAAAATGTTCTTTAGCTTTATGCATATTTCTGATTGGAGAAATTTAATATTCAAAACCTGTGCATGAACCAATAATTAACAAAATCTATAGACAACAATGACCTAAACAATTCTTTTCATTAATTTCTAGTTAATGATTATTTTTAAAACACAATCATATTTCAAAATGGACTATTTAATTAGTTGAATTATGTGTTAACTAGGAAAAATAATTGGTTTTCCTGTCAGTAAAGGAATAAATAAAAATTTATATTTTGTTCATCATGAAATCATACAGATAACTCTACTGACAATAAAGAAAGTCCCTCAAATCAATTCAGTCTTTGAGGAAAGTAATTCAATCGTAATGTAACCTACCCTAGTTAACAAAAGATATTTTGCGAGCTTTGGTTAGAAATGTAATACAGTAACCTAGAATTACCTTACATCTAAGTTTAGCAACTACCATTTTTATACCTTGCAAAATTTAAAAAGCTGTCTACTCCCACCTAGCGGTCACATTTTTAAATATCCTTCACAGAATTAGCCAGAATGGTCTGTCTGTATTAAGGGAAATGCAACTGCTGTTTTATTGTCAGAATTAAATAATTAATGCAGTTAACAACATCTGCATAGATTAAGTAATTCAGGCTCATGGGTTTTGTTGATAGCAGTAATTTTAAAAGCAGCATAAAATGGTTTTAGTCTGATTTATGGAGCGTAGCTCATGCTGCCAGAGCTGCATGGAGCTCATTGACTGAAAAACTCGCAGGATCACTCAAGAGAATTGCCATAGTTGTATAGTCAACAATTTCGTATGAATATTTTATAAAATGTCTATCTATAAAGAGAAGGAAAGTTCAAGCAGTAAGGTCCTGTGTGTGCAGCTGAACTCCGGAATGTAAAAATAGGTAATTGATCTCTTGAAATCCTTGAAAAAAATTGGAAAGTCAATTTTCAAAATAGAGTACATGTTAAAATTGCTGTAACGTAATCTTTACATTTTGTGTTTGAAGACTAGAAGAGTATTGTTATAGTAATGATACTTGTATTCCAAAACAAAGTAAATAAAAACTGAAAAGGAAAAGAGGACTACATTTTATAATTCAGAAAAGGCAAAGCGTGTGTGTGTTTGTGTGTTTTAAATTTTATGCTGATTGCAGCCTGTGATTTGGTAGTATGTATTTGCATTTAATGGAGTATATTCACATATGTTGTATTAACTGGAACCTGAAAGTTTGAAGATACCAAGAGACAGTACAAAAATGTTCATTAGCAGGCAAATCGGTGTGGAAAATTTTACACAAAGGGAGAAATCACTCCATTTCAGCACACAGGATTAAATATTCATAATGTCTCTGCAATCTGTTCATGCTAGCCACTCATTCTGCTCCAGGAAGTAGAGACATAACAATTGTGAACTAATTATACAACAAAGCAGATCTGTTTATTTTCCTCATTAAATATATAGAGCATCTCTATATAAATACTACACTAGGTGTTTCACAAAAATGTAACATTGTAGCTCTACTTGAAAAGACAAGAGTAACCTACATCACAATTCCAAGCAAAAGAATGATCACCTCCTAACATATTGCTTGAATTCTGAACAAAGTGAGAAATCTCAGCAATCAGGAAAACATTTTGGGAGTCATAGGGCTTGATCTGAGACTTCAGGGAGTGTGATTTGTCTAAGAAGCAAATAGCATAATAGTTTCAATGCTAATGAAGATACAAAGTTTAGCAAAAATTAGACGTGCTTGAGTAAGAGCTTGAAGATTAGTCTCATAAACACAAAAGCGTTCATGTTAAGGACAAACAGGTGAAGAGTTAGAAAAGTAGTTTAGGCCAAATTAGGAAGAATCCTCAATGACTGGTCATACAGCAAAGCTGAATAGGCTGAGGTTAGATAAATGAGTTTTCCTTGGAATTATAAATCTTCATCTTGAGAATAATGTAATGCGCAAATCTTTGTATGAAGGACAACAGGAAAAAATCAGCAACTTGTTTTCTCGCATTAAAATCATAAGAGTTGTGCTGGGGATGTAGCTCAGTGGCACAGTGCCCGCTGGGCAAGCGTTGAGGCCCTGACTTTGATTCTCAGTGCCAAAGAAAAGCAAAGGATTATGATTGTTTAAAAAAGTAAGAGTTGTGCCAGTGCTTAGTTGATCATGATAAACTGAAAACTTACAGATTTTGCTTATTAGTTCATATATACAAGCATCAAGTATTCCTTGGTACCTTCTACATGTGAGAGAAAGCTATGAGTACATAGAGTCTATTTCTAAATATTAAAAGAATTTTTGTGTTAATATTATATTATATTAACATGCAATGATCGTTTTATTTTTGAAAGTTATAATATAGAAATTAATGATTAAATCAGAATTTTAGCAGCTTTAAGATTGAACATTAAACCTAATGTGTATTTTATATATAATTTATAAAACCTTTTTACCCCAGTATGAATGGCTTACCAATTAAATAGAACCACCACAACATAGAGCAAAAGTAATTGTTAGCCACTGAGATGATAGAAAGAACAATTAGCATAAATCATTTTGAAAGAAATTAAATTATTTCATAATTTGTCAGTAATACCAGTTATTGCAAACAAGATAGTTAAAATGAAACAGTACAAAGCTGTTTATAACTGTTTCTGATTCACAATGTTCCTCTTTTGCTGTATTCCTCTATTCATGTCAGCTTTGTGATTCTGTAGGAACGTAGCACTTATCATGGTACATAATTAATACATACATGATATAGAGACATAAATAAACATATAAAGCAGAAGTTACATAAATATAAAAATGAGTGTAAAATATATTTGATCTGAGACTTCAGACTTAAAATCAGAACTATTTCAATTCCCAAAGTCTAAAATATAATAGTATACAATATTATTCTGAGTAGATATACAAATAAATTCATATTTGCAGAGAAAAATATTTACATGTGGTTAGGTTCATAAGTGTTTATGTGAAAAGCACACGTCTTTAAAGACACTATTTCAGACAAAGTTAAAAGTCTTGAAACAGAGAATACTTCTAATTATATAGAGTATCTCACATCATAGGTAACTATGGCTAGCAGAAGTATATATACAGTATACATTTTCCATATATCTGTAATAACACAGAAATTTGTATGATATATCTATATATTTCACTGTTGTCATTCACATATGATTTCACATTCTAAACCAGTCTTCATTTCAGACAGATATTCGATATGGGAAAAAATATTTAGTTATTGTGAAACTAATCATTCAAAGGAAAATGTTTTGTAAAATAAAAAAAAATTTGGTCTTATAAAGTACTACTGTACATTTTGGGAGATGAGTCATCTTTCTAAGCTCCTAAACCTCATGTTTTCTTTTGCTGATCTTTCAAAAGATATGGATGACTCCATGACTTTGATGTGCTGTTCTCAAGTGACGCATGTCTAAAATCCACTCCGTCAGATGAAAGAATATTTTAATTATTTTGTTTACTTAGAACAGAAAGAAAAGCATATGAATTTCGATTGAGTAAATCAAACCAAACAAAACAAAAACGTAGAAGTCTGCTTGGAAGCAGATAGCTGAGTTAGACCAGCGCGGTCCTCAAAGTGGATTATTCTGAGCGGCATTGTATTTAGCTGTTTGATTTTAACCTCACACCCCCCATTTTAAAATTGTAGCGAAGAACAAAGGCGATCAAGAGAAAAGGCAAAATAGTCATTAAGTAGTAATTGGTAGAAGAGGCTTTGGGGTTAAAATTAATAAAGCCAGCATGATGTACATTAAGACTGTATAAATATTTAAGGGACTACATCCTGCCTGGAGATGTAAACCGATTAGCAAAACTACTTAATACGGAGATGCAAACATTTCAGGTAGATAAAATCAACAGAGACTCCTTGATAGAAATACGATCAGTTTTCATTCTGAGAGTGCTTCACTTTTTTAAAATTTCAATTGTCAAAATAAAGCACTTTTGATGTTTTATGTAAAAGACTTACGTTGCCTCTAATGTAATGTAGGAAATCGAATCACAAATAAAATCGCTATATGTTTTCTTTTCTTGTAAGGTCATATAGAATAGATGCAATTGTGGCTTTTCACACTGAAATTAAAGGGAAACAACAAAACACAAAGACTCACTCAGGATTTTCTTTCCTGGTAATATTGGTACAAAAAACTTGTCTACAGAAAGGGGAGTATTTAAAGATAAAATAATTATTCTTTATAAAATGTTAAGTGATAGTATACTTTTAAGTAATTAATACTTAAAAATTGCAATGGAAATTTTTCAGAATCCCACTGTTTAAACATTTCCTTTTAAAATATCTCCTCTATGAATTAGGGGAACATAATTTTCAGTAATTAATATTAAGTTCCCAGCTAAAATTTTTGAAAACAAAACTTCTTACTGTATGTTTATAAACATTTGCATGCTTATATTTATTTAGAGAAAATACCTAATAATTTACTGATATGTTATCATTTTTCTTAATTCTTTTCTGTCATATAGACATGAACCTGACAATGTGTAGAATTAATAATATGTTGTAGATTATATTCATATAACATCAATATCCTCATGTGTAGGGACATTTTAAAAATTACCTGGGCAAAGCTAAAAGTTCTTTGCAAAAATGTTTCTTTTGGTTCAACAATTTCCTTGTTATCACACACAGCATCATGTATACTATAAACCATAAGATTTCTATCTTGTATTAAATTCCTTAACAAAGAACTTTATTTTTAGTATTTATGTTGTGAGTTACTATGAAAACATTAATACTTGTCAGTAGGATGCATCTGCACAGAATATACAAGGCCACTTCATTCACATCTATATTTGCAATATCCGACATGTATCTGCAGAGACACCAAATAAATGTAAACAGGTAAAAAATAATATAGAATAGCCAATAATGGTCAGCGAATAAATCAAAGCTTTCTTTGCCATTGACAGATCACTTGGGAAATGCTCTTAACTGGAGAACTCACTCTGAAAACATTCTCTCTGATTGATATTACGTACAATGTGGGTCAGCTAACAAGATAAGACAATGATCCATCAAAACTACCTTGTCCCAAATATGTCAAACATTTAAGTTTTGTTATTCTTGTTCGTGTTTCTCCACCTTTTCTCTCACTGGCCTACTTTTCTCACTAAAGTAAAATGTGTATTCTTTTATAACATTAATCTTCAGCTCTTGGAAACATTCAATATTAGACTTTTCTGGACACTAACTGTTGTGTGAATGCTATATTTGAAGTCTTTACAGTTAATACAAATAGAAGATTTTTAGCTTTATTATTGTTATTATTTAATTATTATTAATTTTTTAAAATAATTGTGCTGTTTAAAGATAAATTATATAGAGAAACGTTGACTTTTCTAAATTCTAAATTATGCTTCAAAGTATCATTTGATACATAAAGACAGACAGATAGACATCTCGATAAATAAAATGTAAATAAAATAACATTAATTTTGACTACATCCAGGCTTAGAAATGCATCATTGTAAAAGTAATCGTTTTCATTTTCCGTTTGGTCTTTTACTTGTAAATAAAAAAATGTCTTTCAGACCTTTTGAAAGGCATTTACTAATCTACCTAGTACTTTATCCAGCACAGAAAGCATGGAATAGATAGTGTAAGGATAATTTAATGTGTGTTAGAGGTACAATAGCTGCTAACAAGAGACTTTGTTAATGTGTGCTCAGTTTAGGAAAACAGATCGTGTCAATATCAAATAAACTTTAACTAAATACATTCAGTTATATATTTCACAGAAAAGATAAACTTAAAAATTTATTATCTCCAGCTTTCCTAGATAAAATGTGTCCCATCAAATTGCATGCAGTGGATGAAGTATCACTCTCTAGTAACACATAAAGCTCTTCTATATGTTGTAGGTCTTTCCGATCTAACCTTGAACAGAAACACTGATAATAAACTTTTCGTGTATGACAGAAGTAAGAAATGCTTTCATAACTTTCACAAAGCCACTTTTATTGCTAATTCCCTGTTGATTAACATGCACTCCAACTACGCATACCAGAAACTTTGAAAAATTCTGAAACCTTAAATGGCACGATGATAACAATAACAATAATGTAGTGTCATAATATATCCATTGTACCAGCCTTCAGAAAGAAGGCATTGAGATAATAAATTAAAAATTTTCATTTGGCAATTTGCATTCCTTTTTCATTTTTAACAACTGGCAGTATCTTTGTTTCTTTTGGTGGCTAAAACTATTAAATTGTAATTAAGTTACTGTAGGACAAGTGGAAGTTATGTGTATTGTCTACTATCATCACATTTTGCATTGCAGCATAATTATGCTTCTCATAGCAATAAAATTAGACCTAAGATTTATTGAACATTCAGTATATGATGATGTTAAATACAGAAATGTATTTTCTTACCCAATATATTTTATGGTTATACTGTAAAAACAAAATATTTCATAAATTTGCCATTTAATTGATTTTATTTTATGCTTCAAATTGTCAATCACAGGCAAAGGCACTGCCATTTTATACCTTGCTCTAAATAACATATTATGAGTAACTTTTAAATATTGGTGCCAACAATATAACACTAATTTGTTTTCGGGGGTTAATGAATTTTTAGTTTCCTTTTCTGGAATCATAACAATGTCACTGATATTTTTAATATTAAAAAGCACTACCATTGTAAACCACTTACAGTTTTTACTGAAATCACATAATAGTTGAGAGATATCAAGAAAGATAAATATGTAAGAATTAGTTTCTACAACCATCTCAAGGCACAAAAAGCAGAGTGAGAATTGCTAAAGGAGGTTAAGAATTTTCAGTTAGGACTTGATCACTGATTACTAGGCCAGAGTGACAATGAAAAATCACATCACAGATTCTTCACTTAATAGAAAATATGTTTAAAGCAGAAAATTGCAGTGACCAAAAATAAGATAGCTAACAACATAGGAACCGGAACCTGAAAGAATATTAATCCCATGGTTTTTAAAGACTAGCCTGTGTGTTTCATTGTATACAGTTCATAGATTTTTTATAAATATTTTAAATCCGTTCAAAGTAACACATATATGTTTGACTCTAATGTAATAAATTATATTTAGGAAATTTATTTTAAACATATTTTAAATACTGCATATACAAACTTAGAAAAGTGAGTCAAGTAAGGAGGAAAAGGGAAATTAAATTATGTCATTTATTAAATATTATAGAAGGTATTGATAATATATGAATTTGATAGACAAGGAAATACAATTTAAAATATATGTTTTTTAAGTTAAGCACTAACAAATCAAATATAAGACCTAAATTTCATTATATCAACTAGCTATACAATGTAAAGTCTAAGATCTAGTATTAGGTAAAAATGACTCTTGCTTTGCTCAATAAGAGAAAGGAAATAATATATTAAGCATTAGATGATTTTTGACCATTTGAGGGGATTATCTACCAGACAGTATACCAGCACAGACAATTTAAATAGTACAGGAATATAGAATTCATGTCAAACCAGAAATGTCTGAAAACATTCAAGGACCTCACATTAGACTGGGAAGAAAAAACTATTATTAGTATAGACTGGATTTTTATAAAATTCTCAAATGTAGTGTCATATATCTATTTCAGCTTATTAAAAGAAATAAGAAGAAACTTGATATTTCACATAACTCTGTAGACAGAAATATGTTCCCAATACATTCACACCATGAAATTTGGTGCTATTGTTCACCTCTTGGCAAAATCTTAATGAGTGTAGATAATGGTATATATCCAGAGCAAAAGAGCATGCTTCATTAGTCAGTCAGAACTTCCAAGTGAGGGACCAAGATGGTGGAGTGGTAGACACCAGAGAAAGAGACTCTCTGAGAGTCGCCATCCAGATGCTGGAGTATAGCAATGTGGGGAAGACAAGAAACAGGGAAGTGGGTTCTCTGGATCCAGGAAGGACCTGAAGACCCAAATGAAGCCCACAGAGAGATTGAAGAGAGAAACTTCAATGAAGAAGAAGAGGGAGCTGGTGGCACCCACTCCCTAAGATGAGACTCACTGCACAAGAGGAGTAATTGAGATCTGTGGGCACACAGTGCATGTTGGTGATCCCAGAAACCTCCATGGAGAGACAGAAGTGGAGGGGAGGAGTGGATGCGATGGGCTACACTAGGTGGTCATCAGTGCAGAGGCTTCAGTTGTCCTGCTTGAGAGAGTAATTGGCCAGGAACCATTTTGAATAGGGGCCTGTTGAACTAAAAACTAGGAGCAGCTGCTAGTTCCATCTAGTAGTTTCCAGCTGGTTTAGGCCCACGGAAGGTGCACTGATGGCTGCAGGCTAAATGAATCTGGTCTCAGCCAGAAGGTTCAGGTCCACTGAGATTATCCACTACCCCACCAGAAAGCTACTGTTGGAGTGTTAGGATAAATCAACACAGATCAAGACTGTCTCCATACATTGCCTACCAGCGACAGAAGAGACAACCAGGAAGTGGATATTTTTATTTTCTTTTTCTCTCTCCTCTTCACTTTTTTTCTGTGTGGGTTTTCTCTTTGTTTTCTTTTATTCTCCTTCATTGTTTGATGTTGTTTTTATCAGTGTGAATGTGATTTCTAGCTTCTTTGCTGTAGTGGCTCTGTTCTGTTCTTCTTTATATCTCTTTCTCCTCTATTTCCTTCCAGAATTCTGCAACAGTTTCCCATAGTTAATGTGATCTCCTTTGTTCTCCAACCTTATTTCTAATCTCTTCCTCTTCTTCAACTTCTTTTTTGTTGTTGCTCAGCTTTTTGAGACAGGTTTTACTATGCAGTTCTGGCTGGCCTTGAGCTCACTTTATACCCCAGATTGGTCTCAAACTTGCAACAATCCTCCTGCATCAGCCTCCTGAATTCTGTGATTATAGGCATGCACCCCCATGCCCAGCTCTTCTTCCACTTCTGTATTTCCTCCCTAAATCATTTTTAATTTAACCCTTGAGGGCAAAATTTACATATTAAGGATTTATATACTGCATACAATTTTCTGGTTTGTTATTTACATATTAAGGATTTATATACTGCATACAATTTTCTGGTTTGTTATTTTCTGTTTGCTTTTGCTATATACCCACAAATCTAGTTCATACATCTAAAACTGTCAATTTAATGGTTAGCTCAGTTTGTCATTTTCTAGGATGTGTTTGAAATTATTGTTATTGGTACCATTATAGGCAAAAGTGACATAATTATTCTAAACAGCTGTTCTTCCCAGTATTCCAAGACTGAGATTCACTAAAGGTCATAGACAATACTGTGGCACAGTGCTAAAGAAGCAGGGGCCAGGATCCAATAGGCAGCAAGTTTTCATCCCCAGCAAATTGAAAAGGTAGGTTCTTGCAACAGACTCAAAACCCCAAAACCAGCTACACCAGAAGATAACTTGGAGAAATAGTCATTTCCTAAGGGCTCTAAATTCTAGCAATAAAGCAGTCCACCACAGGCAATTTGTACACATCATTCCAGGAAAAAAAGAAAATGAAAAGCCACTTAAATGAGATACAACTTCAGACATCCAGTTCACCAAAGGCAAGCCCAGGAGACAATGAGGTGGGACAATCCAAAAGACACTAACCTGGCCTCTCTGAAGTGGTAACAAAAAATCAGTTGAATGAGGATCTAGAAAAAATCAAATCAGAAATAATTTCAGGTAACCACAGAGATGGTGTCCCTGAAAGTAAAAGTATAAAAAATAATAGTCCATGTGACAAGAACCCTGAAAAAATCAGGGGTAGCTATTGTATTTGCAGACAAAGTGAATTTCAAGCCAAGACTGATTAAGAGATAAGATTGGACCAATTCAGGGTGGTATGACCATAAAGGAGACTGAGTAGAAGAGATAAAGAAGGTCACTACATCCTTGATAAGGGAACAATCCAAGAAGAACTGATAGCAATCATAAGTATATATGCAATTGTACCTCACTATATAAAGCAAATACTAATGGGCATGAAACATCAAATATACACTAATACAGTTGTATTGGGGGATCTCAATATCCCATTGTCACAAAAAGACAGATCAACTGAATGAAAAATGAACAATAAAATATTAGAACTGAAACAAACTTTTGAAGAAATAGACTTAGTAGATGCCTACAAAGTATTTCTCCCCAAAACATCAGAATATACATTCTTCTCAGTTGCACATGGGATGTTCTCCAAAACAGACCACAGACTAGCTCATAGAACATGCTTAAGAAAATGCAAAGGAATTGAAATTACCCCATGTATTTACCAGACCATAGTGCAAAGAAATTGGAAATCAATATCAAAAGAAACCACAAGAACTTCACAAACACATGGAAATTAAATAGCACCCTACTGGACAACAAATGCATCACAGATGAAATTAAAGAAGAAACTAGGCAGTTTCTACAATTAAATGTGAACAATAGTACAACATACAGGAACTTATGGGACACAATGAAAATTGTCCTGAGGAAAATTTGTAACAGTGAATACCCACATCAGCAAAACAGAGCAAACACAAATAAACAACTTAATGTTGAATCTCCAACTTCTAGAAAAAGAACAGGTCAAGCCAAAAGCTCATATCAAGGAGGAAATATAAAAATAACAGAAAATAACACATTGGAGACTAAAAAATATTCAAAGAATCAATGAATTGAAGAGTTTGTTCTTTTAAGGTTAAATAAAAGTGACAAACCCTTATCCAAACTTATAAAAAAAAAAAAAAGGAAAAAAAGATACATAAATCTGTGCCATTAGGAATGAAAAATGTGAAATCACAATGGACCAAGATAACGCAAGAAGATCATTTATACCTAGTTTGAAAACTTGTATTCTGATAAGATAGAAAATGCAGAAGAAATGGACAGATTCGTAGATTCATATGAATTAGCAAAGCTGATTCACAAAGATATAAAGATCCTAAATAAACCAATATCAATCAATGGAAGCTACAAGTAAAACATACCAACAAAGAAAAGCCCAGGCCCTGATGGATTTAGTGCTGACTTCTACAAGAAATTTAGAGAAGACCTAACACCACTGCTTATCAAAATCTTTAATAAAATTGGAAGTGGTACTCCTAATGTCATTATGGAAAGGAAGCATTAGCCTGATACCAAAACCAGAGAAGGACCCAACTAAGAAAGAGAACTACAGACCAATTCAGATAATGAACATAGATGCAAAATCCTGATCAGATACTGGCAAACAGAATGCAGCAAATTTTCAAGAAGAGTATACACAATGGCCAAGTGGGATTGATCTCAGGGATGAATGATTCATTTAAAATATTTAAATCAATAAATATACACTATGTTGACAGAGCCCAGGATAAAAATCATATGGTCTTCTCAATAGATGCAGAAAAAGCTTTTGATAAAGTCCAGCCCTCATTCATGGTTAAAAACCCTACAGAAAAATTGCAATAGATTGTCTTTATCACAATCTTATAAAAGCCATCTATGACAAACCAAAGGGCAACATCATACTAAATGGAGAAAAACTGAAAACTTTCTCTCTAAAATTGGGAACAAGACACTTGTATTCAACATAGAGCTTAGAACTTGAACCAGGAAAATTAGACAAGAGAAAGCAATAAAAGGAATAAGGATATGGAAAGAATAAGCTAAATTATAATTATTTGCAGATGACGTGAAACTCTCCATAGAAGACCCCAAAAACTTGGTCAAAAAACTGCTAGATTTAATACACAAATTCAGTCACATGGCTGGATATAAAGTCAACATTCAAAAATCAATAGCCTTCCTGAACATGAATAACAGACTCACCAAGAGAGAAATCAGGGAAACAACACCTTTCACAATGGCATTCAAAAAAGTGAAATACCTAGGAATCAATCTAATGAAGGATGTAAAAGAGCTCTACATTGAAAACTACAGTACTCTGAAAAAAAAGATTGAAGTAGATACCAGAAAAATGGAAAGATACCCGCTGCTCTTGAAATAATATAGTGAAAATGGAGATACTTCCAGAACTTTTATACAATTTTAAAACATTTTTGAATAAAATTCCAACAGCATATCTAAAAGAATTAAAGAAAACAATCCTAAAATTTATTTGGAACCAAAAGAGACCTTAAATAGCAAAGACAATTCGGGGCAACAAAGGCAAGGCAGGGGATATCACAATCCCTGCCTTGAAATTATACTATAAAGCTACAGTGATAAAAACAAGCATGGTACTGGCAATAAAACAGACCCAAAGATCAATGGACTAGATTAAAAGATGCAGAAACAACTCCAGATGTACTCAGGCACCTTGTCTTTGAGAAGGTGCTAAACACATTCACAGGAAGAAAGAGAGCCTCTTTAATAAATGATGCTGGAAAAATTGGCTCTGCACATGCTGATGATTAAAATTGGATCCATAACTTTCACCCTGCACTAAAGTAAATTTGAAATGGACCAGAGATCTAAATATTAAAGCAGAAATATTAAATCTACTGGAAGATACAATAGTTAAAAGTCTTGAAGATTTTGGTGTGGTCAAAGATGTTAAGAAAAAGCCTGACTGCACAGGAACTATCACACAGAATCAACAACTAGGATCTCATCTTATTAAAAAGTATTTGCACAGCAAGAGAAACCACCAACAGAGTGAAGAGACAGCCCACATTGTGGGAAAAAAATTTGCCAGCTGTTTCTCAAACAAAGAATTACTACGAAGAATGTGTAAAGAACTCAAAAAAATGTGACCTCTCAAATTTAAAAAAAATCCAAAAAATGGGCACCTGAGATGAATACACACTTCTCAGGTGAAAAAATACAAACAGCAACTACATATATTAAAAATGGCTAACATTACTTGTCATTTAAGGATGCAAATTAAAACTCAAGATCATATTCATAAGTGAAATAAGCAAAATGGGCGTATATAAACATCACATTGTCTCTCTATTGTCAGAAGCTGAAAGAATACATAAGATCCAAAATGCACAACATATATTGTAAAATGCGAAGAAACTTCAAAAGAAAGAGAAACTGTGATGGGGGAATGGAGAAAAGAAGAAAGGGGAAAAACAAAAAGAAAAAAAATTATATATTGATGCTGATATTGTTTGGACATTCAAATGCCCACATTTTATCAAGCAGTAACTAACTCTGAGTAACTAATTTAAAGACTACAATATATGATGTGTTAAACATTGTTACCTTTCTATTATCATTTTGTGAAATTGTTTTATTTTTTCTCTTTAAAATAAAAAAAGAAAAATAGTCCTTATTTTCTAATATAATATTTTAGCCAATGAAATAAAAAAGAACTTATCATATTGTGTGTGTGTGTGAGTGTGTAAGCACAGATAACCCAGACCTGAGACAGGCATACTTCCCTAGACAGAGGGACTTCATATGTGTGCAGAAGGGTCTTTTCCAGAAGGCTCATGGGATGTCTATGCTTTGTTTTGTGTTCTTGTTTAAAGTTGTGTATAGTATACTTTATTAATGCTACATGACAAAATATGTCTTCCTAAGGCTCTCCTTCAGAAGGTCTGAAATGTAAGCTGTGTCATAGAGAACAGATCCTGGGGGGTAGAATATAAATTGATGCAAAGATTCACAAGAGTTTAGGGTCTCATATGTTCTCTCAGGAGTGACAGTCCAGTGCATTCAGTTTTAGAAAATATTTGGAGCAAAAAGCCCACCACCCTTTTATGTAGCCAAATTCACTGACATACCAGGAAATTACTAGGACAACCTTGTAAATGAAAGCAATGCCAGCCACAAGATCAAAAATGAAAGAATGGGTGACACTCATATAATCACAGGAAATAAACTTGTCCTCAATGTAGGGAAGAGTTTTAGGGACCCCTCCAATTCCTGCCTCATTACGGTCTTGTTATGGTTGATACATTTCATCAACTTGATATGTGGAGAAGCTTAACTAAGTAACTCAGCATCCTACATCCTAGGGTGTAGTGGGCATGCTTTATGCTGGCTATTTATGCTCCAGAATGTTGTAATGATTGATTGATTGCATCAGTTTGAGAAGTTTAGAAGTTTAACTAAGTGACTTAGCAAGGGGCCAGAACCTTCACTTTGTAAACATCCTGAGCATGTGGAACAGGAGGGTGAGAAGTTTATGCGAGTGGTACACCAACTCTAACTTGGATAGCCTGCATACAGTGTAAGGGAGGAAAAGAGGCTTAATTTCCCACTTTTCCACTCTTGTTGCTTTTGCTGTCTTCTGCCCGCAATGAACTATAGCCCCTCTGCTATGCCACCCTGCCTTGGAGCCAGCTGATTATGGGCTCAAACACCTACAAACTGTGATGTACATAAACATGTCCCCCTTTAACTTTCAGTGTCATGTATTTTGTTCCAGCAGTGAGAAAAAAGGGAGCAAGACACTTCTTAGTGTCATCATATTTGCCTGCTGCTCAACCCACAGAAGTGAGGAAGCACATAGAGAGAGACAAAATCCAGGACAAAAATCCATCCTTCCAGATCGCACTCCCAGGGACCACCTCCTACAACCAGTCTCTACATTCCAACCTCAGTGACCCAGTCCAGCAACCACTAGAGTGATCCACTCAGCTGCCAGTCCCCCACTTCGGAACAAATGTGATTTGGGGGGATGTTTTAGCTCTTAACTGTAACAGCCAGAAAGACTATTGTCTACTTCTGAGGAAATAAACAAAGAAAAGTAATTCTATCCTCTTGTGAGATAAAGGAATTTTGTCCTTTTGTTTTGCAGCAAGTCTGTACCTTTTTTTTTTTTTTTTTTTTTTTTTTTTTTTTCCGGTACCTGGAATTGCACTCAGGACCTTGCACTTGACAGACAGGGGCTTGTGCTGCTGAGCTATATCCCTGGTCCCAAGTTTGTATCTTCTTAATGATTTTTAGCTGATTTAAATGATTCCTGTCCATAAAGTAAGATAATCCTTAAGAAAGTCCTTAAAGTGAATAGGACACACTACCATAGCATTTGGAGCCTGTCGTCTATACATATTTCGCACTCAATTTACTTGGGAAACTGTTAAAATGCCGTGTGTTCGGAGTGATGCTTACTTTCTAAATACTAATTAGGCCCCCAGATTCTAGTGAACCCCTATCCCTTGGAAGAATCTAGAATTAGGTTTGCAGCACAATAA
Source organism: Chinchilla lanigera (assembly GCF_000276665.1). Lineage (NCBI taxonomy): Eukaryota > Metazoa > Chordata > Mammalia > Rodentia > Chinchillidae > Chinchilla > Chinchilla lanigera. The sequence goes on from NW_004955411.1 coordinate 21,298,813, forward strand.
ATATAAAGGACTATCAATAAGGAACATTAGGCATGGACCCATTTTAAAAGATTGTGTATGCTATAGTGACAGTGTATATTATGCCAGGGAGATTGCATGTAATCACATAGGAAACTGGACAATGTTAATGGCTTGGAAAAAAACTTACTTGTTTTTTTTTTAAGTAGGTTTTTAAGAAATCTTTAAGATTTCTTAAAAGAAGGAATCTTTAAGAAAGATTCCTCTAAGGACAAAGAGGTAATTCACAGGGATGGAGGCGAGACAGAAAAAGAAAACATCAGTTAGAGAAATATCTTACATAGAATTAACGCAAACATTTACTAACAAATTTTTTTTTACATAATCTGTGAGCCAATAAGTTTTTGTTCTTTAAAAAAAGAATTTTGTTTTTTTTTTTTTTTTTTTTTTTTTTTGTTTTTCTCCGGTACCGGGAACCGAACTCACGACCTTGCGCTTGCCAGGCAGGCGCTTTTGCCGCTGAGCTAAATCCCCAGCCCCAAAAAAAAGAATTTTGGGGAAATACCTGTTTTCATATTTCAAAAAGGAAAGTTTAGAATACTTGTTTTAAGTTTCAGGCTGAATAAAAAAGTTGTATATTTATTTATGACACTTGAAAAAATTTAAATTGTTTTTCTTCAAATGTTTGCGGGTGTGAATAATTAAAATATCACACTTTCTTTTGATTGTATGAGCATTCTCATTCCTACAAATGATGTTAATCAACTTCAGTGAACATAGGGGACCTCTATAATTAACATGTCTATGTACAAGCATTGGAGTTCAAAATTATAATTCAAATTGTATTCCTATTATTTGTATTTGCTTGAACTTCCATTTCTCATAGCGAATAATGGTTTACTAAGTGATCAAAATAGTTTTCTTTCTTTTTACATAAAGCTACTTATGGATGAATACAAATAGTAAAGTATTTCATTAGTAAACTCATACACATAGGCAGTCATTGCTTAGATGATATAATAGTATGTATTTATTTTTTTAATTAAATTTCTAAGATACTTTTGGTATGAATAAATTGTCTATTTTCTTGAAACTGTTGATCTGTAGCTGAGAGTAGCAAGTTTATTCTGGAAAACTACACTAGTACTGAACTTCTGTTTGGGCATGTTTTGTAACAAATGTATGGAAATATGTAAAATGTCTAATGCAGCTCAGTAGTGAAGAGAAATACTTCAGCAGTATAAAGACTAAGTCAAACATTATCTCCATTTCCAAGGTTTAATGTTATCATTTAAAAATGGAGGCAACTATTCTACTTTATGAAGTTTTTTGAGATTGAAATGAAGCAATATATGCACAGATCCTAGTGTGTGCTATATTTTAAATGCATACTTTCTGTTGTTATCACAGATATGAATAGGCCTATTTTAAAACTAATGGAGTTAAACTAATTAACAAATTGTTGTTAGACTTTTCATTTTATTTCACATCAATTCATTTGCAAAATGAAATGTATGATTCAAAAAAACATAAATATTGACTTTTGGAGAATAATAAACACAAACAAACTTATTAAACCCAACCACTGGTACTCTGGATGAACGGGAACAATTAAGCTCAAAGCAAAAATTTCTAGTGTCTCATCTCCCAAAAATTGATACTCCTAAGTTTAAGGTGATACCTAGAAATCTGCATTTTTAATGCATACACCAAATGGATTTTGAGGCAAGTAATTCTCAGGACTCATGTGGAGACTTACAACAGCTGTCTGAGCGCAAGGGCCAAGTCTTATTCATCTCTGCACATTCTGTGCCAAAAGCTGGCTGACATGCAGTAAGTATTCAATAATGCTGATTTATATTTACTGATAATATGATTAAGATACTAAAGTGAAACAAATTGATATTAGTACTGTTTTATTAATTCCTACTATTGAGAGCTTTATGTTGTTAACTTTATTCTGATTTATGAGGTTCTATTCATACTTAGTATTATAGCCTGTGACAAAAATAAGAATAGACACACATATAAAATATGAAGATTTAAATGTGTTATTTATTTAAATTTATATTTCTCCTCAGACTCCCCAAAATATTTAAATCATGAACACCTAAAAGTAGAATTAATCTAGTTATAATTTATGACTTTGTATTCAATTTTCCCCTTAAAATTAATTTCTTTCTCCAACTGATAGAAAATGGGCTCTAATAGTATTTCCTATTGTTCAGTTAACTTTAAAGAGAAGTAGGTTGAAAACTACATCTATGTGTTGACAAAGGGTGCAAGGCCATGGAAGGAATTACCCACCAAGTAAGCATTTAATCAGGGTACTTGTAAAATAATAATATTTACATTATAGTCAACAAATAGAAAATGAGAATCTGGGGATATAGTTCAGCAGCACACCACTTGCCTGGCAAGCATGAGGTCATGAAAAGAGTAGAAAATGGTACCAAGAAAAGAGTAGAAAATGAGATCAAACATAAATTATGGTTGATTATGAAATAAAAATTTTAGATTCAGTGAGTAAAAGTTCAGTTTGGTTCCTTAGAGTGATTGATATTATAATTGGAGACAAAATTGTGAATCTCAATATTTAAATCAGATATTTTACTAAAATATGCCAAAAATGTTATAATTTGTGTCAGGTGTTTGAAATTTTGTAAGGCTATACTTGAACCTTTTAATTGTGAACTTGGACAAATATTTAAATGCAAAATCTTGATTTATTCATTTCTATTTGCCTCTATACTCATGGGTATATTTTGATGTCAAATATTAAATATATTATATATATTTAAATGTGCTTAAACAAGAAATGATTTGATAATTGTGCTTAAATGATAAATGAATAAAATTAATATCATTTTCATATTTCCAAATATCCTAAATTTAACAATCCACAGTGGAAATTTTTTCATGTTGTTTTTCCTAATTTCATTTTCCTGTGGCTATATATTTTTATGTTGCATAAAAATAGACATAGAATCTTAAAAATAGCAGGAATATATTTATAATATATATATTATCTTATAATATATATTATAAGATATATAATATATTAATATATTATAATATATTATAATATATATATTATCCTTATAGATATATCTAAGGATATATCTTGCATTGAGGAATAAAATTGAAATAGAAACTTTAACATGCATCAGTTCAATAAAATGTTTAAAGCTCCAAGAGAATTCTGGTCCTGTAGTCCACCATGCTAAGGCAAATAATCTCTTAGTTCTCCAGGTCTATATGCTTTGAATTACAAATAAGAATAATTCCTAGAAATTGTTGACAAGGCTGTTTCCTCAGAACAAAACTAATTAGATGCTAAGAGTTATAAGAACTGTTATTGGGTGTACTACCTGTGAAGCAATGAAGTCTCAGAACAAACTCACTGTGACTGTATTTATAAATATCTTTCCATTAGCCAGAGGTATTTTCAAAGGAACTTGATTATTCAACTTTTAATTTTATTGGAGTAAAACAGGAAACATCCACAGAAGCTCCACTCTAAGACATACCGTTGAAAGTGGAGTACAAAGTTATGTTACCTAACTAAATACTCATAAAAATAAACATGAAATATCTGGGGGGAAAGGATGAAATTGAAACAATTTATTATGACTTCACAATGTCAGAGAATGAAGTTGCAAACCAAACAAAGAGGTAAAGAGATTATTTATTGGAAATAAGGGGAAAAAAACCTCCTGGTTTTTGCAGGAGAGGAATCCAAAAAATAGAATTCTGCCTCAGCCCAGAACATTTTGTGAATAAGAAGAGCACCAGAATTGCTCAATTGTTCAGTGGCCACCTATCACAGCAAGCTCTGTGACTTTAAAATGATCCTGTGGAACTAAGCTCTGGAACTCAGTTACTCAGCATGGACAGTTTAAAGGAAACTGGGATTTTAGAGGAAAAAGTGGTTGTTCTGCATTTTAAATTCCTCAAAACTCAAGTGCTTAGTTGGGAGGGGCTATACCTCCCTTTAGTAGGAAGTAGCAGCATTCCTTCTTCTCTGAGTAAGTTTATTCTTGGTCCAAAGTCCTAATTCACTGTGCATTCTTATTTTAAATCTTATTAATACAAATGATTACACAACTTCATCTCTGCACTTTTCCCTAGCTAGCTGTCTTACTCATAAGTCACCTAAACTGTTTTTTATAGAATGGCTGTAATCAATGCAGAAAAACTGTTTGTTTTGGGAAAGAAACAGATTATAGATTAAACCATAAATTCATTGATATTAAGAAAAATGTTTCAATAGTTTTCTTACAGGTATTGCAGACACATTTGAAGAAGAAATTACATAGTGGAAAGTTAAATTCAATGAAAAAGGAAACACAGTGTAAATAAATAAGAGCTTGGAAAACATACAGGACATGATACACATTATAGATTAAGAAGTTATACCATAGGGTTAATAGAAATTCTAGAATTAGTAAATACAGATAAAAGATGAGAAGACATTTTCAAAGATATTCTTATAGGCAGTTAAATTAGAGAAAAATTAATATACAGTCAGAGAGGGACTGAGTTCTCAAGGAAGACAATGAAAAATGAAGACAGCAGAATTGTGGCTGGAGGTGCATTTGAAGAAGGCCAGGTCTCAAGATAAAGATCAATAGCCAGGCCCATATGCCTCCCTAAAGGATAAAAAATAACTTGAGATAATACTGTAATTAGAACCACCTGGTCCAGTAAGTACAGCTAAGCATCAGTTGCCCAGATATGTGGGTGACCAGAGCATCCAATCCATCCCTTCCTCAAAATGCTTTTGTTCTTTCCATGTATCCTTACTACACGACCTGTTTCCCTACCGTATCAGTATTAACTAAATGGCTATGCTTGTGATCCTATAGGATGGCTGCAGTTTGACCCATGTTGTACCCACGATGTTGCTTTGCTGCAAAAATTGCCCTAGAGAAAGGGCCTCAGTTGTCACCAGTTTCAGGACCACTCCTGGAAATCCAGGAGCTATTCTTCTCCTTTACTTTGCAGTGCAAAAACTTTCATATTTCATACGATCTCAGAGTCTTGAGCAAGGGTCTCTCCTGAGAGTGACAAGAGAAACCCTCATCCTGAGTGTAGTGGTTGACAGATTGTGTCAACTTGAGAAGTTTAGAAACTTAACTAAATCTGCTCAGCAATTCTACACCCTACACTGTGGAGAACCCACCCTATGGTAGCTTATCACCTAGAAGATATAAAAGGAAAATGAGGAAGAACAGATGGGTTTCCATTCTTTGGAGGAGCTCCAGTCTTCACCTTCAGATTGGACATCATCTCCTGGCCTGTAGCACAGACTTCTCAGCTTCCACCTTGAATCCTTCTGCTTTCTGGTATAGACTCATCAGCCTTCTGCTGCAAACTCACTGGCCTCCCGACACAGACTTACATAAATCAGTGCAATGAGCTCAAGATTTTGAACTGAATCTTTCAGTCTCCAGAGTGCAGACCCCCTCTGCACACTTCTTCATCCAACTCTGTGGGTGACCACAATTAGCCTGTCTTTTAATTTCTTATATATTTGTTTATCTTGGGTTATATCTGTTTCTTTTATAAAACCCTGACTGATACACTGAGACACCATGGGAGAGAACCCATCCCTGGGTGACAATAGGGAAACCCATCTCCAAAGCATGCCTATTTGTGAATTCTAAACAATACAAAAGGAAGACCTCCAATATGCCTTTTGATTTGGTTTCTTTCTCTCTCCCTCTCTCTCTCAAAAAGTGTTTAAAAAGTGGTAAAGTCCCTTGATCATCTCTCTAATTTTGACAGTGCTTCCCTTCCTAATTTTTTTATAGCATCCTCCATACAAAATTATTTTAAAATTTTATGAAACCAAAGGCTGCACAATTTGGAAATATCTACAGGAAACAATCAAACCTCTATATCCATAGTTTCAGCCAACTACTGATAAATAATTGCATCTGTGCCAATTAGACAGATGTATTTTTCTACTCTTTACTAAATAATACAACATGATAACTACCTCAATTGGGTTAGGTACTGTAAGTAACCTAGAGATCGCTTAAAGAAATATCTTTTGACAAAATCCAAAATATATTCATGATAAAATTGTGAAGAAAATAGATATGGAAGGGATTTATTATAATCTGACAAAATATGTATATGACAAACCTACTGCAAACATCTTATTTAACATGGAAAAGCTGAAGGCTTTCCTTTTCCTATTCCTTTGTTCCAGGGATAAAGGAAAGATGCTCACTATCTTTACTCCCATTCAATGTAGTATTCAAAATACTTGCCAGTGCAATCAGACAAGAGAAAGCAATAAAAGGATATATACCAAAAAGGAGGAAGCCAAGTTATCATTATTTACAGATGACGTGATTCTTTAGAAAAGTGACATGAAATTTCAACTAAATGAATCCTAGAATTAATAACTAAATTTGACACCATGTAGAACATAAAACCAGCATGCAAAAATCAATTGTGTTCCTGTACAATATTGCACCTACCAAGAAAGAATTTATGAAATCGATAGCATTACAATAGCATCAAGAAAAGCACAAATATTTAGAAGCTAACACAACTAAGAAAGTGAAAGATCTATACATGAAAACTGCAGTACTCTAGAAGAAGATATCAAAGGGGAGAGGACATCAGAAAAAATAAAATAAATCACTTGTTCCTCCAAAAACAGAGCTAACATTGTCAAAGCATTGGGGGTTCCATCCCAGCCAGATTCTTTTTAGGGTATGCAATGACTTTGCAAAGTTCACGCACTGACTTTGCCCTTCTCTTGTGTAGCTGCTGGAATTTTGTAAATGTATTAAAATATATCTTGGCCAAGGATGGGTTACAAATATGACAGAGGTCCTATAAAGTTATAGTGGACTTAATTCAAAACTGACAAGTACATTTAATGCCATCTTAGTCAAAATACCACCAGCATTCCTTCCAGAACTAGAGAGAAAAAAGTCCTAAAATTTATATGGAACCAGAAGAGATCCAGAGTAGCAAAAGTAATCCCAAACAAGAACAAAGATGTCATAAACTTGAGGAAAGTTAGGCTCGTTAGCAAGTATATATACTATATACTTATGAAGTATATAGTATATATTCTATATACTTATGAAGATTGAAGTATATAGTATATATTCTATATACTTATGAAGATTGAAGCCATACCCATATATTTCATCATGTAATAAAGTAAAATAAAAATGATTTATAGATCTAAATATGAAAACAGTAACACAGTCTACTGAAACATAAAATGTGTAAGATTCTTGAAGTCAAGACACAGATAAGAACTTTCTGAACAGAACCCCCATTGTGCAAGACCTATCATCAAGAATAAAAAATGGTGTTACATTAAATTTAAACACTCCTACACAGCAAAAGAAACAAGCAATATAGTAAAAAAAAAAACCCACAAAACTTAAAAAACTTTGGTAAACCTCAGCAAAGAACTAGTATCTAGAATACATTAAAAAATTTTAAAAATCATCAAATATAAAAATTAAAACTGACAATTAAATAAATATGCACCTTTCAGAATAAGTCCAAATGGCCAGTAAATACATGGAAAAATGTTCAACATTGCTAGCCATAAGACAAATGCAAGAAGCTTTACATTTTATTCCAGATGGAAGTCAAACAATATCCTGGTGAACACTGGGGGAAAGGAGTTTTTCTAGTTTGTTGGTGGAAATGTAATCTGTACAATCACTATGAAAGTCAGTAAAGCAATTCCTCAAATATCTAAAAATAGAAATCCCATTCTAGCTGTATCTTCCCCTTTTAGGTCTCTTTCCAAATGTGTTAAATGTCTAATATCACAGTGATACATGTATACCCATGTGTATAGCAGGATCATTCATGACAGCTAAACCTGGCAAGAGGCCTATATGTGTTTACAGATGAATAGACAGCAAAAATGTGGTATTTATATACAAAAAAGTATTACTCTTCTATGAAGGAAGTTAATTTTCAGTTATCTTTAGGAAATGGATTTATAATGAAACCATAATGTTAAGTAAAATAAAGGCATCACATAAGTGTATCTCATTGTTTCTCTCTTTATAATCAGAATCTCAAATTATAAATAAATTAAAAACCAAAATAAAATGTAGGCAATAGGAGACAAGGTGATAGATCATTTGCAAATGAGAAGCTTATAAAGAGTTAGAGAAAGAAGGGAGAGAGGGAAAGAAAGCAGACATGAAAAGAACTAAAATGTGTCATGTACATGTACACCTCTCCACAATGAATGTTGTCATTATACACTGCAAACACGTACTAAAAAGACAGGAAAAGGTTTAAAAGTATCAAAGGAGGTGTACAAGGAAGAAGAAATATAATTTTCAAATTAATAATCAACTGCTGCTGTGTTTTCTGTGTAACATTAAGAGGTAATATACAAGGTAGTGATACCTCCAAGATGCTTAGCAAAAATAGTTATCAATCTAGAAATCTATACCAAAATAAACACAATAAGCATGTAGAGGCTGAGTGGATGTTTTTACACATAAAAAGATAAGGAAGTTTATAGTCTTGCCCTAAAAAAAAAAATCACTATAGGGGAAAAATGAGAGTCAACATTCAAATGAAAGAGGTGGATGTGAGTAAACAAATGCTTGAAACATTTTAGTAAATCTTAACAGAATTCATTGCTCCTATCCCGCCAAAAAATAAAATAAGCACTAATTCTATACAGGTTTAAACAAAAATATGAAATTGATGGTTACTTGAACATAGCAAGAAGAAATGGCACTGTTTCTTAAAAAAGTGTATCTAAAACTTTTCTCTTGCATTGGTAAATGTCTTTTTTTAATCTTAAAACTAAAAGAAGGAAAACATTAACAGACAGAACCTTATACAAAATAGCAAAAGAACAGTACAGACAATACAGAATTACAAAGTGGTAGGAAATTAACAATGCTTCTTGTATTACATATCTTCAAAGTGGTTCACAGCTAGAGACCATACTCATAAGTGAAATAAATCAGACCTGCATGTGCAAGCACCACATTGTCTCACTAGTGTAAAACCTGAAAGAATTAATTTAAACTCGGAGGCATGGTAAATGTCTTGTGCATATGTTTGCATAAAAGTTGGCCTAGAACTATTAAAATGGTAGAGTTGAATGTCTTCCTCCTTTAAGAAGTCATACACAAATGAGTTAAATTATTCATACCAGTAGGGGAGTGTGGATGGAAAACAACAAAATAAAAACAGTATATGGAAGAATATTAATAATAATTTGATCTGCATTCATTTAAAATAGTATATCATGAAACATACTCATAATAATTAGTAGGAGAACATATAATCTGCTGTTTGATCTAAATATTTGAAAATTGACGTGTTTAAACATACACAGATGAATAAACTAGCATTAAGGAAGTATAACACGAGACATCACATAAGACACTTCATAAGACTTGTTCTGTCCAGAAATGTTCCCGAATGGGACAAGGGCAGGTATTTGACAGGTACAAAAAAAATCATCTCAATAACTTTCCTCTAACATTTAGCAAAAGGCAATTCTTAAGTTATCAAAGTAAAATATGAACATTTATTTGGAGCATTTATCGGACTTTGACAGTTGCTGCACCAGTATTTGTGATGTAAAGCTTTGAACATTTGTTTTCCTCAGCATTGGAAATCAACATACAGCCTTACATAATCTATCACTAAGCTACACCTACCTTAGAGTTTTCATTTGTAATCATTATATAAGTTTTTATGAGTCTACTTTTAACTGTGGAATATTGTTACATTAAGCTTCTACAGTGAATTACTACACTAATACAGAAATACAATTCTTTCCTTAAGAAAACCAAGACAATTATAAGACTTTATTTCTTAAATGTTTTTCTACTTCCAACTTTAGCAGTTACAAAGGAATGTCAGACTATTCACAGATATCTGAAAATGTTAGATTTAGGTTAGATTTGGAGATATTTTGTCTACTTCAAAACTATGTGCATTATATCAGGTGCACTAAACTGCTAATATTGTTAAAATTGCATTTTCCTTCTAATATGTTAAACCACTTGAATCTTCAAATTAAGAGAATCTTCAAATTAAGAGAATAAGTTCTCTACCTGCTTATGTTTTCTTAAACTAGGTGATTCCAGCTTGAAAAGAAATGCATGTTTCTTCACGAAGTAACAGATCAGCCATGGAAGTTACAGAGAAAAACATGATTGTCCATTAATGATACAAGGCTCCCTTGAATAATGAATGAGGGTGAAGGGTAAAGTTAAAACCCAGTCATAGGCAATAAAGGCCTACATGAAATTAAATGTCAATGAGTCCAGCCTTAATTGAGTTTTACTCTCACTGCTAAACTCTTTAGTAAAATATACTATCACATCATTTATTTCATGGTGCATTAAAACCTGCATTATATTGAAAAATTCGTTATTATGATATTTTAAAAATATGACCTTCATTTCTCAATATTGTTTATCTGTCAAGCATATTATGACAACACTGCAGTTGTTTTACAGAATTCTTCAACCTGAGAAATAAGATTTAATTGGGGCTGAGGATTTAGCTCAGCGACACAGCACCTGCCTGGCGAGTGCAAGGTGGTGAGTTCAATTCCTGGCACCGGAAACAAACAAACAAACAAAACAAAAGATTTAATATAACTATTATATTGCCTTTTGCAATAGAAGATTTGTTTGATTGCATTGTGAAATCCTTAGTGATTTTAATAGGAAATCCTTGGTGAATTTCTTGATAGGCCTGTAATTCAATATTAGATCACTCTGTTTACATTGAATGAGATCTTATTGTGTTCTAAGAGTTCCTGCATTTCAGTGGATACTTCATATCCATTAAGTTTTCCCAAATATTACAAAAGATGGTTAAAGTGTAGCAATGTATCAAAAGAAGATAAGTGATTCTCTATACTTGATCTCTATGGGGTTAAAAATATCCCTATTGCAGGCTGATCAGGTCCACAATCTCCTGAATGAGTGTACAGCGAAGACTAAATAAAAAGAGGCAAATGAAATGATTTCAGGACTCTAGGAGGATCAAAGCCCACTCACATTATTCTTAATTCTTTCAGGGCTAAGACCAAGATCTTCTCTGGGTCGCCTGTACTTATTTGGTTATCAGAAGAAGGGAGGAAAGTACTAAGGAAGGGCAGAACCTCTCAAGGACTTCTCTAAGATACTAAATTAATCCGCTGAAGAATGAGATGTCTGAGGCTATAGTCTTTATCTAATTGAGATCTGATCCAGGTGTCCTTGGCTGTGATCTTGTTTTAACCTTTGAGGTTTTCTGGCTTCATCCACCACTATATGTTTTAGTAGGGTTTAGTGACCCACAGAGGTTCACTTACTATGAGTCCACCATTTCCAGATAGGGAGGCTAAGCCTTGCACAGATTCACAAGAGAACATGAAAAGCCAATTGATTAAGTTTTGCTCAGGTCTGCTTCATAGTGGTCTCCATCAGATCTCTATCAAAGCAAATCTATAGTAGGCTTAACTCAATCTCAAAATATCATAAACTACGGCAATATTTTCAAAAGATTCAAAGAGCAAAGAAGAAATTGATGAAGTTCACTAAAAGATTCCAGTTGGTTCAGCAAGAGACATGTAACCTACAGAGATAGGTTACAGGTTGCTTCAATTTATGAATACTTATTCTAAATTGAAATTTCCATATAGATTATTAGCAATACAAAAGATATCTCAGCATCATCACAGACCTAAGAAACTAATTTTCTACCCTTGATTTTTGCACTGCCGTTTACCAGATTGAGAATACTGCCAGGGTTCTTCAGCAGCTGGCACAGTGCTCTGCATTTAGATTATCAAAGCGCCAAAAATTTCAGGGGCTGTGGATTTAGCTCAGCGGCACAGCGCCTGCCTGGCAAGTGCAAAGTCGTGAGTTCGGTTACCATAACCGGAAAAAAAAAAAAATTTCATGTACTCATGTACATTTCAGAATGGCTAGAAGACAAGATTTTGAATGTTTCCCACATAGAAAAGATAAATATTTGAGGTTATCAGTATGCTAATTACCCTGATTTGATCATTCAACTTTGTACACATATACTGAAGTAGCATTCTCTACCCCACTAATATGTACAGTTATTATCCATCCAGTAAATATTTTAAAAACAGAGATTAAAGCTTTGAGCATATTTTAATGAATGAGTGTGCAGGATTATGTTTAACCTTGCTAAGATGCAATTTCCTTATCTATGAGCAAGAGAATATTTATATTTATTGCTATTCAAAATGTTCTTTAATGTCAGGCATGGTGGTGCATGCTTCTATTCCTAACACTCAGGAGGTTGGTGCAGAAGGATTGCTATGAGTTCCAGGCCAGTCTGGGCTACATAGTAAGTTCAAAGCCAGCTTGAATGACATAAAAAGACCCTGTCTCAGAAAAAAAAGTAAAAAAAAAACAAAACAATATTTTCCAAAATATAAAAATGGTCTATATAAATTCATATTAAATGATACTCACTAATGCATATTAGTACAATTTCTCTGTCACTAAATTTGTTGCAATTTCATATTTTGACATCAAAGTCCTATTATTGTCTACATGTCCCAATTTTATAAAATGTCCCAATTTTATAAAATGGAAAATACCAGACGCTTAATGGAATACTGTATTTGTGAAAATTAAGAGCATCAAAGAGTATTCCTACTCAGCTCTTAACTGTTATGATCTTTATCACATTTTATGTTAAATAAGTAACAGTTCTCCTGAAATACTGAGATTTTCTCCTAAGGTAGCAAATATATTCATTTGATATTTAGCTGGATGTTTTTTCAGATGTTGGTACTAACTCTCCCCCAAAATATTAAAGTTGACATGTTTTGGGGTGACATAGTACTGTACTCGTAGAATAAATGCATTTGTTTGGTGGATATTTTTATTTATTTTTTTTAGGGGAGGCCTAAAACTAGTATTGACATTCTTCATGATTGCATTTTATAAACTGATCAATTTACAGATTATAATTGATTTTGATAATTTTAGAAAGGAATGCTATTACACTCACAAATAATTTTCAATTCATAGAATACATAACAATAATTATATAGCATCTATTGCATTTTAATTACAATAAAACTATGTTCAATGTTTATGCTTCAACTGACTCTTTAATATGGGTGTAATCTTGATTTAAGTGTATTTTCAATTTAGGCAAAGAAATTGCTCAATAAGAAAGAATGACTGGGATGAAGGAAAACAGAAAAGAAGGAAAGAAGGACAGAAAAAATATGTGCATATTTACACAAGATAGCTGAGATAACCGTACTACTAGTTTCTATTGGTTTATTAGAAGGAATAGTTAATGTTTTATTGTTTGATCAATCTTGCATGCCTGTATCTAGTAATCTGAGCAACTACTTTAAAGATAAAAATAAGTAATATGACAACAATTGCTAATTTCCTATCCTCTTGTTTTGAAATTCTATATCATTTTTATAGTTTTTGTGTTGTTTTGTTTTCTCTTTGTTTTTGTTATTTTTCTTTTTCTTTTCTCTTTAAAATAAAACAGTATATCTTCATTTAGCCAATTTTACTTAGCTCAAAACTGTCTGATGATTTTAAATCAGAAACTAAATTCCAATTTTTAAAATTTTTGAGTAATAGATGAGAAACAATTACTTGAGAAGTTCTATAACATTAGAACTATTATTTCATGATGTTAATATTTTAGCACACTATAACTATTCAGAAGGTCACATGTTACTTTTCCATCTAAAAATAACAGTAAGAGAACTAAATTATAAGTTTGCTTTATTACAAATAATGTAAACTCACTTATGAAATTTAAATTGTTTTTTTAAATCTAAGATATGTATTTTATGTAATTTTTCAGGTATTAATATTTAAAAATACAACTTGAAGGAAGTGTATATTTAAAGTTGAAATTAAGTTTTTAAAAGTAAATGTTAAACAAGGGAATTCACACCTCACATTTCTCCCCTAAAATTAATTTTCTGTTAGAAAGAACTGTGACCACGGGTGGTGTCGCGTGCTTGTAATTCCACCACACAGGAGTCTGAGGCAGGAAGATTACTATGAAATCTGAGGCAAGAAGATCACTGTGATTTCCAGGCCAGCCTAGGCTACAAAGTGAGTCCAAAACTGAAAGGCGAAAATAAAGAACTGCAGCTTGGAAGTAATGTTATCATGAATCATCTACATGAAAGACTGCTAGTGCAGAGAATGTAGAAGTGAATCTCCCCCTTTTACATCCATAACGTGGTTGAAGTGTAAATAAGTGAGGTAGTCATGTGAATCATGTGGATTAAATCTGGTTCATTTCTGAATCAATCTCTACTTGGTCCTGAGTGTGTAGGCATCAGTAGTGGAGACTGTTGACAGCTTATTTTCTATTTATTGACTAAAGACTGAAAAGGAAAAGAAAGGAATGAAAGAGAAAGAAAAATTAATCAGTTCTTACCCTTATTTCTATTACAGATTTCCATACTATAGTTCAGAAAAGTTATAATGCCGATAAAATTCCAATCAACTTAAAGTAAGATTTTTAGTATTCTCTGATTTTTTTTGTTCATCTCTTTATTTCCTTACTCTAAGCTTTTGGGTCTCAAACATGTAATTCATTAGTGTATTTAAGCCACATTAGTGTCTATGAAACTGAGGTGTCCTCAGGAAGATCTTTCCCCAAAGGATTCTTCAAATCCTTTAAAGAACATATGATGATTGAGAAAAGATATGAGAAATGATCCTTCAACTAACCTTCGCTGCCCTCAGGTCTAGGTAGAATAGCATTTAAATGAACCAAAATATCAATATTTGTATGTATATTAATGTTTGAGTCATGAAATACACAGTCTATTAAATTTTAAAAATATATAAAATAGATGATTCTTACACAAAGAAATGTGTATTATGTTTCAATTACTGTGGAAAATTACTACAGACTTAGTGGTTTAACTAACATCCAATTAACATTTCACAGATTTTGTGCTTCCCAAGTCTAGGTCTGGCTTAGCTGGGCTGCAAACCCCAGCTCTTCCTGGTTTGCAGTGCAGGGTGCTGGTTGGTTAGGCAGACAAGAGACCCCTGCTAGAAGCTCTTCTCCTAGCTCATCTAGAGGCTTCCTTCCAACAGGGTAGTTTACCTCACCTCCACTAGAAACAGTTTCTCAGGAAGAATCTAGTATACACTTTAAAAACTTTTTATTAATGAAATTAAGCTCACTTAAGACAATCTCCTTTTTTATTCAAAATCAACTTGTTTGAGATTTTAATTACTGCTACAAAAGCCTTTACCTTTTGTCATCTAATGTAGCCTAATCAAGAGTGATACATTTATAGATTTTTGTCTACACTTGGGGAAAGGGTAATAATACTAATTGTACTGCAGGGAATAAAGATCTTGGAGTCATCTCAGAATTCTGTCCACCATAAAATGTGAGAAAGAGCTTAAGGTTTGAGGGCATAGAACAGAACTCTATATCATAAATGTCTAGCTTACCCTCCTGGCAAAGGTTAGATTTATGTCTCCCTGCCGATGCCCCTTTGAAGTTACGTATATCCATGTGTTTTCATCTTGGGAGAGAAATGAACCACTTGAACCACTGCTGTCAGGAAGTTTTAAAAACTAATACACAGTTCACCCCATTCCTCCCTCTCTGCCTCAGTCAAAGAAAGCTTGTATTGAGATGACGTCTCTATTAACCTGGCTTAAAACGTTCTTTGAAGCCTTTGTTCCCACTACCATTAGAGATCCAGTGTAAGTGTAAAATGTTTATTGTGTGAAGTCACTGGAGTTTTGGGAATATCTGTTGCTGCAGGACAATTTTGACCATCCTGAAACATGTAAGTAGACCTTAGAATTCACTTCTTCGTAGCATCTTATTCACTTAGAGCTACAAAAAAAAAAAAAAGAAAGAAAGAAAGAAAGAAAGAAAGAAAGAAAGAAAGAAAGAAAGAAAAAGAAAAAACCCAGAATGTTTACTCAAAGCTCAAGATAGAACTAGCAATTAGAATATCTTCAGAGAGAAAAAACACTATATTGAAAGGTAATAGTTGAATGCCCATCATATCACAAGTGTCAAGGAGTAAAATGTAAAGAAACCTGTGCATTTGAGGTGGACGATCATGCAATGAAGGACAATGGTTCAAAGAAAATGTAGAGGAAATTTAAAGTGTTTTTCATTATCATATAAGTTAATCTTTAACCCATGGTTTCTCCCTGTAACCTGTTGTGTAAAATCTACTTTGCTATATTTCCTTTTTAAATCATCCATTTTTATAAATAATGTGATTTTAACTTTACCTGACCTTGTCTCTTCATAATTTTATTTAAACTCTCTACTTAAGGAAATTGTCTTCTACCTATGATTAGACAGAATTGAAAGATCTAGTGCTACTTTTCACTGACTGAGTGGATAATTATTTTTTTACTTCAAATTGACTAATTTTATAAACAAAAGATTGTGAGGTTCTCTGAAATAAAAACACATTTTCAACAGTCACTAAATGTAATTTTAGAAAAATATACTGAATGATATTTAAAAAGAGTAGTGAATACGAATTCAAGAAAGCCAGATTTGAGGTCTAGAATTGTCTCTACTAAAACATATGTGGTCTTATATAAAAAGGTATTAGTCACATACCTGTTTTTTTCTCTGTATAATGGTAATATGTGTTCATTTCACCTGAGTTTTTCTTTCACATCTGAAATTATAAAATTCTCTTATATAAAGTATAAATGTATAAATAGAGATCTATGCATGAAATTTTTCAGAAACAATCTCAAATTACACTTAGCTTTCAGTACTCTTTGGCTTCAGAGGTACTTATTATGGTCTTAAATAGGGTTTCATCCTTCACTCTTTTATCTTCCTACATCTCTTATGGATCAAAAGCCTCTATGGATAACAAATTGGAAAGTCAGGCTGGGGATATATGTCAGCAGCATAAGTGCTTATGAGGTCATGAGTTCAATTCCTGGTAAACAAATTAAAAAGTCAATAATATTATGTATAATAATATCTTAGCTGACATTTGCATACAGCTTATTATTTACCTAGTAACAAAGAAACAACAAACCAATTCATAAACACCTATAATGAGAATGTAGACAGGTGCTAGATGTTCTTAGACAATACACAAGAACAAAGCTACTACCAGATTTCTTAGGTTTCTCTACTGTTTCTTCCCCAAAACTGACATATAAAATCTTGCTACTCAGCACTCCCTTCATTTTTGTAAATTATATACCTCAGAAATATTGTGTTCCTCATTCTTCCAGAAGTTGAAGATGTAAAGAAAGCTCTTTTCTAGCTGTGACCGCTTACCTTTACACTAGAGTACTAAAATCTGGGAAAGACAGAGTATTATGAGCATACAATTATGATACAGATATAAGTGTATATGGCTATATTTTGGATCAGTTCATTTTAGATAGCTCCATGCTCTGCTTTTCAACAGTGAACTCAGCTGCTACTGGCTTCCCAAAAACTAGTAGTGGACTTTCTATTTGACTGGACTTACTGTAAAACTCAAATACTGTACATCTGCCCTCAATGTTTCAACTTCAGAATTTAGGCTTCCACAGCCTTTATATAAACTTTTCTTCAAGACTTTCTTCTGGGGGCTGGGGATTTAGCTCAGCAGCAAAGCGCCTGCCTGGCAAGCGCAAGGTCGTGAGTTCGGTTCCCGGTACAGAAGAAAAACCAAAAAAAAAAAAAAAAAAAAAAGACTTTCTTCTGTATGATGACTGTATCTTTTAGATTGTTATTACTTTGTGACTTAGTTACTTTTCTTTTATGGCTGAGACAGAATAGGTAATTCCCAAAATTAAAGGGAGGAAAGGATTATTTAGCTCATAGTCTGTAGATGTTACAGTCCATAATTAGCTGGGTCTGAGGCAGAGTGGCATATAGCAGAGGGGAAAGAGTTTGTGGTAGTGGAAGACAGTGAAAACAACAAGCAAGGAGAGAGAGGATTAAACCTTTTTCTGTCACTTATATTGTATGCAGGCTACCCGCCCTAGGGTAGATATAGCTCTCACAGCCTTAATCCCAGCATTGGTCCATGGCATTAATCACAAACTCTAGATTCAGTCACCACTGAAAAGCCTGTCCCCAGTGACTGCATTAGACTTTGGGGGAGATCTAGATACAAACCATAACATTCTTCTCCCAAGACTCATGCACATCTCTTTATACTCCATCTCCAAGAATTACCAACATCCTCACAGTTTCAGCACTGCTGAAAAGTCCAAGTCCAAAGTATTCTCTGAAATTTAAGGTAAACTCTTTGCTGTGAGCCCCTGTGCAAATGAAAAGAAAGACACTTTCAACATTCAATGACACAAAATAGATGTTTCTATTCTAAAAGTTATAAACAGGGGCATATAAAGGAATGGGCCTAAAGCCAGTTCAAAGTCCAGCAGAGGCTGGATTATATATATAT